>NC_134483.1:103597689-103932689 GCF_040206685.1 Ascaphus truei | reverse complement strand
AATATGGCACTCCATTTCCTTATCCAATGTTCTCTTTTATACACACAGAATGCCCTTTACACCAACCTCTTCTTTTTTTTTATCCAGAAACACCGAGGGGCCTATTCTAGTAGCATGGTGGTTGTTGTAGTTTAAGGCAATAAGTCACTGAATACAAATTGACATTTTCCCCTATTCTGCAACACAAATTGAATCTATGACATACTGATGGAGCGTCCATTATTCGAACACTTCACGCATCATGTACATCGGAATACCGATTTAAAACTGCGAGATGAATTCCAGCTTCCCCGCACTAAGATTCGAGCGCGGCGAGTGCAGAAAAACGAATTTTAGTGTTCTGGCTATTAAAAACATGAAATTGACACAGTTGCACATTAGCACAGTACAGTACACATTACAATTCATCCATTTTATTGCAAACGAAGAAACAGAATCCATGAAATTCAAACAAAACATCTGCGATAAACACGTGTGTCTGGGGCGATTGGCAACGTTCATGCTGTGTGGGGAACAGGAGAGAAGTCAAAATTGGCGCTGAGATGTGTTCGAATAATGGTCGCTACATCAGTAGTGCCTATCAAACTGTGAAATTCTGCACAGTTAAGTAGCCAATCCTTGCAGATTCTACTTTATTTTTCTTTGAACTGGAATTAATGTTGCAAGGTAATGCATTACACACTATATTAAGAGTCCATTTTAGTCAGCGTGTGTTAGTGCTGCAGGGTGTGAGGGAGAAACAGACGGGGCTAGGAGTTTGGAGATAGTATTTCTTTGGAGCTATTTGTAGTGATATGTCTTCTGTTCTTATCTTCTGCTTTATACTTTTTATTATCTTGTCAGTGTTAGAGTTTTCTTGTAGTATATGTGATAATGTCTTTAATTGTTTTTTTTTTTTTTAGAACTGTGTGTGTTTGGGGAGTGATTGAGTTGGAAGAGGGGAGGAGTGTGAGTGAGATGCATGGCCATGAACGTGGGTGTGAAAAGTGGGCATGAGAGGAGTTGGCATGGGAATGGGAGTGAGAGGTGTGTGCATGAGAGAAGTGTGCATGAGAGCAGTGGAGGAGAGACAGGAGAGAGAAATGGAGTGGGGCGGAATGGAATGGGGTGGAGAGGAGTGAACTGGTGAAAAGAAGTGGAGAGTTCAGTGAAGTGGTGAGGAGTGTTGGAGAGATGGATGGAGGTGGGTGAGTTTAGGAGAGGAGGTGGGGGGCCCTATAAGGGCTGAGGCTAGGCCAGAGGTACGAGAGCCCAGTAGAAGATTGTGGGAAGAGGGCCAGGTAGAGGGATCTGGGAGGAGACTGCAGGGACACAGGCACAGAGCATGGCAGAATTGTGAATGCTCAGACCTTGAGTTTCCACCTGTTGTGTCACCTTGTCAACTATCAGGGGTGAGCAACATATGCTTCACTGGAGTGGAGAATAATGTACTTGTGGAGCATGTGGTCCACCATTATAACCAACTGTTTGGGCATCTTGCCAGTTAAAACATAAATAATAGAAGTACAAGGTTGTACTGTAAATACAGCCTTAAATTCAGTCGGGGGACTGAGTATGGGATAATGGAGGTAAAGAAAAGTCGTCTTACCTCCTAGTATAGATCCTTCTTGTACACCGAGTCCCGCTGTCTATGAAGATTGAAGACCGCACGTCAGCATTGACAAATGCCTCCTCCTCCCCCCCTGTGGTGCCCCTGAAAGCAGAGAGGTAACAACAATGTTGTAGCAATAATCAGGGCACTCACACGATATCCAGGTAATCCACGGATGGAAAGAATAGAAAAAACGGGGTACCCAGGTAGTGCAAAAGAAGAAAATGCTTTATTTAGAACATAAGTCAGTGGTATTCATGACAGAAAAGTTCTCCCCTGCGTTTCACGCAAGTGTTGCGCTTTCTCAAGGAGTATAGGACTAATAGGAAATGAGCACCTTAATACGTCCTGGGTAATTAAGGAAACCACATCAGACACAGCTGAGTGTGGCATAGCAGTGTTAACACATTAGTTTACTTAAAAATACATGAAAACTGTAACGATCGTGCTTGCCACAAACCGGGACCGGACCACAGGGCTGAGGTGGGGATGTATATGCACCGACCTTAGGCCACGGAGTCAGGTCCGGAGTGCGGATTCCGTGGTCAGACATAGCCAGATCAGGGTTGGAGAGAGCAGCGTTAACGTGATCCAGGCTGGGGTCAAGGCAGGCGGCACAGGAGCGGTGGTCGAGGATACAAGCGAGGGTCGACAACGGGAAGGCAGATGCGTGGAGGTTCAGCGTAGCAGCTTCAGCAAAGAAACCAGGAACTTGGAGCGGAGCCGCTTCAGTGAAGTAAAAGGGCCCCTGTAAGGAGGACTGGGGTAGGACAGCACAAAGGCCTCTGCAAGGGGAATATGCAGCAGGCCACAGGAACTAGAAGCTTAGCACTGGGGAACCAGCGCTGCAGCACAGGAACAGAATGGCCAGAAGGTGTACTTGTAGCAAGCACAGTTACATCCAAACAGACATGGATTATGCTTAGGCCACTTCCTGGGGGGGAAGGGCTAATCCTAAATAGCATGGGCAGCCAATAGGGACAGAGCTGCATAGCAAGCAGCATGAAGGAGACTGCAGAGTGAGTCCAGAACAGGTGATTCTTGATTGCAGCAGCAGGGAGGGGTTGTCTGAAACTCCACAGCTCTGTAGCAAGGATAAGTTCCAACCAAAACCCAGGAGCAGATTCGTCACAAAAAAATCACATAAACTGAGACTAACAAATAAAATCATATAATAAGCTGTCAAATGTACATCGATGCAATTGTATATGATGTAATATTCCTAAAATTACATTTGTACTGTTTCAATCCCATGACGTAAGAAATACACTGTGTTCTAAAATGCTATGCATAGGTTGGAGGAGAGTGGTGCTCAATGAGCAACACACAAGATAATAGACAGTTACAGTATGTGTTACAGCCATGAGTAGACTATATGCTCTGGGTAGGCAAACTTGTGTTAATGACAATCTGTAAACACCCATCTACAGTATGACCCATATTCACAAAGAGAGGGAGTATTTCTACCGTAGGGGATCGCCTGCATTCATCTTGGAGCTTGCGGCAGATGGAGGCGCTGCACTGCTAGAGAACCATGTGGTTACTGTACCCCAGAAACCTCATCCTGTATCCCCACAACCATCGGCGGACAGCTCAGCCCTCCTGTTACCAGCAGTTATCATGCACCACACGTTTAGTAATGGCCACATCTCCCACCTGGTGAGGGAAATACTGTTACATTTATAACCGGCACAATGGGCTAATACACAGAGAAGACTCAGGGGATCTTGGGCATACCATAGGAGGTTGGGCTCTTACATTTCAAGCCAATACCATGGAAATGACTGAGATACCTGAGACATCCTGTGCGGTTTCACTGCCTGTGCCCTGGGGCACCCTCTGCTAACTCAGAACTTGCTGCTACACCAACAGGTAGCGAAAAAGAGGCAGCTCAGCACCGGCAGCACTCTGAGCGATGCCAACAAAATACATATCTCTGAACCCTGATAAAGGACAATTGTCGCCATCACAGGAAGACAATGGTGGCAGATTAGTTCAGGTCTGCATCCTGTAACAGGCTATAGAGGCCATATACCCTTGGTCCTGGATTTCAACACAATTGGTGTCAGTGGCCAGTGAGACACCACACTTCCAGCATTTATACCCATCAGGAACATTATGGGCTTTCAAGGTAGCAGGGGGGTGAAGTGACCACTACAGTTCACACAAAAGGTCACACCATTCTTAGTTTAGAGAACTTCAGAAAAATCTAGTAACATATTATACAATTATTTATAATGTTCTTTCAACAAATTGACCACAGTTGAAACTTTTCTTTTAACATTTTATTATAGGTTTACTTATATTATTTATACATTCCAAATACAAATATAACAATTAAATTCAAATGCAATGTCAAGAATAACATTAGCATGCCTCATAAAGTTGCTTTGTCTGTGTTGTACACTATGGGGGTCATGCACTAAGCTCCGATAAGTCACTTTTAGAGCGCAAAGTGCTCTTAGAACGTGATTTTGCTCTCAACCCAATGCACTAAGCAAACAGGGACTTTTCGCTCGAAAACTTACTTTTTTCCGGAATTTTTTCTAAGTCCAACTTTGCTCATTCGCAAACCTGTTTGCGTTAAATTCTGCCCTTAAGCGGGATGCACTAAGCAACGCAACCTTAGCATACGCGAAAGTTGCGTGGATCAGAACACGTCAGGTCAGAGTAGACGCAAAAAAAGCTGGACTTAGAAAATTTTCTTGCTTTACCTTTTTGCATGCGCAAAACCCATACAACAGGCCGGCGGGTGTCCCCGGCTGACCCCGCGGGGGTCCCCGAGGGAGCCGGGTGTCGTGCTGATGTCCCTGGATGACCACGCGGGGATCCGGGGGTGTGAGTCCCCAGCTCACCAAGGGGGGGTCCCCGCGGGAGTGCGGGGGTCCCCGCGGCCATCCTGGGGTCCCCGCGGGAGTTCCGGGGTACCCGCAGGCCTGCGGTACAATGTTGCGCCTCCAAAAATAATAAAAAATATTTATAACTAAAGGCACCCCCCCTAACACATACAATAAAGTAATGGGCAAAATTACTATTAGCCACATATGGATAATAATGCATTTGCCCATTTTAAATACATTTCAATTACAATAAATACAGTAAAAACATTTTACATTTACCTTTTACAGGCACCCACGATGAAGGCCATCTTCATCCTGCCGATGCCCCCTCCGATGCTGAAAGACATACACAAGAATAAAAACATCCAATGTAATGTCCCATAACCCCTTAATCACCATAGCGGTTATTAACCGCTACAGGCATTAAGGGGTTAACCCACCCTCACCCACCACTCGGGAGGCCTACATACCCTCCCCCACTAAACCCCACCCCATGAGGCCTATCCACCCTCACCCACTACCCAGCCGGAAGGCCTACCCACATAAACTTGGGGACAATACCCCCTCCCCCCACCCCCTAGTACCCACAACAAAAACAATACACGGCCCCACAATAAACATCATTCTATTTATTAAATACATAACCCACCCCCTGTGCCCCCCCATAAATACATGATTTATTCTTTCACATACAGGGTTCATACACCAGGCCCATGTGAGTCCCCGGTGGGCCTGATGGTCACCTCACAGACCTACAGGTTACCAGCAACATGTTTCACACAGGTTCTGGAGGCCTGTTGTTGGGTCCCGCCAGGCGCCATGGCCCACCAGGTGGTGTCCGCGGGTCAACGTGGGCCACAATTGGGTCCCCACGGTAGGCCCGTGGATGTCTGGGAGCCCCGGGTCAGACCCACAGGTGTCTGAGGGGCCTCGGGTGGTTCCCACGGGGGTCTGGGGACCCACAGGTGGGAACACTATGGGTCCGCGGTGCCCCCACAGATGTGGGGCCACCGGTTCTTCCCCGCAGGTGTCCCCCGTGGACCATGCTCCCTGGTACCCGTGAGATACCCGAGGATACCTCAGGTGGTCTCCAGAGGTCTCACGCAGACCAAAGGACCAAACCCTGTATATAAAATAAATAAACCTGACCTATACATTCAATGCATACACCCCCCCCCAACACATACAGTACAATAATGTGCCAAATAACTTTTATCCAGATATGGATAATAGATTATTTGCCCATTCTTAAACACATTAACTGGCATAATAACATAAATAAAGTTCTACTGACCTCATTAATAAGAAGCCCCCGTCGCCAGCAAAATCCTTGTCCTCCGTTGCCAACAAAATACATAGCCAATACATTGCAATTACATTCAGATATCAATTAACCCCTTAATCACCTTATCAGATAATAACCGCAAAGGTAATTAAGGGGTTAAGCCACCCTGGCCCGATACTCACCCTTCACCCATTCATTTGTACAGTGGCTTCATCATGCAACTATATATATACAAATATATATATATATATATATACAGTGTTCGACAATCCTATACATTTACTCACCCGGGGCGGGTGGATTTAACCCCCGGGCGTGTAAATATTGGCCCAAGCAGCACACGTGTTTTTTTTAAATTTCCCCCGTTCACGCTCAAATTTTCCCTGCTCGCGCTGAAAAATAAATAAATAAAAAAACTCCCCCTACCTGACTGCTGATTGGCGCGCGCTCCCAGGCTTTGTGGGCGCGCGGCCAGGCTCTATATGAGCCCGCCCCCAACGAGCGGCCATTCTTTCTGCCCGGACATCAAAAGTAAGTACACGCCATGCTGCGGCCCCTCTGCTCCTTCCCTGCGATCCCCCTGGTCCCCACATGGCTCCCTACTCCCCACCGCGGCAGCTCTCCTGTCCCATTCCCCTTCTCCTGTCCCCTTCTCCTGTCCCCTGCTCCCGTCCCCTGCTCCTGTCCCCTTCTCCTGTCCCATTCCCCTTCTCCTGTCCCCTGCACCTGTCCCCTGCTCCTGTCCCCTTCCCCTCCTCCTGTCCCATTCCCCTGCTCCTATCCCCTTCCCCTCCTCCTGTCCCCTGCTCCTGTACCCTTCCACCTCGATCCACCGATCGCTGCCCGGGGCGGAAGGTCCCCACTGCTGCAGCCCGGTTGGCGTGCGGGGGGGGGGGGGCGGCCTCGACCCTCGGCCCTCACCACATGACTCCCACCTACCCTGCCGCCTCCCCGCCTGCTAGCTTCATGCCACCGTGGGCTGGGGGGGAAGAAGCAGTCTGCAAAGCTGCTTGGCCGCGCATTGTGAAGACATGCCGGCGAGTAGAGCAGGATAGTGGCAGCCACTGTGGGGCTGACTGTCCCCTGGGGGATACCTCACCACGTGCCTCCCCCCCACCCTGCCTCCCCAAAGCTTCCAATATGCCCGCATAAGGTATGGGTGGGGGGTGTCGGCCTGCCCCCCCCACGAGCGGGAGATGGGCGTGGGTGGGTGGGGGAGGAGCGTGGTGGTGGTGCTGGTCGCGGCCTTTCCTTCCCCGTGTGTGTGTGTGTGTGTGTGTGTGTGTGTGTGTGTGTGTGTGTGTGTGTGTGTGTGTGTGTGTGTGTGTGTGTGTGTGTGTGTGTGTGTATGTGTGTGTGAGCATGTGTATGGCAGCAAGTGTATGTATGTGTGTATGGAAGCAAGTGTATGGGAGCAAGTGTATGTGTATATGGGAGCAAGTGTATGGCAGCATGTGTATGGCAGCATGTGTATGGCAGAAAGTGTATGGCAGCATGTGTATGGCAGCATGTGTATGGCAGCATGTATGTCAGCATGTGTATGGCAGCATGTGTATGGCAGCAAGTGTAAGGGAGCAAGTGTATGGCAGCAAGTGTATATATGTGTGTATGGGAGCAAGTGTATGGGAGCAAGTGTATGTGTGTATGGGAGCAAGTGTATGTGTGTATGGGAGCATGTGTATGTGTGTATGGGAGCATGTGTATGTGTGTATGGGAGCATGTGTATGTGTGTGACACCAGAGGTACCCCCCCAATCAGTCACCCCCCCCCAATCAGTCACCACCCCCCAGTCAGTCAGTCACCCTCTCTCTGTGTATCACCCACCCTCTGTGTGTATCACCCCACCGTTTCTCCCCTCTATGTCTCTCCCCCCACACCCTCTCTCTCCCCCACACCCTCTCTGTCCCCACACCCTCTCTGTCCCCCCCACACCCTCTCTGTCCCCCCCACACCCCCTCTCTCTCCCCCCCACACCCTCTCTCTCCCCTCCACTCTCTCTCTCTCTCCCCCCCACTCTCTCTCTCTCTCTCCCCCCCCACTCTCTCCCTCTCTCTCTCCCCCCACTCTCTCTCTCTCTCTCTCTCTCTCTCTCTCTCTCTCTCTCTCTCTCTCTCTCGCTCTCTCCCCTCTCTCTCTCTCTCTCTCCCCCCCCCCCACTCTCTCTCTCTCTCTCTCTCCCCACTCTCTCTCTCTCTCCCCCACTCTCTCTCTCTCTCCCCACTCTCTCTCTCTCCCCCCACTCTCTCTCTCTATCTCCCCCCCCCCCCCCACTCTCTCTTTCTCTCTCCCACTACTCCTCTCTCTCTCTCTCTCTCTCCCCACTCTCTCTCTCACCCCACTCTCTCTCTCCCCCCACTCTCTCTCTCCCCCCCACTCTCTCTCTCTCTCCCCCCACTCTCTCTCTCCCCCCACTCTCTCTCTCTCCCCCCACTCTCTCTCTCTCTCCCCCACTCTCTCTCTCTCCCCCCACTCTCTCTATCTCCCCCACTCTCTCTCTCTCCCCCCCCACTCTCTCTCTCTCCCCCCACACTCTCTCTCTCTCTAACCTTCCCCACACTCTGGATCTCTTATTTACCCTATATATCTTACTTGCCCTATACTACACCGAAATAACCTATTCTGCTGTCTTCCAGATCTGACTCAAGCTTCACACGGAAGACATCGGAACCCCCCCTAACCCAGAAGACAGGTAGGGAACACCTCCCCAATGTATAACATTGCGGGAATGAGGGTACCTGGACATTGAGGGACTGCGGATCAGGTAAGATCCCAGGCGGGATTGCTGCTTTAGATATTATGAAGCGGGGACATCCAGACACTGGTTAAGAGGTTCAGGAAACTAGTCATTCACACCTGGCTTTTATTTCTAGATCTGACATTTACGCACACACACACACACACACGTAACAAGGACTAATTGTAGTATAATGTAATACAATAAATACATTTATGTAAAAAATGAATGTTGTTCTGACTAGGAATTTATTAAATGTATTTTATTTATATATTTTATTTTAAAGCGGGGTTGGGGGCGGGACTAGGGTTGGGGGTGGGACTAGGGGCGGGATTGGGGGCGGGACTAGGTGGCGAGTAGATTTTTTGGTTGGGCGAGTAGATTTTTGGGTGATTTGTCGAACACTGTATATATATATATATATATATACACATGATGAACCAATATACAAATAAATGTAGAAGGGTTATCAAAAACATGCTCTATTACAAATACCACTTCTCCATACAGACACAGTACAATAAAATCATATTTCCTTAAAAAAATCCAATCTCATCTTCCAATCAAAAGCCTCTAATGCCAATCAAAACATTGCATTTACATTGTATACATGATGCATACAATCTATGCACCATGTACACTCTGCCAATGAATGTTAACAATAACATATTCCAAACAAAATACCAATACATCCAAACAAGTATACTATTTAAACCAATCAAGTCACCATAAATCAATTAGCATCATTAATCAAATCACTAAACAATTTAAATTCCATCCATAACAATTAAACAATTAACTATTTCTATCGTTAAACCGAACAAGTTACCATCAGACAAAATATAAGTACCAAAAAGAATACAATATACAAAAGCAAGCCACACCCTGACCTAAAGTACACCATACAAGACCAAAAATTACATCAATCTAATTCTAAAATACATTACACACACATTTATGCATAGCAACATAGCCCCAAATCATTTTAAACACTGCAATACAAGCATTTCCTACCAAACCATTTCTTACCCTGTATTTATATATTGATCTAGACATGCATACATACATACATACATACATACAGTGGCAAGAAATGATCTAAAAAAAAGAAAAAAACACATGTAAAAAACAAAAAAAAAATGAACAAGTTAAATAAAATACATTTCTTTTGTTCACTTACCATTACTTGACCCGCTCACCGACTCCCGTTGAACAGCTTACTCTCAAACCAATCCACACACAGGAACCCATAAAATAATAAACCATAAAATAATAAACAATAAAATAATAAATCAAAACAATCCACGGGTCTTCTAGTTGTAATCCATCTTCATCTGTATTCTTATTTTTTGTATCTTCCGCTCTCTTCCAGGGTCTTCTTGTCTTCTTCGGCCACGCCCTGGTCTTCTATCTGTAGGAAGTCCTTCCTCCTCCTTTTTTTTTGCACACTGCACACACTGCACACACTCTCACTAAGAAAAAAGGGTGGTGTGAATAGCGCTAAACAATATATAAATTATACAATGCAAACACAATGTGAATGATTATAAAGGACGGCTGCCAGGAAAACCTAACCCAAACACAGTTAGAAAAACACAGAAATAACAATACAGACCGGCGCCTCAAAGTCCAAAACTGAAATGAGTCCAAAGATGTGCTGCAGTGTCCAAAAACGCTGATCCGGTTGAAGGACTGCAAACTCCACAACAGCACACGTGGTATCATGCAAGGGAGATAAAGAGAAAGATCATAGCGTGACACTGCAGACTATAATATCATAATACATACAAACAGGACATACATGACAAACAACACTAACAGAAAGGCTGACACTATAACAGAGATTTATTTAGACAATACTAAAAACAAGAGAAGCTTTGGAGCGGGTCTAGGATCCAGTGTGGTAAAACTGGAATCCTACTTACAGCAATCCAGAAGGGTTCAAGCGGTGTGTATACTGTGCAGTTCTTTATTCAGCTTATCCTCGGCGCGTGGTGCTGCTGTAATGGCCGCCGGCGCTTCCTCCGGTTACTCTCGGGCTCAGCGTCCCTGCAGGCCAAACCTCGCGAGATTTCCCATCAACCGTGACGTCACTCGCTAGGTGGAGCTACTCGCCGCCGCTTTCTCCTGTATCGCACGTCTACACCGTTCGCTCGAGCTGTGACTGGGTGCTGTGACCTGCTCCTTTGATGCTCTCTTCCAAATGATCTCTAAAAACACCCAACGCGTTTCGTGCGCATGCGCACTTCTTCAGGGGATGATTAGCACAGTCCATGGTTGCCTTTTGTAATGGCAGGTACAGCCCAATTGGTGGGATTAAAATGTCTTTACACATTCGTTTTCAGCAATAGTAATTGGCTGATTGACCTGTCAATCATGGTTGTGCTAAGCTATGGCAGCCTTACATATATAAACAACATACACAACATTTAACAAAAATCATACAAACATAAAACAGATCAAGCATGTTGTCCTGACATATAAAGTATGAAATTGGTGTAAATGACTCCAGGTAGTTAACTATCCTACATCCTTGTTACAAAGCTTGCACCGGAAACTACATGTATTTAAAATCTAAGATGCAGTGAAGGTGTCTTATACGAATATTAAAATTACTTTTAAAAATCCAAATTGTTAAAACACTTATTAAATGAATTAGTGAGTGACTCTCTCAAATTACAAGGTTGATAAAAACTTTAAATAAATACTTATAAATTAAAAACCTTGATATTATTATGAGTATATATAAAACTGTTATTTAAGAAAGACACCTAGATCGAAGTCTATGTTTAGTCCATTTGGGGACAGGGTTTTCAGCTCATAGATCCAGTAGGCTTCACGCCTACTGATCTGTTGTAGCTGATCTCCCCCTCTCCATTGCACTTGTGTGCTTTCTATTGCCTGACATCTCAGCCCAGCAGGGTTTTTATTATGATGCACGCTGAAATGGTGCAAAACACTGTGTGTGGCTAATCCTCGTCTAATGTTATAGATGTGCTCGTAAATTCTTCGTTGATAGCGCCTGCCAGTCCTGCCCACATATTGTAGGCCACACGGGCACTGCAGTAAATAAATCACAAATGTGGAGTGGCAGTTCATAAATGTTTTTATATTGTAAATTTTATCTGTTACATTAGATTTAAATGTTTTCATGCTGTTGCTGAAATTACAGGCTGTACAACTCGCGCATGTAAAAAAGCCCTTATTTTTACTAACTCTCATTATTTTGTTGTTGTCTAGAGGGCAACTAGGGGCTAGACGTGTCTTTAAATTTGCTGCTTTGGTGAAAATAATTTTGGGTTTCTCTGGGAGGCATTTAGATAGTACATCGTCACATAGGAGTAGCGGCCAATGTTTATTAAAAATAGATCTGATTTTTGGCGCCATCTCATTATACTGGGTGACGAAGGCCACTCCATTGGTAGATTCCGATGGTTTCTTATTTTTATACTCTAACAATGTATTACGTTCAATTTTATCTACCTGTACAGACGCTTCCTTTAAAAGTTCATCCGGATACCCTCTGTCTCTAAATTTGTCCTTGAGCTCAGACGCCAGGAGCGCATACACCCCAGGATCGGAGCAGTTGCGCTTCAGGCGGGTGAGCTGACCCCTAGGGATATTTCGGATCCAACTTGGATTGTGTTGGCTGTCTGCCCTAAGGTAATTATTGGCCTGTACTGGCTTGAAATATGTTTTGGTTTTTATTTGGTTGTCTAAGATGTATATGCTCAAATCCAAAAATTCTATATGCTCCCTATTGTAATTAAAAGTAAACTTTAAATCCCTGTCATTAGAGTTGAGAAATTCAAAAAACAACTCTAATTGTTGTAAATCTAACTCTAATCTGCTGATTAAGGGGGGGGTATAGTGGTCATGGACACCGAGTACTATCTCCAGGAGTCCATGCGACTACTGGGTGACGTGAACACATACCTCCCCCTTGCGAGCAATCCCCTCAAACAATTTGAAACCCAGTTGACGACTTTGCTACATAATGGTCTCAAGGAAGGGGCGTTAATACAGCAAGAATTAGAGTTTTTGGATGTTAAATGTGCACGCACTCCCATTTTTTACTTTATCCCAAAAATACACAAGAGCACTACACAACCTCCTGGCAGACCTATCATATCAGGTATTGGATCACTAACTTCAAATTTGTCTTCATTTATAGATCACCACCTTCAACCACTGGTACAACAGGTCCGGTCCTACCTGCGTGATACAACACATGTCCTCCAGATACTTAGAGATCTGCAGTGGAAGCCTGAATACATGTGGGTGACAGCGGATGTCACCTCATTGTATACGACCATCAACCATGACAAAGGATGTCAGGCCGTATCACGCAGGTTAGAACTAGACGACACTACATCACCAGCACTTAAAAAATTTTTAGTAGATAGTATATATTTTATTTTGACACACAATTATTTTCAGTTCGATTCACAATTTTATTTACAGACCTGTGGAACGGCGATGGGCACGAGGTTTGCCCCAAGTTATGCGAACTTATTTATGGACAGTTGGGAGACAGATTATATTTGGAACAACTGTCCATTTGGGGCACACCTTGTGCTCTGGCGCCGTTTCATAGATGATATCATTTTTGTATGGTCAGGTAGCCAGGAACAATTAGAGTTGTTTTTTGAATTTCTCAACTCTAATGACAGGGATTTAAAGTTTACTTTTAATTACAATAGGGAGCATTTAGAATTTTTGGATTTGAGCATATACATCTTAGACAACCAAATAAAAACCAAAACATATTTCAAGCCAGTACAGGCCAATAATTACCTTAGGGCAGACAGCCAACACAATCCAAGTTGGATCCGAAATATCCCTAGGGGTCAGCTCACCCGCCTGAAGCGCAACTGCTCCGATCCTGGGGTGTATGCGCTCCAGGCGTCTGAGCTCAAGGACAAATTTAGAGACAGAGGGTATCCGGATGAACTTTTAAAGGAAGCGTCTGTACAGGTAGATAAAATTGAACGTAATACATTGTTAGAGTATAAAAATAAGAAACCATCGGAATCTACCAATGGAGTGGCCTTCGTCACCCAGTATAATGAGATGGCGCCAAAAATCAGATCTATTTTTAATAAACATTGGCCGCTACTCCTATGTGACGATGTACTATCTAAATGCCTCCCAGAGAAACCCAAAATTATTTTCACCAAAGCAGCAAATTTAAAGACACGTCTAGCCCCTAGTTGCCCTCTAGACAACAACAAAATAATGAGAGTTAGTAAAAATAAGGGCTTTTTTACATGCGCGAGTTGTACAGCCTGTAATTTCAGCAACAGCATGAAAACATTTAAATCTAATGTAACAGATAAAATTTACAATATAAAAACATTTATGAACTGCCACTCCACATTTGTGATTTATTTACTGCAGTGCCCGTGTGGCCTACAATATGTGGGCAGGACTGGCAGGCGCTATCAACGAAGAATTTACGAGCACATCTATAACATTAGACGAGGATTAGCCACACACAGTGTTTTGCACCATTTCAGCGTGCATCATAATAAAAACCCTGCTGGGCTGAGATGTCAGGCAATAGAAAGCACACAAGTGCAATGGAGAGGGGGAGATCAGCTACAACAGATCAGTAGGCGTGAAGCCTACTGGATCTATGAGCTGAAAACCCTGTCCCCAAATGGACTAAACATAGACTTCGATCTAGGTGTCTTTCTTAAATAACAGTTTTATATATACTCATAATAATATCAAGGTTTTTAATTTATAAGTATTTATTTAAAGTTTTTATCAACCTTGTAATTTGAGAGAGTCACTCACTAATTCATTTAATAAGTGTTTTAACAATTTGGATTTTTAAAAGTAATTTTAATATTCGTATAAGACACCTTCACTGCATCTTAGATTTTAAATACATGTAGTTTCCGGTGCAAGCTTTGTAACAAGGATGTAGGATAGTTAACTACCTGGAGTCATTTACACCAATTTCATACTTTATATGTCAGGACAACATGCTTGATCTGTTTTATGTTTGTATGATTTTTGTTAAATGTTGTGTATGTTGTTTATATATGTAAGGCTGCCATAGCTTAGCACAACCATGATTGACAGGTCAATCAGCCAATTACTATTGCTGAAAACGAATGTGTAAAGACATTTTAATCCCACCAATTGGGCTGTACCTGCCATTACAAAAGGCAACCATGGACTGTGCTAATCATCCCCTGAAGAAGTGCGCATGCGCACGAAACGCGTTGGGTGTTTTTAGAGATCATTTGGAAGAGAGCATCAAAGGAGCAGGTCACAGCACCCAGTCACAGCTCGAGCAAACGGTGTAGACGTGCGATACAGGAGAAAGCGGCGGCGAGTAGCTCCACCTAGCGAGTGACGTCACGGTTGACGGGAAATCTCGCGAGGTTTGGCCTGCAGGGACGCTGAGCCCGAGAGTAACCGGAGGAAGCGCCGGCGGCCATTACAGCAGCACCACGCGCCGAGGATAAGCTGAATAAAGAACTGCACAGTATACACACCGCTTGAACCCTTCTGGATTGCTGTAAGTAGGATTCCAGTTTTACCACACTGGATCCTAGACCCGCTCCAAAGCTTCTCTTGTTTTTAGTATTGTCTAAATAAATCTCTGTTATAGTGTCAGACTTTCTGTTAGTGTTGTTTGTCATGTATGTCCTGTTTGTATGTATTATGATATTATAGTCTGCAGTGTCACGCTATGATCTTTCTCTTTAACACACTCTCACTGCACACACTCTCACTGCACACACTGCTCACTGCACACACTGCTCACTGCACACACTGCTCACTGCACACACTGCTCACTGCACACACTCTCACTGCACACACTCTCACTGCACACACTCTCACTGCACACACTGCACACACACTGCTCACTGCACACACTGCTCACTGCACACACTGCTCACTGCACACACTGCTCACTGCACACACTCTCCCAGCACACACTCTCCCAGCACACACTCTCACTGCACATGCTGCACACACACACTGCTCACTGCACACACTGCTCACTGCACACACTGCTCACTGCACACACTCTCACTGCATACACTCTCACTGCACACACTGCTCACTGCACACACTGCTCACTGCACACACTGCTCACTGCACACACTGCTCACTGCACACACTACACAATGCACACACTGCACACTGCACACACTGCTCACTGCACACACTCTCACAGCACACAGCACTCACAGCACACTCTCACAGCACACAGCTCTCACAGCACAGAGCACTCACAGCACACTCTCACTGCACACACTCTCACTGCACACACTGCACACTGCACACACTGCACACTGCACACACTGCATACTGCACACACTCTCACAGCACACAGCACTCACAGCACACTCTCACAGCACACAGCTCTCACAGCACACAGCACTCACAGCACACTCTCACAGCACACAGCACTCACAGCACACTCTCACAGCACACAGCTCTCACAGCACACAGCACTCACAGCACACTCTCACAGCACTCACAACACACTCTCACAGCACACTACACCACACCTCCCACTCCCCCTCCCTACCTTTGGTGTCGGCTGCTGAGATCAGAGCGGAGCTGGCATCAGGAGGAGGGGGGGTGTCGGGAGGAGGGGGGTGTCGGGAGGAGGGGGGGTGTCGGGAGGAGGGGGGGTGTCGGGAGGAGGGGGGTGTCGGGGGGGGGAGGGGTGTCGGGAGGAGGTTATAACTTGCCAGTACACATGTAGCCCGACTAACACTATTCTGAGCCATGGCAAGAGGCTGCATTGTGAACAGAGCGATGCTTTCCCTGCCGTCTGGGATGGCTTCAGTTGTTCTCTAACCCCCAACTGTGCAGCAAGTTTGGGCTACATTATAGTGTGGCAGGCATTCTCGTTGTCTTAAACCCTATCAGTGCCATGTGGCTTACTCTGTAAGTCGTGAGGGCCGGCACGACATGGTACGTCATGTTAAAAATGCTGGTTTTCTAGGGAGATTGGATTCACGGCTCCATTTGAAGCTGGGAACGCCATTGGAACTGGAATATCTTCCACTTCTGTTCGCGAAATGGGGAATCTGCCCACGGCCACGTGATTGCTATACGAAGTGATCACATAGTTGAGGTCTTCCAGCACTCAAAGGGTTCATCTTGTGGGATCCTACTGGTTCTTTCTCATGCAGTGAAATAAATATTTGAGATCCTATTCAGTCGGGAGGAGGGGGGGGTGTCGGGAGGAGGGGGGGTGAGTGAGGAACAGGCTGGGACTCGGAGGGCCGCGTGGGATATGCCGAAGAGGGGGGGTGAGTCAGGAGCAGGCTGGGACTCGGAGGGCCGCGTGGGCTATGCTGAGGAGGGGGGGTAGGTGTGGGAGCCTGGGGGGGAGGAAATGGAAGCCGTGGTGGGAGGTAAGGAGCAGGTTGTGGCTGGACTCGCCGTTGCTAGGGGACATGTAGGGCTTCCGGCCACCTCTTCCTTCCTTCCTTCCCTCCTCACTCCATCCCTCCCTCCTGATCAGGCACGCGGCGGCCATTTTTTTTTATTAGCGCGACCCCGGGTCTAGCGCGGTCGGATCGGGTGGCCCCCGAGGACCGCGCTATAACGGGGTTTACCTGTATTTTGTAACCAGAAGAAATATTTTTTCAGATGGACCTGAAATAAGGTGTTGCCGAGAATGCTAAAGTCACTTGGAGCATACCAATTCTGCCTTAAATTGGATTGCTCAAAATCAACAAAAATATCTGGAAGCACAGGACCTCTGCAACAGAGAATATAGCTGCCATTTTAAAAGATGGCATTTCCGTAATCAGCAATGTAGTTGTTAGCTAAAAGAGAAAGTGACAACAGAATTCGGAATTAGGCATATTGTTTAGGATTGAAAACCTGTTTAAAGTATTGAAAACTGGTTGAAGGATAGACTATAAAGAGTTATCATCAATGGTACCTTTTCAGGTTGGGCTAAAATTGTTAGTGGAGTACCTCAAGGACCGGTACTGGGACCCCTGCTTTTTGTATATTAATGACCTTAAGGTTGGCATAGAGAGCAAAGTCTCTCTGCTGATGATTTACATTGTGTAAGGTAGTAAAATGAAAGCAGGATGTGATTTATCTCCAGAAGGATTTGGATAGACTTGAACCTGGACAGGTAAATGGCAGATGATGTTTAATAAAGTTAAGTTACAGTATGCATTTGGGAAACAAGAATAAACAGGCAGCTTACAAATTAAATTGGGAAAAATTAGGAGAATCCTTGATGGAGAAGGATTTAGGAGTGATTGTAGACAGCAGGCTTAGCAATAGTGCCCAATGTCATGCAGTAGCTGCAAAGGCAAATAAGATCTTATCTTGTATTAAAAAGGGAATGGGTGGAAGGGAAGTAAGCATAATTATAGAGAACAGGATTGGGCAACACTCCATAAAAAAATACATTATGAAATTAGAAAAAGTGCGTAGAAGAACCGCCAAATTAATAAAGGGGATGGAAAATCTGACTTACAGTATGAGGAGAGGCTAGCTAATTTACATTTGTTTACATTAGAAAAGGGGCATTTAAGAGGGGAAACTACAACTATATACAAATATAATTAGGGACCATACAAAGAGTTTTCAAATAGCTATTCATCCCAAGGGCAGTACAAACGTCACAGGATCATCCCTTAAGGTTGGAGGAAAGGATATTTCACAAAGTTTTTTTTTTTATTTATTTTTTACAGTAAAGACTGTTAACATCTGGAATTCATCAAAGGGCATCCCTTAAGATTGGATGAAAGGACATTTCACCAACATCAAAGAAAAAGATTCTTAACAGTGAAGGCAGTTAAAATGTAGAATTCATTACCCATGGAGACTGTGATGGCAGATACAAAAGATATCTTCAAAAAAAGGCAGGACAACTTTCTAGAAACTAAAGGTATACAGAGATATACCAAATAAGTAAACATGGGAAGAATGTTGATTTAGGGAGTCATCTGATTGCCAATATTTGGAGTCAGGAAGGAATTTATATTTCCCCTTATGAGATATGATTAGATGATATTTCACTGGGGTTTTTTGTTCGTCTTCTTCAGGATTAATATATTTTGTAAATACAAATATAGGATGTGTCTTTCGTGTAAATTTAACATAGGTTGAATTTGATGGACACATTTTTTTTCAACCTCAGGTAACTACAGTATGTAACTATGGACATCTTAAAAGTTTTTTTTTAAATGTACTAAATAATTGTCCTCACTTTTGTCACGAGATATCTGTGAAATATGTAAATAAAAATTATGTAAAAATGTTAAAATTATTTATTTGCATATTTCCCAGGTATCCCTCTCTCAGTTATGCTCCCAGGTACAATTTGATTTAGCACATTGATTATAGATTAACCTAATTGTAGGCATACAGATGTAGCATCTTGAATATATTACCTTCCACAACCATGGTGAACCGTGAACCAAAAAATTAGTGTTCGCAGCACAGTGCTTGGCAGGGGGAAATTGCCTATCAGGATTAACATGGCAGGGAAACCTGCTTCTGAATGGGACTCCCACTGTATAAATCCTAGGGGCTGATTCAGTGTAGAAGAGATGCGCACTGAGAGTAGGCAAAATCAGTCACTCTCTCTGCGCGCCTCTAACGGGTGATTGTGCATCTTTTATTTTATTTTAAAGAACAGACTATTGAAGCAGGGGGTCCCCGGAGCTGGACCACATTAATTTCAGCCCTGCAGACCCTCTGATCCCAAGTTACAGGCTCCAATATGGGGTGCCAGTGTGTCCTGCACCTTGAAATGTCTTGGTCACATGATGTGAGAATTAAACATGAAGGCAGGTACAGGCACCAATGCCTGAACTGGAAAAGCAAGGGATCGCCAGTGCTGAAATTAATGCGGTTCAGCTTCAGAGACCCCCTGCTTCAATACTATATCATTTAATTAAATAAAAGCAGCTTCATTACCTTAGTGGCTAACTGCTAAGGTATAAAGTAGTTAAACTAAAGTAACTGACTGGATGGGGTAGAGGGGGTGAGTGACAGGGGTAGTTGCCCCAGGTGGGTGGTTAGGCCTACCGGGAATGTTGTGGGATGTGTTAACCCTTCACTGCCGCTAAGTTAATGAAAGGGTTAACCCCTCCCACTTGGGGAAGAGAGGATGGGTAGCAGGGTGCCCATTATTGCCATTGGGGTTATCTGTGCTCCCATTGAGGGCATAGGTAACCCCAGTGGCAATCAATGGGTGTATTTGGGCTAGTATTTTTTTTGTTGTATGTTAATGTTTATTTTATTTCATTGTGTATATTTTTTTTTTTTGCATCACAAATGGGCATGTGTTAAAAGCCATTTTGCCTTTGCCCATTTGTATGTGTGGTGATGGGGAAGAGTGGGTGGGGCATAGGGATAGTTGCACCATGGCAGGTAGTTAGGCCTACCAGAAGGGTTGTGGGAGGGGTTAACCCCTTCATCACCATAGCGATTACAATCGCTACAGTAATTAAGGGGTTAACCCATCCTGGAACCCTACCGTGAGGCCTAACCACCATCCCTGGGGCAACTATAGTACATAAATTGACGTTTCCCCCTCCAAGGGCCGTTCTCAAAAGCAAGTGGCATATTGCTTTTGCAAGGCCCTTGGAAGTCAAAAGTCAATTTATGGCTATCATGAAATCACTTTTTCTAGCAGAAATCCGTAGTGCCTACGTCTTTCCTTACATTCAGTTACTGCGGATACCAAGTACAGTTTCCTGGACCAGGAGCACCGGTATTTGTGTTGTTCTATTACTTTTGGGGAGTGCAGCATTGTTCTTCTAATTTGCAACTATAGTACACCCATCACACCCTATTAAAACACTAGTAACCCCTTAATTACCTTAGCAGTAGTAAGGGGGCACTGGTGTTTTAATGGTTGGCCATTGACTGTTACATGTTTGGGCAGAAGAGGAGGACACTTCCATCCAGGCAAGGGGAAGCAAAACATTTATTAATTTAGTTTGTTATTTATTTTACTGTATGTATTTTACTGTATTTGAATGGGAAAAAGCACTAGTTACCATATTTGGCTACTAGGGCATTTGCTCATTCTTTGTTGGGAGGGGGGTTTTGTTGGGGTTAGAGGGGGTGGGTGAAAGAGGTAGTTGCCCCGAGATGGGTGGTTAGGCTTTTCGGGTGGGTAGTGGGAGGGGTTAACCCCTTCATTACCTTAGCTGTAGTAACCGCCAAGGTAGTGAAAGGTTTAACCCCTCCTAAAACCTTCCCAGTAGGCCTAACCACCCACCCTGGTGCTACTACCCCCTTTACCCACACCCTCTATCCCAAAAAAAAACAGGTACTTTGGTTTAAACTCTTCATTACCTTAACAGTTAGCTGCTAAGATAATGAAGTGCAAACAATCAAATTACCAGTGCTCTACCAATAGTCCAGCCAGTTTGGGTTGAAGAAGTCCAGATATGTTGTATTTTTTGTTTTTTACAAACGGTAATGAAACTGCTTTTAATTTAGTTTAATGACATAGTATTGAAGCAGTCGGTCTCGGGAGCTGAACTGTATTAATTTCAGTCCCAATGACCCCCTGCTTCCCCAGTTACAGATGTCGAAAATAATCAGCGCACCTCGTTTCATAGGAAGAAAAACAAAAAAGAAAAAGAGCACAATAGTGAAGCAAGTTCACAACACAATGCATGTATCTGTAAATGGTGAGATATGCACTTACATTTCAGTGCCTGTCTCAGGCATGTAATGGTATCTTTAAGCGTCCTCACCACCATGAAGTCATCACAATTTTCAAAGAACTTCTTTTTCAAGATTTTGTGTTATGTAAAATATCAGGAATGTGATTACACACAACAAGTTTAAAACATGGGCACAGACCAGTTCATGATGTTCCGCACCCTACGGTGTCCGCGACAGTCACTTGCCGAACTGATCGGCGTTCTATGTCACTTCCGGTTCCTGGTGCTTCAGTGAAACTGGTCCTCCCAGCAACCCTACGCGTTTCAACGGTGGTCCGTCTTCGTCAGGTGTAATATGGTATGCTCCGGTGTCCCTTCTTTATAAATCCCTCTCTATCAAAGCTACACAAACTTCTTTAATTAGTGCTAATGACGGAGAGACGGACGACATACTATACATAACAAATAAGATTCTATACACAATATATTAAAAAATACCATAAGAACCATATTGAAAGACAAATTAATAAAATTTGGATCGTAGCAAGGTTATAACATATATCCTGTTAATTTTTCTAAATAGTCTATGAGAAAAGACATGATTCCTCTATGTTTAAATAATGAATAAAGAAATAATTGTAAAATAGTGCGAGGAAGTTGTACCCCCAAGATTATATCTACATAATTGAATGTAATATATGACAATTTGGGATACATAATATCTAGTATCAAAAATATTAATTAAAGTGCATAACTAAGTATTACATTTTAATTTTGATCTAAATATAAATGATAAAGTGATATACTATTATTATTTATTCTACTAATAGTGAATAATATATATATATTTAGCTAACAATAATAAATTCCTTAAAGTAATATTAGTGAATTTAGTGATTATGATTAATTTAAGTGAGAAAACAACCTAAATCAATATTGATATTTAACCCCCTAGGTGCTAGTGTTTTTAATTTATGTATCAATAAAGTTTCTCTTTGAGATATTCTTTGAACTAAATCTTCTCCTTTTTGATTTAACTCTATCTTGTCAATTCCCATAAATTTTAAACCTTCTGGGTTACTAGAATGACATTGTTTAAAATGATAGTAGACATTGTGAGTCTCTAGTCCCTTTTTAATGTTATGATAATGCTCACTAATGCGCTATTTTAAGCATTTCTTGGTGTGTCCCACATATTGCAAATTGCAGGGACACACCAAAAGATATACAACACCTTTGCATTTTGCAATTTATGAATTCTTTAATTTTTGAAAGTCTCTCCTGGTCCAGGACGCCACCTGCCCACGTCCAATATAAATCATCAAAAGGGATATGAGGCAATTAAATATTATTTAGATTTGGATTTATCTTTACATATTGATCAGAATAAATTTTATATTGGATAGTATTTACTATATATTGACTCATAATTATTTTATATATAATAACCAATATTATTTACAGACAGTCGGGATCGCGGTGGGCACCAGGTTTGTGCAAACCTGGTGCTCTACAAACGTTTCATCGACGATATTCTCATCATTTGGCATGGAGGGCAAGATAAATTAGTCAGGTTTTTGGAAGAGATTAATATTAATGATTTAAATTTAAAATTTACCCATAATTGTAGTACAGTAGAAATAGAATTTCTAGATCTTTGTATTTTTATAGATAAAGGAAAAATTAAACCCATACATTTTACAAACCAGTGGACTGTAATAGCTACATACTGTTTACCAGCAACCATCATGCTAGATGGCTAAATAATGTCCCCAAGGGGGAATTCAAACGAATCCGACGTAATTGTACGGATGACAGTATGTAACTAGAACAATCCAAAATTTTACCCAACAGGTTTGTAGAAAGAAAATATAATAATGAACTTATATATAAAGCCAAACTAGAAGTTCTAAAAGCTAACAGAGAGGAAATGATAGATTCTAAAAGAATAAATAAATTTGATGACAAATCAGTAACTTTCATTACTCAATTTAATTCAGAATATAGACAAATAGAAAGAATTCTAAAAACAACATCATCATATTCTACAGGAAGATCCTCTTTTCAAGATCATATAAAAGAGAAACCTAACATAATCTATAAAAAAGCTGATAATATCAAAAAACATATTGCACCAAGCATTCCTAGTGTAGCCATGTGTAAAATTGGTGTACATATCTCTTTCTCATGCTGGCAGTAAACCTGGTAAGTATGCAGGATTGCCAGCAACAATCATGGAGGATTGCCCTCAAACCCTGGTGAGGTGTCATATGTCCCAAAGGAAGTGACAACATGCTTTGTGTCCACGTTTAGTGACACAGAGGGTGTCTGTTTCTGGAGGTGATATAAGACACAGCACTGCCTAAAGTTAGTAGTTCAGTCCTGTTGGTGTTCTGTTGGTGTTCTGACTCTGTTCAGGAAAGTCATGTGGAGGTCTGCAACAGTGTTGCAGTGTCTGATGCAATAGCTGTGAGTCTGTGCAGCTCAAAGCAGAGAGACAAGCTGGCGAATCTCCCTAAGGGGAGAGGTGGAGAGCAACTCTATTAGGAGGAGGAGGAACCTTCCAGATGGAGTGCAGCAAAGAAATGAGTACGACCGCTATGAGGGGCAGTCTGTCTGAAGATGCTAATAAAGATTCCCAGTTTCACAAGGCCCTTGCTGTGTATGTGTGCAGTCATTACACAGAAGGAGGCACCACAGAGGAGGTCCTCATCAGACACATCCCCCTGCGGCAACAGAGATCCTGATGAGGTGGAGGCGCTGCATCAGATGTGAGTAGGACTCTAAGCACACTACCTCAGATGCCTGTAATGCTGATATCCCCATACCAACCAAGCGGGAGACTCAGGAGTCCTGTAAGCCGGCAGGTGCACCACAACATACATGCATTTAATGGGGACCAGTTAGACCACAGGGGCCAATCTGAGAAAGTGTGGGTGCCAGAAAAACCGTTACACTAGGAAGGATAAAAGAGAAGGTAATTGGCTCAACAAATGTTTACCAACAGGATTTTTTAAATGTGGAAAATGTATTTATTGTAAATATAGTATTAACAATAAAGAATTTACAGCAGTACAAACAGGAGAGACTTTTAAAATTAAAGAATTCAAAAATTGCAACAGCAAAGGTGTTGTATATCTTTTGGTGTGTCCCTGCAATTTGCAATATGTGGGACGCACCAACAGATGCTTAAAACAGTGCATTAGTGAGCATTATCATAACATTAAAAAGGGACTAGAGACTCACAATGTCTCCTATCATTTTAAACAATGTCATTCTTGTAACCAAGAAGGTTTAAAATTTATGGGAATTGACAAGATAGAGTTAAATCAAAGAGGAGGAGATTTAGTTCAAAGAATATCTCAAAGAGAAACTTTATGGATACATAAATTAAAAACACTAGCACCTAGGGGGTTAAATATCAATATTGATTTAGGTTGTTTTCTCACTTAAATTAATCATAATCACTAAATTCACTAATATTACTTTAAGGAATTTATTATTTTTAGCTAAATATATATATTATTCACTATTAGTAGAATAAATAATAACAGTATATCACTTTATCATTTATATTTAGATCAAAATTAAAATGTAATACTTAGTTAAGCACTTTAATTAATATTTTTGATACTAGATATTATGTATCCCAAATTGTCATATATTACATTCAATTATGTAGATATAATCTTGGGGGTAGAACTTCCTCGCACTATTTTACAATTATTTCTTTGCTCATTATTTAAACATAGAGGAATCATGTCTTTTCTCATAGACTATTTAGGAAAATTAACAGGATATATGTTATAACCTTGCTACGATCCAAATTTTATTAATTTGTCTTTCAATATGGTTTTTATGGTATGTACTTAGACATTTTTTAATATATTTTGTATAGAATCTTATTTGTTATGTACAATATGTCGTCCGTCTCTCTCCGTCATTAGAACTAATTAAAGAAGTTTGTGTAGCTTTGATAGAGAGGGATATATAAAGAAGGGACACCGGAGCATACCATATACCCCTGATGAAGACGGACCACCATTGAAATGCGTAGGGTTGCCGGGTGGACCAGTTTCACTGAAGCACCAGGAACCGGAAGTGACATAGAACGCCGATCAGTTCGGCAAGTGACTGTCGCGGACACCGGCGGTTGCGGAACATCATGAACTGGTCTGTGCCCATGTTTTAAACTTGTGTGTAATCATATTCCTGATATTTTACATAAAACAAAATCTTGAAAAAGAAGTTCTTTGAAAATTGTGATGACTTCATGGTGGTGAGGACGCTTAAAGATACCATTACATGCCTGAGACAGGCACTGAAATGTAAGTGCATATCTCACCATTTACAGATACAAGCATTGTGTTGTGAACTTGCTTCACTATTGTGCTCTTTTTCTTCCTATGAAACGAGGTGCGCTGATTATTTTGGATATCTATTGCTGCTGGGAATTGGGAACAATTTTGACTCTTCATGCTGCACCACATCTACTTTTTTCAAGTTTGGACTTTATTTAGTTAGAGTGCTTCCTATTTTGTTGTATTCCCCAGTAACAGGCCCCGGTATGAGGTGCCTGTATCTCCCTACATGTTTAATTCTCCCGTGTCACATGACTGGTGCTCCACACCTCTGGAATGCCCTTCCCCTCAATATCTGACTAGCACCTTCTCTATCCATATTTAAGACCCATTAAAACACACCTGCTTAATGAAACATAATAGTAGCTCTATGGCTGATACTCTACACCTCATACATAAACCTTGTCCCCTTGCAGACACACTTACCAGAACACCCTCCTGCTGTGTCTGTATGTTCTTCCTACATACAGTACCAATTCGATTGTTAGCTCTTTGGAGCAGGGACTCCTTTTCCTAAGTGTTACTTTTATGTCTGAAGCACTTATTCCAACGATCTGTTAATTGTATTATTTGTTATTTATATGATTCTCATGTTTACTACTGCTATGAAGCATTATGTACATTAATAGCACTACTGTATATACAGTAAATAAAGATACATACATGTGTAGCACATGTTCCCCCTGCCACGGAATATCCGGCCACTACATGGGTATTGTCCCTAGTGCTGTAGATCACCTCTGGGTTCAGGAGGTCTGAGTGGCTCAGCAGTTGTAGTTTGGGAGAAACCAACAGGGTGTCAGGAATCGGCGTTCTCCACGGTCTCCACACAGAGCACCCCCTTCCCGCAGGGAGTCCCTGGACACACAAAACAAACCTGCCTTACCGGCCTCCACGGCTCCTCGCCCCTGCCGCCATCGCGGGATCACTCCCCTCGGCGATTCCTCTGCTCAGCGCCTCTGCTCCCATTTCCTGGAGGCCAAGGTCAGGTGAGACTCATCAACTGCTGGCCAATACTTCTGTTCCCGAAGTTATTCTACCTTCCGTTTACCATCAATTCCGGGACGTTTTCAATAAGGTACAATCAGACCTCTTGCCGCCACACAGGACTTACGATTGTCCGATCGATCTAGTTCCAGGTTACTCCCTACCCAAGTCCAAGACCTACCCCTTGTCGTTACCAGAATTTCACGCTTTGGATGAATATATCCAGGAGAATCTCAAGAAAGGCTTTATTCGGCCCTCCAATTCCCCAGCAGGGGCTGGGTTTTTCTTCGTCAAGAAAAAGGACGGGTCGTTGAGGCCTTGCATCGACTACAGGGGTTTAAACCACATAACTATTAAAAATCGTTACCCCCTTCCCCTTATTACTGAACTGTTCGATAAATTACAGGGGGCCAAGATTTTTTCCAAGTTGGATCTACGTGGTGCCTGTAACTTGGTGCGCATCAGGAAGGGGGATGAATGGAAGACGGCCTTCAACACGCGTAGTGGACACTACGAATATCTGGTAATGCCTTTCGGCTTATGTAATGCTCCCGCTGTCTTCCAGGATTTCATCAACGACGTCTTTCGTAAGGTACTCAATATTTTTGTTATTGTATACTTGGATGATATCCTGATTTTTTCCAAAGATCTCCAGGACCATATACGCCACACCTCCTACATCCTTTCCCGTCTCCGTGAACACCATTTGTACGCCAAACTGGAGAAGTGCACCTTTCATCAGACCTCTACTCCGTTCCTGGGGAACATCATTTCCGATGAGGGCTTTATGATGGACTCCGGTAAACTTCAAGCAGTCACTGAATGGCCAAGACCCAACTCTCTCAAGGCCATACAACATTTTTTAGGGTTCGCTAATTATTATCGTAAGTTTATACAGAGTTTTCCCACCATTGTGGCACCCCTTACTGCGCTCACCAAAAAAGGAGCTGATCCTTCTGCTTGGTCATCCGAGGCCATCTTTGCCTTCGAGACTCTCAAGGAAGCCTTTGTATCCGCACCTATTCTCCGTCATCCCAACATTGAACTTCCCTTTGTCCTGGAGGTTGACGCGTCTGATTGCGGCGCTGGTGCCGTTCTTTCTCAGAGACCCACGCCCCAAGATAAGTTACATCCCTGTGCATATTTTTCCAAGAAATTCTCGTCTGCCGAGAGGAACTATGACGTGGGTAACAGTGAACTACTGTCCGTGAAGATGGCTCTTCAAGAGTGGAGACATCTGCTGGAGGGGTCGAAAGAGCCATTTACTATTCTCACGGACCACAAGAACCTTCTTTACATAGAGAACACTTGACGCCTTGGTCCACGACAGGCTCGTTGGGCTCTTTTTTTTTCTCGATTCGATTTTCACCTTTCCTATATCCCCGGAACCAAGAACGTAAAGGCAGACGCACTCTCCCGTATACATTCTTCTGAAGAGAGGCCAGAGGAATCTTTGGAGACTATCCTTCCGCATGAGAGGATTCTCGCCACGTCTTCTTTCAAGAATCTTGACAAGATTTTGCACTCCCAGAGACGCATTCCCAAGGACTTGGTCGTTCCCGACAACAAACTCTTTGTACCTTACAAATTTGTTCCAGAGGTCCTGTCTTGGGGTCACTCCTCTAAATCTGCAGGTCATCCAGGTTTTAAGAAGACTCATTCGTCGGAATTTCTGGTGCCCAAGGATGTCTAAAGATATTCTGGAGTTTACCCGCGCCTGCCCCACGTGCGCTCAAAGCAAGACTCTCCATCAAAAGCCTCAGGGTTTTCTGTTACCCCTTCCAGTTCCCGACCACCCCTGGTCCCACATTTCGATGGACTTCATCGTGGAGTTGCCCAGGTCCAGAGGAATGAACACTATCTTGGTGGTCGTGGACAGGTTCTTGAAGATGTCCCATTTCATTCCACTTAAAGGATTGCCCACCTCTCCCGCCCTTGCTGATATCTTTACGGAGCAGATTTTCCGGATTCATGGGATCTCTTCGTCCATTGTTTCTGACAGAGGTTCTCAGTTCGTATCCAAATTTTGGAGAGCTTTCACGAAGAGATTGGGCATCTCTTCTTCTTTCTCTTCCGCCTATCATCCTCAGTCCAATGGACAAATGGAGAGAATCAATCAATCCCTGGAGAAGTACCTGAGATGTTTCATATCCGATTTCCAGGATGATTGGGCTCAACTTCTCTCTTGGGCAAAGTATGACGTCAATTCTGCCAAAAACGGGTCCACCCGGGAGTCGCCCTTCTTTATAAATTATGGGTTCCATCCTCCCTGTCTTCCCATCCCCAACATCCCTTCTGGAGTACCAACCGTAGATGAACGCATTTCTTCCCTCCAAACCGCATGGTCCAGGATTCGGTCTACCCTTCTCAACTCCTCCCGCAGATCAAAACTACAGGCCGATCGTCGTCGTCGTTCGGCGCTCAGTTACAAACCAGGGGATATGGTATGGCTCTCCTCTAAGAATATCCACCTCAAGGTACCATCTCCTAAACTGGCACCTAAGTTCCTGGGTCCCTTCCCTATTTGCGAACAAATCAATCCCGTGGCATTCCGGCTCCAACTACCACCCAGTATGAAGATTCCCAATGTCTTTCATGTGTCCCTCTTAAAACCATTTATCTCCAGTCACTTCTTTCCGGATCAGACTCATAAACCGGATCCCATTACTGTACAAAATAACGAGGAATATGAAGTTCACTCTCTTTTGGATTCTCGCCTATCCAGGGGTCAGCTCCAGTTCTTGGTACAGTGGAAGGGCTTTGGCCCTGAAGAGAGATCCTGGGTACCTTCAAAGGACATTCATGCCCCTGCCCTTCTTAAGTCCTTCAGGAAAAAGTTTCCAGAGAAACCGTTCTTAGATCGTCCTGAGGCCGTTCCTAAAGAGGGGCGTATTGTCAGGAATCGGCGTTCTCCACGGTCCCCACACAGAGCACCCCCTTCCCGCAGGGAGTCCCTGGACACACAAAACAAACCTGCCTTACCGGCCTCCACGGCTCCTCGCCCCTGCCGCCATTGCGGGATCACTCCCCTCGGCGATTCCTCTGCTCAGCGCCGGGCGCGCCCACGCCCTCCTGCACGGACACGTGCACCATCCTCTGGCTCAGTTCACGCTCGTACACGAGTTACGGAGCACGCTCAGTCTGCACACTCTTCTTCCCGTCCCCTTTGCTGCGGGTGCGTGTATTACCACTTCCCCCTTCAGCTCAGGGGACGGGTCTGGTCTGCGGGCAGCACCGGCGTAACACAGGGCAGGCTTTCTCCATCTCTTTACTGTGCAGTGCCTCCATCCCATGAGGATCTTGCAGAATGCAGAATGGTCCCCACAGACAATATTCCTTTCCAATAATCACACACCATAGTTGGTCCAATGGCAGTTTTATTGTACAACAGAATGATCGTCCTCCAGCCCTGGAGCAGACCCCATGGGCTTGAGGCCCCAAGAGCCCCTCCTTATCTCCTTGACCCTCTGGTAGGGAAAAGGGTATCACACTGTCCCATAATCAACAACCACAATTTTGTGGAGTGTCAGCTTTTATACCCGAGGGGAAAAGCTTGTAACCCCGCCCAATAACAGGGCAGGTCTAGGTACTAACAGGCATCACACCAAATACTGTAGTGCCAACGAGTATTCTAAAACAAGTCTGGGGCAATCACCAATAAGACCTAGGTACATGCTGGGTACATCCTAGGTAAATGCTGGATACATGCTGCAACATTTCAGTGACATTTCTGCAGACAGACTAATGGCCCATCGGATTAACAGCAGGGGTCCCTGGCAGTCCCATTCAAACTGAATGGGACTGCCAGGGACCCCTGCTGTATTAATCCGATGGGCAATTAGTCTCTGCAGAAATGTCACTGAAATGTTTGCAGCATGTACCCAGCATGTACCTGGATCTTGTTGGTGATAGCCCCAGATTTTCCAAGGCAAGTTTAAGGCAAGTTTTAGAATACTCGTCGGCGCACCTGTACATGTGACAGAGTCAGTTCCCTCCCCAGGTATGACACTCTAACTGGTGGTTTAGGCCTGCTTCTGGATAAATAACAAAGTACCTATCCAGGCTGCGCTAGGCCCTGTGAAGGAGTTTAACCCCAACACTGCCTGTTCCTATCAGGACTTATAGTGTTGAGGCAAGTACAAGGCTATAGCCAGTGGCACTTGGCTACACATACTGTAGTGCCGACAAGTATTCTAAAACAAACCTGGGGCAATCCCCAACAAGACCCAGGTACATGCTGGGTACATGCTAGGTACATGCTGGGTACATGCTGCAACATTTCAGTTACATTTCTGCAGACAGCATAATGGCCCATCAGATTAACAGCGGGGGTCCCTGGCAGTCCCATTCAAACTGAATGGGACTGCCAGAGACCCCTGCTGTTTTAATCCGATGGGCCATTACTCTCTGCAGAAATGTCACTGAAATGTTTGCAGCATGTACCCAACATGTACCTGGTGATAGCCCCAGATTTTCCAAGGCAAGTTTAAGGCAAGTTTTAGAATACTCGTCGGCGCACCTGTACATACATTTAAACGGACAGGAGATGCCAGCACCACATACAGTACCAGGGCCTGTAACTCGGGAAACAAGGGATCCCCTGGGCTGAAATGAATGTGGTTCAGCTCCGGAGACGCCCTGCTTCAATAATATGTTATTAAAAAACATAAAAGCAGTTTGATCGCTGTTAGCGGTGCACAGGGTGTGACTGATTCTGTCTACTCTCACTGCGCGTCTCTTCCACATTGATGTAGCACAGTAGAATTGACCCAGTAGGAGTCCCATTGACAAGCAGGGACCCCCACTCTTTTAATCTTGATCAGCCATTAGTCTGGTCTCGTGGAGTCCGTGCGCACACGAGATCAGGACCGTACTCTTGGCGGATTCCGTGCCAACTGCGCGACCAACCATCGTGCTACATCCATATAAGCAAATATCTTTGTCCTCTTATCCAAAAAAAACAACTCCTTTGCACCTGAGGGAGGTGAAATTCATGATTACTGTTTAGTGTTTTCAGGGATGTAGTGCATAAAATTGAGCAAAAAGTGCATACAAAGAAAAAGTCTAATTGTGAGATTTCCATGCATAGATAATTCTTAATGAATATGCATAAAAATGCCAGATTTTATTTGTTACACTGCATGTGAATTCAGTTTTTTTGCGATTTAGCAATGAATAAGCCCCAAACAACAATTAAATATCAATATTCTGATCTACAAAACACAGTAGCAGCTTAGTGCACAGTAAAGACATTCTAATTTAAGTAGCGAACACTAAAGCGTTAGAGCTGAGAATAAATAAATCTGTAAACCTAAATGGTTTCCAATTAATTAATTAAGTATATCTGTATGTATATCTTTATTTATAGAGTGCCATCTATGTACTGTACATAGCACTTCACAGCAGTAATACATGTGACATAATAATGTAACACAAAATGGGAATAAAAAGCTTCATACATAAAAGTAATATTAGGAAAAGGAGTCCCTGTCCCGAAGAGCTTACAATCTAAGGGATAAGAAGGAAGAATGTACAGAGACAGTAGGAGGGTTTGCTGGTAAGTGAGTCTGCAAGGGGTCAAGGTTGATGAATGAGGCATATAGAATCAGCCACAGAGCTATGGTTCGTTAAAGAGTTGTGTTTTAAGATGGGTCTTAAAGGTGGATAGAGAGAGTGCTAGTCGAATGTTGAGAGGAAGGCATGCCGGAAGTTTGGGGTAGTCAGTAAGAAAGGTTTTAGGCCTGAGCGGGTTTTAGATACAAAAGGGGTAGAGAAAAGACATACTTGAGCAGAACGACAAAGCAAGACAAAGCAGACAACAGTCAGGCAGGCGTATTGCGAGAAATTAGGGCTGAGATGTACTATAAGTAGGGGCAGAACAGTGTGTAGCCTTAAAAGTGAGGAGTAGAATGTTTGTGTAATACGTGATTTGATAGGAATCCAGGAGTGGGATTTCAGCAGCAGAGACGCTGAGACAGATTTAGAAGATAGTAAAGTGATTCTAGCAACAGCATTTAGAATACATTGAAGGTGAGACAGATGAGAGGCAGGAATGATAGACAGCAGATGGATACAATAGTTGAGATGAGAGAGAGAATGCATTAGAGTTTTAGCAGTTGAGCAACAGAGAAAAGGATATATCTTTCCAATGTTAAGGAGGAAAAAACAACATAGTGGATAATGTGGGGGAGAAGTCAAATGTGACACCTAGGCAGTGTTCTTATGATACTGGGTGTATGATAGTGGTGCCAACAGAAATGTAGAAGGGGGCAGTACAGCCAAGCTTGGGAGGAAGTATGAGGAGCTCCATTATTGAAATGTTAAGTTTGAGTCAGAGGAGGGCCACCCAGGATGATATAGTGAGAGCCATTCAAAGACATTGGTCTGTACAGCAGTCAGTAGTTGAAAACTAAATGTGTATGCCATCAGCCTAGAGGTGATATTTGAACCCAAGATATGTGATATGGTCATCTAGAAAAGGTGTGTAAAGAGAAAAAGAAGAGGTCATAGGACAGACCTCTGGGGTACCCCCACAGAGAGATCGACAGAGGCGGAGATAGTGTTTGCAAATTAAACTATTTTGGTGGAGTGAACAGCGTGGAAGTCAGATTGTAGAGGGTCTGGGAGAGAATAATGTAGGGAAGAAAATGGAGCATGCGAGAGAATACAAAGCATTCACAGAGTTTAGAGGTAAAAGGCAGTAGGGAGATGATAGAGAGACAGGTATGGTCAAGCTTGCTTTTCTGAGTAATGGTATAGTTGATGCGTATTTAAAGAAGGAGAGAACGGTACTAGAGTAGAGGGAGGAGTTGAAATATGTGTGAGTGTAGGGCTTAAAATAGGAGAAAGAGGTTTGATTAGATGGGAGGGAATGGGTTTGATTGGGTAAGAAGTTGAAGAAATAGAGGAAATCCATAGTGACACATTTGTGACTTTGTAACAGTGGAAAAAGAGTTCGGGAAGACTGGAGGAGAATTAGGAAGAATTGTAGAATGTGAGTAGGATATAGAGTGGAGGAAAAACAGATAACAGACAATGGTCTGAGTAGAGAGTCAAAGACAGAGAAAAGTCGTCATTGGGTTAGACTTGTGCGTGTTGATTAGGGAAGAAAAGTAGATTTGTTTAACCTGGGAGAGGGCAGAGTTGAAACAGGATAGGATACATTTGTTGTGAAGAAAGACTGCGAGAGTATGAGATTTCCTCCAGAGGAACAAGTGCATGAATACAGCATGTGTGTTACAGTTTAGCCAGGGTCTCAGGTTAGAAGGGCGAGAATAGCAGAGAAAAAGGGGCATTTACATCAAGAGAGGTATTTAGTAGTGACATAGCTCTAAATAAATTTGTTCAATTATACAAATCATAGCTCTATTATAATAACCAATGTAATTTGTTTTTGAATGTACAGATGTAGCAAAGGTTATTGCACCTGCAGAATATTGCATTTTAACACAGAATATCATAGATTTTCTATAGGATTCAATGGCAGTGATAATGCAGAATATCACAGAATAGCCCACCACAAAGCACCACCCAGTGCAATAACCTTTGTTACATCTGTGCTATCATAGTAAAAAATATTTCTTTAATTCAAATTCAGAACAGATTTCATGAACTTTACTACTTTGCTATAGTATTTATAAAAAAAATACCATTATATTCACACACACAAAATGATGGTTGCGCTTGTACCCATGTTATGTTGGCAGCTAAATCAACAATTTTCTTTACATTTCTAGTAACAAGCCATTGTATAAAAAAATATATACAAATTAATTTATGTAAAGCATGCATAAGGCTCTTGTTGAGCCTTATACTTAATTTAAAAATGATAAACATTTTGTTGTACACATGCTTTACATAAATTCATTTGTATATGTAAGGGTTTGTTACTAGAAATGTAAAGGAAATTGTTGATTTAGCTGCCAACATAACATGGGTACAAGCGCAACCATCATTTTGTTTGTGTGAATATAATGGTATTTTTTTATACATACTATACAATGAAATAAGCATGTACTGTACAGTAACTCTCTTAGGGAATGGAACCTTAATTTAAAATCAGCGTAGCTAGAAAATGGTTGTTTGTTATCTATTCATGTTGTCTTTCTCGCCTCTTATCTTGTGGGAAATAACACGAACCTTGCAAAGAAGAAAAGCAGACTATAGATTGCATTGAAGATTGATTAAGCCAATGTTTTTTATGCAATAAGTGACTGCATCAAGAAGTTACTAGATTTCTGCATTATTTCCTCTTAAACTTCCAAACTCTGCCCCTGTCACACTTCAAGATAACAATTTATCGTAAAGTCAAAGTGGCAAACAACAGTGTGGTCCTTTGATATAGAACATTGACACAATTTGTCTTCTCCTCCTACAGACAGTTGCTAATGGACTACCAGCAGGCTCCAAAAACACCACAATGAATTTCATCAGTTCTATAGCAGCAAGCTTGCACAGTTGCAAGCCAGTCTGAGTGCATACCTTGAATAAGGAAACAAATACAAAGGTGACATACAGCATAAAAATCTAAAGATCGATTGAACAGTGGACCTACAAGAGAGTTTTTGATAGATGTAATAATGTGTACAGAGCTTTAAAATCTCAAATGTTTCATTTTCATGTGAACTGAAAAATATACACAAATTCATGGATAGATGCTCGTTATTGAATAGCTAATGCCTGAAGCAGTAGAATAAATTTTCTGATGAATGGGATATAACTCAAACAATCTTCAATAAATGTAAAATATATGTGTGTGCTGCGAAACGATACTTGTGATGAATGGAAATAAACAGAGGTGCCTTGTTATCAGTTCATATGTTAAGGTAATAGAGGAAGGAGTCCACACACACACTAAAAAAAAGTCCAATCATTTTAGGACATTACTTACTGAGATATGAGAATGGAAGTACAACCGTTTTGGGATAATAATCTTCATTTAGGTGAAACAAAATAATAAAGAGCTGTAGCAGTACTTCCCCCTGACCACAGAAGCTACTAATGCTGTCTAACACCTGTGTTGTTTGCAGGAGCCTAAGCCTCTGCATTGGGAGCCTGGAGTCTTACTTACAATTCTCGGTGCAACACCAGAGAAGGATCCCGACAGAGTGGGAGGAGCCCCTCACAGGACACGACCCAATAATACACACTTTGTATAATAAAACAATAATAACCTTTACTTAAGCATATGATCTTATCACTGTAATATGTATAAAGACATAACATACCCTTTCTCCTAGGAGTACAATTATCCAAAATGCCTCGCAGAGCTCAACCCTCCACTGTGTCCCCACACTGTGTCCAATGTCCCACACCCCAACCCCAAGTGTATGTTAACCGCGCAGCTCTCTAGTATGAGAATGTTATAGTTGGTGCACATGTGGTAAGGGTACCTGCCAGACGCTCCAGCACCCGGTCACTCCAACTGCGACCAGAATGGATCCGCGATCCAGTGACCTTTGCTCCTGTGTCGTGATCTCCACAAGGAAGGCTGTCTTCTGAGGTTATCCCACGTTGGGGCAGTCTTTCTGGATTGAGGGGGCTGGTCCAGGACCCCTCATCAGGGTATACAGCATCTGCTGTGTCTCTCACTTTCTATGCAGCTCTAATGGGGCAGGTTCCCTATCCGAGGGCCTGTCTCTACAGCAGCCACAAACTGAAAGGTGTCTCAGGGCCTATCTGGGGCCTAGGTGTATTTCTGGCCTAGTGCAGAGGCTACTTGCCCTCTGCACCTGTACCTTCTTCCCCTATCCTCTCCTGGTGCCGACTGACCAAACGTGCTTCCCTGTCAGCCTCTACTTCCATTCCTAGAAGAATCTTCAAACCCTATTGGATCCCTAGCATCAGGTAGTGCACTCCTATGGCTCATGGGACTTGTAGTCCCTTCCAAGAGCCTTCCATGATTGGCCGTACTTCGTGCGCTTGTTACTGCGCAAGTGCGAGCTCACTGAAGGCCTCCGCAACTCTTGAACTCACTGCGCATGAGCAACCCAGCGAAGATGGCAGCGCCCTGCACAGAGAGCCTCCGGGAGTCCTTGGCGATGCACTCGCCACCCCTACGTCATGCCGGCACCCACCACACACTCTGCAAAACCCCGAGACCTCCTTGAAAGTGTGTGCATGTGCGCCCGCACCCGCGCACGCCCGCAATCAGCCGCAACCTTCCCGACCGTGGCGGAGGTGAATGCAGAGCGGGGGGTCAACACACACACAGAGGGGGGCCTGGCTACAGAGTTAAGAAACCCCATGTATATCCCAAGCACTTTCTGCATTCCTTGATTGTTTACTGTGAATAAATAATTAGCCATATGAATTGAGAGGTGGTATAAAATTTTCTTCATTTAAAAAAAGGGATTATAACACCTGTTGTGAGTACTGTAAGTGAACCTGTACTCTCTGAGTCAATAATGAATTACAGATGTGGAATAATTTATTTTCTGTGGGGGCACCGTAAGGTTTGGCATGAGCACTTTGTTGTCCGCATCTCATCCGCAGCCGAGTCACGCGCGCCTCGTCCATGGTCAGTCAAAATTATGTGTGCCGTTATTTATGATTTTGCTGTTCAGTGCATGGTCAGACAGTGGCACACTGAATATCTTCGCCTATGATCCCAGTCGCGAAGTACGCACGCGACCGAAAAAATATCGAGAGATCAGACGCAATCTCCGAGACCCCAGTGAAAGTAAATGACGCAATATTTGTAGGCATATTTCATTTACATTATACTAAATTGACTAGTTAGATTCAAAATGAAAAACTTAACATGGCCTATTTATTTGAGTAAATTTACACAAATACACAGCACCTTTCTTTTTGTTCTGTTTGTGAAAGATAAAAACCATTGGCGGCAAAACCTATACACATCATGTCACATTTTGGGTAACCGACTCTCAGCTATTTACAAATTAAGTGCATTCAAGTTACAGAACTAGGCCTACTTGCTACATTTTGATGTAGATCAAAAAATTGTGCACGCTAAATAAATAATTCACTACCCTAATCCTACATATAAAATATCGAAAAAAGGGGTCACAAAAACTAGCAGAAAAAAGAAGAAAGTGCAAAAGGCGAATAGTGTAATTTAGTTTTTCTTTATATTGTATATTCTTTAAAAGGTAAGTACTGGACTTACAATTTCCAAATACTTTACAACATATAAACAACAACAAGGCACATGCTTCAACTTTGGATCCCATTGTTGCTCGAGCTCTGTCGATCTCCCTACACACGCTGACACGCAGCTGCAACTGCGGCGTTCAGGAACTCTCCAAAGATTACACCGTGTGGGTTCAGTGTACAGTGGCTCAATGGGTACAAAAGTGAAGGTGCTAGAATCAGTTTCCCAACGTGTTTCATGACGTCTGTCACTTCATCAGGGTCGTGTCTTTACTGAGGGTGCTAAAGCTCCTCATATCTAAATAATCAATCAAGACACTCTAAGGGGCCTACAGTATGTAGGAAACGGCGATAATGGCCATTCGCCAGATGTTCGAACTCGCCATGTTTTTGGCGGATTCCCCTCGCGGTATGCAGGAAGGTGCGCATATCTGTGAGAGGAATCCGGCGGAGAGATGGCGAGCCCTGGAGAGAATGGCTCCGCTGGCGAGGTCTGTCAGCAGAGAGCGAGATCCGCCTCTCTCTGCACAAATCTCAACGGCAAATAAAAAATGTTTACATTACAATTGTATTCATATTGTAGATGTGCAGGCGGTCTCTGTAGATGAACCGCGTTTGTTTTATATCCGGGGACCCCCTGCTTCCCGAGATACAGGCCCCGTTATGAGGTGCCGTATCTCCTATGCATGGAGATAGCCCGATCACGTGACGCGGGACATTTCCATTCATAGGAGATACCGGCACCCCATAACTGGGACTGTATTTTGGGAAGCAGGGGGTCCCTGGACATAAAACTAACATGGTTCATCTATGGAGACCCCCTGCACATGTACACTATTAATACAAATACATTAATGCTGCTTCATTTCCTTAGCGGCTATCCGTTAAGGCAATGAAGGGATTAAGTCACATTAGCATGTTTATTGGGTACAATTGCCCCCAATAAACATTGCAATACACAACACACCAACCCCCTCTGCCCCCAACAACCCCTATACCCCCCTTATATACATTACACCTATTGTTTTTTTAGGAACAGGAATGGTACTATAGGCCGGCAGTGGCCCTTGGGTGTTCCCGCAGGTGTCCGGGGGTCCCCACTTGCCTGCAGTACCAATTGTGTGCCCTCAAAAAATAATTACAAATACATAAATCCTTTTAAATTAATACCCCCCCCCCCCGAACACATACAGTAATAGTCATGGGCAACATGACCATTATCCACATATGGATAATAGTGCATTTGCCCATGTAAAATACATTAATCCCAATAAATAATATAAATACATCTTGCACTAACCCTTGGCCGCCAGCCACAATGAAGGCCATCCTCACCTTCATCACCGCCCAGGCGCTCGGGTGCTGAAAAACAAACACAAACATAAAAAGAGCCAATGTAATGTCGCCTAACCCCTTAATCACCTTAGCGGTTATTAACCGTTAAGTCATTAAGGGGTTAACTCACCCTCACCCACCACTGGGGAGGCCTAGCCTACCCTCCCCCCACTACCCACCCCCGTGAGGCCTAACCACCCTCACCCCTACCCACCAGGAGGCCTACCCTCCCTCCCTTGGGAAAAATACCCCCTACCCCAATACCCACATTCAAAACAATACACAGACCCACAATAAACATAACAATAATTAATAAACAAACAATACATAACCCACCCACCCCCTGTGCCCCCCCCATAAATCAGGATTTATTATTTCACATACAGGGTTAAAACCCCATATATACGGGAGTCCACGGCGGTCCGACGGGTGTCCTGGCATCAATCCGAGGCAGGAAAAGAGCCTGATTTTTTCTAAGTCCCATATCGTCGCTCAGCCCCAGCTTCTTGGCAACTTTTTTTGGCGGAGCAATTTAGAGAAAATGTCTCCATTCTAGAGCAGCGATCTGCGCCGATATGCTGATCGGCGCTACTAGAGTACAGCAACTTTGAAAACTAGCGAGATAGGGCTTCTCGCCAAGCGTGCGACGAGTTTTATTTTCCGACAAAAAAAAACGGCGGATTTTGCCATCTTTTTGGCATTTACTGAATTGCTGTAGGCATTTTTGCCAAAAAATGGCGAGATAGGGCTTATCGCCGTTTCCTGCATAGGCCCCTAAGTATCAAAATAAGGATCACATTATAATTATAAATCATTACAAACTTATTTTTAAACACATGCATAGTAAAAAGCACAGTAATATTTCGATAATGATTATATCACAATCAAAGTATATATATATATATATATATATATATATATATATATATAAAAAACAAACATCACAGCTTGCACTCAATGTACTGGTTCATATAGACAGGTGCTAGTCTCAAATAATAGAAAAACAACATTACCATTCTCTCGTTCGGTAAAGAAAGACTGCACTCGGTTCAGTAATCATGAAAAACTGTATTGGGCATCTGAATAGAAAAGATAAGTCACCCAATGGATTGGGTGACTTATCTTTTCTATTCAGATGCCCTATACAGTTTTTCATGATTACTGAACCGAGTGCAGTCTTTCTTTACCGGACGAGAGAATGGTAATGTTGTTTTTATATATATATATATTATATATATATATATTTTTTTTTTTTTTAAAGGACAATTATTTCATTTAATTTAATGAGGCTTAAAAGATCTCAACATCAAATCTCAGAAAAATCTGAAGTACAGTAAAAGTATATACAGAATAGATTTGACTACTGAAATGGTAATGACCAGATTCTTATATTAGACTTATACTGTATAACATATATAAAATTTTAAAAATGAATTACCTCATTTTCAATCAGAAAAGGAGCTAATTATATCTCTTAATTTAAACAATTTTGTACCATTGTGTCAAGTGTGTGTATCCAGTAAGCTTTTTGTTTAGCTAGTTTCTTAAAGATGCCCCCTGCCCCCCATCCACCTCCATCTTGCATCCTGTATAATTTGGCCTATCCTTTTAAATTTTAAACCCTCAGAGTTTTAGAATTATATTTATTAAAACGACGAACAATATGTAATTCATATTCTTTCTTTATTTTGAGACTGTAGATGTGGATACACGCGCTTGACACCATGGTACCAAATGGGTTAAATGCAGAGATAGAATTAGCTATTTTCCTGATGGATTAATTGGATATGAGGAAGATATATAAAGCTTTACCACCCTCAGTAAATAAATTCCCCTAACAAAGTGAAAAACTGAAAGAAACAGTAAAACTGTTTCTAGCACATTCACGTTTGTACCCTTTGAGCCACTGGGACCCACATGGAGTCATCTTTGGGAAAGTTGCTAAATGCTGCATCTGCTTATCAGCATGTGTGGGGAGTATGGCAGAGCTCGAGCAACCACGGAATCCAAAGTTGAAGCATGTGCCTTATGATTGTTTATATGATCTAAGAACGTGAAAATTGTAAGTGCATTACTTGCCATGTAAAGAAAAACGGAATTACACTATTGTCGTTTTTTGCTTTCTTCTCTTTTCACTTGCTATATATATTGGCAGACTGTAAAAGAAAGATACCAATATCCCGCTCTCTCTATTTATTTATAATTGTTTCTGAAAGTGTCCCAATGCATTTCGAGCAAGCTCAAGCATTTTCTCAGTTGAAGTTATTGATGTTGATTGCTTTTGTCTTCTTTTTAATCAGTTTTCTTCTTTCCAACTTCACATTCAGATGTAATTTGCAGCGAACACAATAGTGATCACTCCTTGTGTCAAAATGGGTAAGGACTGTGCAGTCTTTAATCATGTGTTTCTTGTTAAGTAGGATATAGTCAATTGCATTCTTGTTCGATTGGGTCCAGTCCATGTCCATTTTTTATTTGCAGTCTTCTAAAAATATATTTATTTATTTTCTCTTTCTTACATTTATTCTAAATTTCATTTATAGTCATATCTACATGGTACTTAAATGCTCAATGCAGCTAAGAAATTAACCAATTAAACAATATTATAATCCCAAGGGCAAAAATAGATTACATAATCTTGTTGACAATTTTTCTTTTTTACACATTAAATGTGGGCTGATTAGTGTAACATGTAAGAAAGTAAGGGCAGCATGACTCATCTCTCAAGACAAGAATATACTATATTTAACATGTCACTACTTTATGAGAAGACATGCAGGAGAAATTAGTATGCATTCATTATTTTAATGTTAGAAAATAGCACTAAATGGTTCCACAATTCTTTATTTAGCCTATCTACCCTGTACATTCTAGGGTGCACTCATCTTCAAATACTGCCCACCCAATATTCCTCCCTACCGCCTCCAGTGTTGCTGTGGGGACCATGGGATTTAACTGCAGCGCTGTCAGATGCTCTGTGTGTCTACTGCTCCTCCACATATAACAATCTCTCCATGGAGGAATCCATACATCAGAACATCCGCTCTGTTTCCTCCTCCCATCCTACACCGCTTCCTAACTCTCTTCCTGCCTTCCTTGACTCTTTTTCCACTGTCTCAGAGGAGGATGTGTCACTGTTGATCTCCTCTTCTCCCTCTGCCACTTGCCATCTTGACCCCGTTCCCTCCCATCTCCTAAAACCTCTCGCTCCTACTATAATCCCTACGCTCACACACATTTTTAACTCCTCCCTCTACTCTGGTACCTTTCCATCATCCTTCAAGAATGCAACAGTTATAACATTACTCAAAAACATCAAGCTTGACCCTACCTGTCTTTCTAACTATAGACCTGTCTCCCTCCTGCCTTTTGCCTCTAAACTCCATGAATTTTTTGTATTCTCTCACTTACACCATTTTCTCAACACCTATTCTCTACTAGACCCTCTACAATCTGGCTTCCACACTGCTCACTTGACTGAAACAGCCCTCACTAAAATAACTAATGACCTCCATGCTGCCAAAGACAGAGGTCATCACACTCTGCTCATATTGCTCAACCTCTCTGCAACATTTTACACCATGGACCACCCTCTTCTCCTTCACATTCTCCATACTCTTGGTATTCATAACAAAGCTCTATAATGGCTCTCCTCCTACCTCTTCCATCATACTTTCAGTGTCTCTTCTGCTAACACATCCTTCTCCTCTATTGATCTCTCTGTGGAGGTACTCCAGAGCTCTGTCCTGGGACCTCTTCTCTATTCTCTGTACAAACTTTCTCTAGGTGACCTAATCACATCTCTTGGGTTTAAATATCACCTCTATGCTGACGACACAGAAATCTACGTTTCAACCACTGACCTTACATCTGCTGTACAAACTAAAGTTTCTGAATGTCTCTCTGCGATATCATCCTGGATGGCCCTCTTCTGCCTCCCAAACCTGGCCCTACTACCTCCTATTCATTACTGTTGGTAGTACGATCATTCACCAAGTAGCCCAAGCACACTGCCTAGGGGTCACACTTGACTCCACTCTCACATTCTCCTCTCACATTCAAACTTTTCCAAAACTGTCGCTTTTTCCGCCGCAATATTACAAAGATACACCCTTTCCTCTATTGCTCAACAGCTAAAACTCTGACTCAGGCCCTCATTCTCTCCCGTCTTGATTACTGTAACCTCCGATCAAAGAAGAGTTGTTTGTGAGTGTAACGTCGCAATTTTCTTTTGAATAATTTAATAAACAGTATTATGCTATGTACTTTCTTCTATTTTCCTAACCAAGATGTAGTAGATTATTGTACAAGCTGCAAGAAAAAAACAACAAATGTACCCTCAAAATTATAGAGACCACTACTATTGTCAAGATAAGTACAATTTAATATTTATATGACCAAATTGCTTCATCAAAGTTGGTAGTTACAATGCTTGTTTCCTTCTTTTTTCTATATAACTTGTTCAGTGAACGCCCAACAGACATCAGCCTTTCACGGTTCTCATCACCACATTGACACATTTTTGTCCTCCCATGTCATTTTCACCTCCACTTATGGCATTTTATTCTCCCACCATCACTATGTTGTCCCCTTATATGACCCCCAACCCCCCCCCCCCACCCATGTCATAAGCCCAGAAGACATTCAGCAACATACAGTATAAGGGAACATCCTGAATTAGGTAAGAAGGCGAACCTTCATATAAATCTCAGAAATATCACATTTATCAACACACATCAAAATAAATGGAATAGAAGTTAAAAATTATATCTACCTTGCCCAGCACATACATATGAAAGGGAACTTTTCAAAAAAATCCATAGGAGAATGAATCTGGGGTGGAACGCATTTGAAAGAAACAAGGCAATCTTTTAAGGGAACCCTCCACTGGGCCTTTAGAGAAAGTGTTCGACCAATGCTTATGTATGAATATGAAACTTGAACACTATATGCAAAGATGTCAGAAGTTTCAGACATAGACATATATGTCAAGACATATAGAGAGATGCATTACATGAAGAATCTGAAAAACATTATGAATGGGTTTAGAAGCAAATAAAACTCTGTGACATCATCACAAGGGTGAAGAAATTAAGATGGCTGTGGGCAAGACATTTTGCAAGAAATGACCATCATTGGACAAGGATGGCACTCAACTGGATTCCAAGATTTATCACAAGACCAAGATGATGAGAAAAAGTAAGATAGGAGTATGAAATTAGGAAATTTGTGACAGTAACGTGGAGAAGACAGGCTTGCAACAGCAGTACCGAGAACAAAATATTGAAGACATATTGCTTTTGTAAAGTCTCTTTTCTCTGCTTTATCTCTGGTGATATATAATGTTGCAGAAGTAAAAGCTACAAAAGGACACTGTATACATAGCACTAAGGCATGTCCTTAAAGATAAAATGCAATGAATTGTATTACAATATTAATTATAAAAATAATGTGAGAAAAGGGGGTCAACACCCGAGTCCAGTGCTCAAGAGCTGCAGGCAGCGTATCTAATTCAAATGGTAATAACCTTAATCAAGCGATGGCGATGTGGATGATATATATATATAGATCAATGCAGAGACCCAAGCCTCTTTGTGTACCTGCAAACAGGAGGGGGGATGAATGTAGAAGTTCTAAGGAATCCGAGCCGCTGGAGCGCTCACCTGTGGCTAAATTCCCACAGCTAGCAACCAAAGACTCCCGCAAGGAAAAACACTCCAACGCACAGCCAGAAATAGAGTGGGTCCCAAACGAAAAATGCTAGTAAAAAATAATCTTTATTGGTCCATGTTAAAAAACGGAGGTAAGTACCCTCCTACGTGTTTCGTATCTGCTGGTACTTTATCAAGGAGTGATATGTTCACCCTATGCCAGCCTTTAAATACTCTACAGGCTATCCCAATTCGCGCCAAAAATTACATTCTGATAGACGCAATGACATCACGCGCACTGCCGCGCATGCGCACCATGCGCAATGACCTCATGCGTGCTGACGTGTACTCGCGCCGCCCTCCCGCCCCCGGCATATCAACCCACCCGCATCCTCCCAGCAGAGCTGCAGGTAACAGGCCCGCCCCCAGCCAGCCCGCTCGTGGTCTCCTTCCCCCCTGCTAAACAGTACTGAGGAAGACAGACCTCTCGATTGGAGCTGGTCCCGGGAACCCACCCCCAGCCCCACAGGGTAGAAGAAAATTACACGAGTGCGTCACATACCGGGGGCATCGCGTGCGCGGTATTACTTTATGTCTATTTAGGACTCTCTCAATGAGGTTTTAGGTCTGATTTTTTTCAATCTCAGCCTTTAACCTTCAGGGACAGAGATACCCTATTTTGGATTATACAATTACTGAAGTGTTATGGTCATTGCTAATATACCTCACTAGACCCAGTTACCTATCCTTTGTATCTTTATAAAGGACTTATACTACTATTGAATCAAGATTGGATACAAATATTGGAGCGCATATCACTAATCTGTTCTGCAAAGATTCCTGCAACCTGGTGTCACACACAGCCTCTACTCCCCAGCGTTGAGTACTCACGAAGATGATGCCGATAGGAGAAAATAGCTGTTGATCCGATCGCGTGGATAGCGTGCTCTAGCCGAAGGTAGGGTAGGATATAAAGATGCAGGAAGATGGTGCACTGCTAGTTAGTGAAAAAATTAAATCCTCAAGCGCAATCAATGAAAAATTAATTTAATTAGCAAAAATATAGGAAACACAACATAAGAAAAAACCTTTGACATGTTTCGTCCCAGCAATGAACTTTGTCAAAGAGGGATGAAATACGTCAGCGGTTTTTGCTCATGTTATGTGTTTCTTCTATTTTTGCTAATTAAATTAATAGGTAGGTACAGTATGTCACATCCTTAAAACCACATGGCTGCCATCACATGGTACTACAGCAAATCGGATTGGGGCCAATCCGATTGGCTGTAGTACCATGTGATATGTTTAATTTTTTTAAAGGGATGTGACATCACTTTAAGAAATGATGTAACATCCTTTAAAAAAAAAAAAAAAAAAAGGCTGCCATCACATGTTACAGGAACCAATGGGATTGTGAGTGTACCATGTGGTATTTGGCCCGTGTTGGGTGTTTATGCCTACCAAGTGGGTAGCTGGAGGGATTAACCCCTTCATTACCTTAGTGGTACTAACCGCTAAGGTAATGAATGAGTTAACTCCTCCTGTAACCAACCCGCAAGGCCTAAACACCCGTGGGCCAAATACTACCTTCATCCACCCCGCTACCCACAATAAACCTGGCACTGGTAGTTAACCCCTTCATTGCTTTAGCGGTTAGCCGCTAATGTAATGAAGCTGCCTGTAAATGTATTTTTATTGCATCGGATTGATGCTGGGGGTCTCCAGAGCTGATATTAATGTGTATCAGCTCCAGAGACTCCCAGCTTAAATCCGATGCAGAAAGCATGCATTTTTTTTGTCTAAGACCTGCTTTGCAGATACCATCTCGCCAGCATTGGGCTGGCGCGATAAAACTTTGATAAACTCGCAATTCCAGAGCTCCAATAATCTCATCGGAGCTACAAGAATAGCTACTTTTGAGCAAAAATGTGCATTTAAGCTTTTTTGCAGCACCCGTGCGATGTGTTTAGCCAGGAGCCAGAAATCAAGAAAAAATGCATTCCCCACACGATTTACCCAACTCATACAGGCTTTCTGAATAGCTACCTAGTCAAGTTGCGATAGCTGCTCAAAATCCTCGATGGGTTGGTTATCAAAGCTAATACCAAACATACCTATGATACAAATACAAAAATATAAAAAATATTACAGTTATGCCAAAACATGGTAACAAGTAATAAAGGATCCATTTGGTAGATTGAGATCCTCTGTGTCCCTGTCCTCTGTTGGCAGGAACACAAAAATAAAAAATACAATCTAATGGCCCCTAACCCCTTAATCACATTAGCGGTTAGTAATCGCTAAAGTAATTAAGGGTTTAACACCCCTCCCTTTTACAAAACTGGTGACATGCTTCTAGTGAATAGGCTGGGGGGAAAAAACAAGAAAAATTAAATAACTAATTTATTATATTTTCCAAATATCGCCCTTTAGTGAATATCAACCCATAGGTCCAGTTTTGCTTGTGGCATATAAACTCGTAGGGGCTTATTCATTAAACCCAAATATTTTGTAAACTGATTTGCTGGAAAGGGCATACAATTTGACGTGATACAAATTAGTTTGGTTTGTCGTATCATTTAAAAATAATCTATAAATAAAAATCGAACATTTTAACTTCTCTTTGGCGTGCACTTTTTAAATGATTTGATCATAACATCACCCATAAATTCATATCCAGAAATGGAAAGAGAGAGTGTTGCCCTAGAAGTTTAAGTGTGTGGGAAGGCTCCAAATTCATATTATCACTGTGGTTGGTTTGGCTTGCTGATTAGTGTTTTTCATGCATGGGAAGGAATCTTAGTTGTCGTGTTCCCACAGATATTCAAGTACAAATGGAGCTCACTTAATTTCCCCTGTGGCAGGGTTTTTCAGAGGAATGGGATTGCAGCAAACCTAAGTAAAAGGTAACTCTATGGCGCCCCGCATCTGCTTCTTTCCAGAGCCACTTGGAGCTCGGGAAGGTAAATCAGGTTACATCCATATCTGAAAAGTCTTGTAATGTTTCATAAACAGCATAAAGGCCATGAACTTACGAATTCTTATCCTGCTCACCAAGCAGCATAAAAACAGTCAAAAGTGAAACATTGCTGATATGATGTATTTTTGATCAAAGTCAAACCTTTTAACTAACCTCTAGAATTTAGGTATCCAAGCAATTCTGGAGCAAAACTATGGCAAAGAGGTGCACTTTTATTTCATCTCCATTGAGATCAAGTATGTTTCAAGTATGTATCAAGGTACTGTAACGGTGTCCCCCCCCCAATCTCATATTGGCCCCTTACGTGAGGAAACTGCCCCATGTTACATGTAGTGTAGTGTGGTGCACCTGCTGTCTTACAGGACTCCTGTGTCTTCCACGGTGATATGGGGAAGTACATCAGGACTGGCTCGTGAGGTAATGCTGAGAACTACTCACTTCTGGTACAGTGCCTCCATCTCGTCCAGGTCACCACGACAGCAGGGAGGAGTCTCTGAAAGAGAACCTCTGGGTGCAGCTTCTCCCTGAATGACTCCACTCTCAGGCAAGAAGGTTCTTTCAAATTGGACATTCTTTATTATCATCTTTAGTGGCAGACTGCCCATCATTGTGGCCGGTCTCTAGCCGCACATCATAAAGGTTGCCCACCTCAAGGAAGTCCCTGGACACCACTCCTAGTCAGGGCCCTAGAAGCTGTCCTTGCTCTTCCCTTACTCTCAAATAGAGTAAGGGGAATAGTCTGCCCACCTCTCCCCTAGGGGAGGGCCACAATCCTTGCCAGAGCCCTGGCACTGTGTTGGGTCAGACAGCCTCAGTCAAGTGGGATGATACACTCACACACACACTAAATTCAGGAAGTGATGCATACTATATAGCTCCAGTAGGCACCACCACTGTGTCACTGTAAGTGGACACATAGCATTATGTCACTTCCTTCACTACACAATACACATCACTGGGGATGAGGGCAAACCTCATGATTACTCCTGGCAAACCTGCCCTTTTAACAGGGATTATTGCACAGGAGGAAAGAGGCATGTAACCCCAAAATTACACAGGGGTACAGTACTTTGCACCAATTTTGCTCAGTATATCGGTTTGTGATTCAGGGACTACATGTTGAAATTGGATTAATCAGTTTATGCATCACCCTAAGTATTTTTTTTATCTTTACACAGGTGCCAGGTCTGAGGTGGTATGAATCTCAATGGTTAACAGCCTGTGTCAAATCCCAGAAATGTAATTAACAAATTCCTTAGATCTGATGCAGTCATGATGAAAAATTTGCTGTTTGTCACAGTGTACTTTTCTTTGCCTTTACTTCTAGATTCTTCTGCACTGGCTCATTTTATATTTTAAAGTCTCTCTTCTAGTACAATGCTTCATGAATACAACTGCAAACAATCAGTTGAATTCTGCAGACTTACTGAATGTGAAGATAGACTTGGAAATAAGCAATATCTTGTCAGGAATGCTATCTAAAATGTATCCCTTTTTTTCCCCCTAACAATGCGTCATTTCTTTATTTCCTGCTGGCAATTTAAGTTATTCTTTGACATGTAATTATTTCAGGTAGTCAACACCTGGTCTGAATTTTAGAGATCATTAATTATTGGATTAGCTAACCTGCCAGAAGCAAATCATTTTTAGTTCCTAAAGATAGAAAATAGTAGTTTTTAGTACCTACTCATCTGCCATGCAAATTGTTCTTGTAAGTTTCAGAATTGAATATGCAAGCCATATATTTTTAGAGAGAAAATACATAACCCTGATGGAGATTTTATATCTAATTTGCTATTTAAAAGGACTTGCTCTGCCACTCAAATTGCAAATTAAGAAGCTGTGTGATTTTTTTTTATAAGATGCAAACAAATCTGTCTTTCTTTCATCAATAGAATTATTATTTTGTTTCAGTAAAATGTTTTGCGTTTTTTTGGCTTCTAAATTAATTATCGACAAGGTTTCTTTGTTCTTGGTTATTATAATTTACTAAATGTTAATGTTGACCATGTTGAGCATTTACTTCTATCCTGGCATCAAAAAGTACAAATGCGGGAGATTCGCAAAGTCTCAAAAACACGTTTCGGAGCTTGATCAGTGTTAATTGCCATTGACTTCAATCAAGGTCTGATTCCCAGTATCTGAGCCTTCTGAATCTACACCCCATAGGGTGAAATTTTCTAAGATGTGCTATTCCATAAGGCACCTTCAAGCAGGGCTTAGTAAGTATGGATTTTTATAGGCCAATCAAGTGAAAGTGGCTCTAAGATGTCTTCCCGCTAGGAAGGGTGTCTATGGCGTGATACCACTTATGTAAATATGGTAAAGATGGCCCTTTGCCCATTCAGGTGAAAGACACCCTAAGGTGTCTTCCAGCAAGGAAATTTTCTTATGGAGCAGCAATTTTTTTAGTAAATATGACCCATAGCATTCTATGGAGCTCAATGGTGAGCTTTAGAGACTATGGGGCCTTTTCTAGTAGCTGCAGTATTGTACATACCAAATTGAGCAAGTTGACATGTCAATAACTAGCAGAAAAAAAGTTTGATCTCGCAGAATTCTATAAGCTATTCCGCTTCTAAAATATCACATCTATAGGAATCACACATTCCCAGTGAAAAAATGTACAGTACAAATCGTGCAATATTGGCGTAGTTTATTTATTTTTTAAACAAAACGGACATAACATTCATGGGGAGATCACATTTTACAATGACTGAAGTGAGTAATGAACTCTTTATTACATTTAGACATTTGTATATTATATGTATATACAGATGTATGAACTCAGAGGAAGGGGGGGGAGGAAATTGAGCCCTCGCTACAGCTCTGTTAACCAAAGTACTGGTAAGTTGGTGGTACAATCGGGGTGGGTATAGATCATGAACAATGAGAGAGAAGGAACCCCTATGCAGGAGCACTCCAATTATTATATCTAGGCTGGAATACAACCTTTTTAGATTAAGTTTGTCCTCAGGGCTGATGTCAGCTCTGAAAAAATATTGGTGCTCAATGAAATGAAATGTTATGTGCCAATTTGAAAATTGAAGATCCGCAGAGCAATGAATAATGGCATGTGTCCATATAGATAGTATATAAGTACTTCTCCCATCCAACAGTAGTAGTTATATAAGCAATGTCAAATGTAGGCAAATGGCTAATCTTGATAGCACCAATAGCTTGCCAAGAAAAAAGTACTCACGGTTCACCCCTTACATCCTAAGGGGAAGGGAGGAGGAGTAGGAGCACTGAAGAACTCACAGCTCCGGATTACAGCTGATGAAGAGAATAGCCGGTTAGTAATAAGCCTCTTCAATGGACTGGCTCATGTCCGTCAGTCTTCCCGGTCCAAGTTCCGTCTGCGTCTCTCAAGCACCACGTGTGCGACGCCTGGAACGCCGGGGAACAGCTGATCACTGCGCCGCATCCCTTGTGTGATATGATGAAAACCGCGTTGTCCGCACGGCACAGCAGGTGAAAAGTGAAGTAGTGGATCTTCAATGTAGCGTGCATCCAAGCGCATGCGCAGTAGAAGAAAAAACGTCCCGAAGGAAAAAGCTGGAGCACAACTCTTCAAATAAACCGGCAGGCAGGATACAAAAATGAAAAATGTTTATTAACTAAAAAACAAGTACATGGATACTCCTGGCAGGTACTCTGACACGTTTCACGCACAAAGCGTTTCATGCTTTAACAAAGCGCCCTGTGCGTGAAACGCGTCAGAGTACCTGCCAGGACTATCCATGTACTTGTTTTTTAGTTAATAAACATTTTTCATTTTTGTATCCTGCCTGCCGGTTTATTTGAAGAGTTGTGCTCCAGCTTTTTCCTTCGGGATGTTTTTTCTTCAACCTATTTAGATGGGCTGGAGGGAAAGGGATGTCCCTCAGCTAGTGAAAAATGTTAATTGCCTAGTATGATATGATGTTAAGGTGAAAAATTATACTTTATTGTGAGCCATGCTCAATAAATAAAATAGGTGGATGACGCATGGTAATCTTTATTCCTGATCGTCCTCATAAAAAGTGTCAAAAGCCTTGATAGAGTGGCAAATATATTAGACAAAATGCTATTGCAGATAAATAAATTCTAAATGATGACACTGTGTAGGGTGCCAGTGAAAAATTGCTCGATGCAACGCCTCCACTGGAGGGGAATCCCAGTGCAGTGGGATAACCCCTTTTAGGACCACTTACACTGAAATGATACACACACCAGTATATAACAATTGGTTTACTAACAATAGAATAACGATATAACGGTACCATACAATGTAACACACACAATACAATAATAACAACACAGGGTAAAGTGTCCCTCAAAGTACCTAGGGTACGTGGCACCAATAACGTTGGTGTCCTCCCCCAATGAGAGTCAGTCCCACCCACATTTGGGAGTAGCACTACCCATGTGGACCGTTGGTGCACTTTACCTCCCTGGGCACACCTGAACCCAGGTAACACTGAATGAGCAAAAATGATCTGTCTGATCCCAAGACATGTGCTGAATGCTCTCTCGCTGGTCCACATAGGCATCCGCCTCTTGAGGGAGCTCCAACTGGTGGGTGTCCCATAATATCTATACTTGCCTGTGGTCAGATCCCAAACCGCAAGCTGCAGCTCATCACATGGTGTCTCTTCACTGGTGCTACACCTGGTACTATAAACAAAAGGGTAGCATCCCTGTCTGGGGTCTACCCTATAGCAGCCACAATCTAGGTCAATATATATGTTAATAATGGTTTCATCTGAGTAAGTAGTGATACTTTCTCTTTGCAGTAGAATGTGTGAAATAATAATGACAACAGACTTTATCCATAGAAAAAAATGGGACTTCGGACAATCAGATCAAATATCCAATAAGAAATGGGAGGTGGTTATATAACCAAGGTAGGGATAGGTACACAAATATTAGTCCCTGATGAAGACATACAGTAGCGATGAAACACGCAGGGCGTTTGGTCCACTGTACAGGATGAGAGACTGACGTTCACATCGTACTGCAGAACTGGTGTCTACAGCATCAACGGCAGAGTGGAGATCTCGCGATACCAGGACTTGATCACGTGATGCAGAAGTGACTGCTGGTGGATGCAGATGCCGGTATTGGAGCAGTGCCAAGTGTGAGAGACTCAGGAAAAAAAACTCTCAACTGCCTTTTTATTGCTCATAGAATTTCATCCCAGGAATGGAGGCTGTGTGTCTGAAACCTAACCACTGGGATTCTTGTTGCCTAATCGTTTGGTGTGTGGAGATCCTACCCTAGGTGTCAATATCCTAAGCAGTTCTGTGAGGATTGAAGACTGAGCAGAGTTCCTGATCCTAATTTTGAATAAAGGCATTTATTTGTCTTTCTTACTGTGAGTGCATATCTTACAATCTACAGATGCAGCCACCAGTATTAGAACTCTTGCCTGGGAAATTCTGGGGCAGTCTCACAGTAAATGCCTCAACATTGCCTCAACATTTCTGTGAGATTCTAAATGGCCCATCGGATTAACACAGCAGGGGTCCCTGCAGTCCCATTCAGTTTGAATGGGACTGCAAAGACCCCCTGGAGTGTTAATCCGATGGGCCCTTAAAAATCTCACAGAAATGTCGAGGCAATGTTGAGGCATTTACTGTGAGACTGCCCCAGAATCTCCCAGAATTTCCCAGGTAATGAATTGCAATAAACCTAGTAAGGTAGAGGTATGAATATTAATAATGTATCTCACAGAAATTTACAAATTACAATTATTTTTAGCATGGTCCACAACTCCCTCAGTGGACACATTTAAACAATTGGTTTGATAAGATATTAAGAATTTTAAAATTAAACATTAATCTGATAATTTATCTAGGGAAGAACAACTGGTTTTAGAAGAACTTAACAAAATGACTGCTATAATCATAAAACCCACAATAATATTACCATCATGGAGAAGTCCTCCAACCAGGCTGAAAATCAGTGACAACTAAAAAATAAATGTTATCAAAAATATATTTTCCAGTCCACATAAAAATAACAGGGTAAAGCAATGGGAGCAAAACATGTCTCCTCTTCTGTTAACCGTACTAACTATGGTGGAAAATTACCATTTTTTAACAAGATGGCTTGACTAACTATGGGGAGATTTTCCAGGTCTGGCTCAGGTAAATATTTTTACCGAGACCAATTTCCTGTATTTTGTACACTAACCTTTTAAATGGCACCATATCAAAAGCTTTTGCCAAATCTAAGTAGGCCACATCAACGGCATTACACTACTCTAATTTCGTACTTACCTGCTCAAAGAAATTAATAAGGATAGTTTGGCACTACATATCCTTTCTAAATCCCTGCTGACTGTTACCAATAATTGTGTTATCCATTCCTGAATATTATCCCATACAATCCTTCAAGTTGCTAAACCACTATTGATGTCAGGCTTATAGGTCTGTAATTCAACGGTTCTGATCTACTTCCCTTTTCAAATGTAGGCACCATGTCTTCTTTACACCAATCCTGTGCTACGGTGCCTGTGGAAAACAGACCTCTAAGGCGCCTGGATTACTTTGAGATAAAAATCTTTGTTTGGAACTGGACCTGTTCTGGTGTGGATTCTTCTGGATCCACTCCTGTCCTGGTGATATCTTTAAACCTCAGAAATAGGAGACAAAAAGACAGGACATGCCACAATAGTACATTCCCAGAGGTGGGCAACACTGTCGCCAATCGCCACAAGTGGCGAATTGGCCATGAAAGTGTGGCAAATTTGAGTTTGCCAGCTACCAGACACACATGTATCCGTTATTACCACTGTCTAGGTGGGAAGCACGGCGGTGGCGGCAAGCGTGGGTGTGGTGGAAAATATAAATCGCTGGTGCTTAGTGTTGGGGCCGCGGACCGGGGCCAGGAGCAGTGAGGAGGTGAGTGCTGAGTGGAGGAGAGGATGACCAATTAGACAACGGCAGGGGCGGAGCCCACACCCTGGCAGCGCAGGCGCCAGAGACTCCTGCAGGGAAAGGTTCCAGTGCTGTCTGCCAGGAGATAAGGTAAGAAAAAACACAATTTGGCTTGAGGAGATGATGATGATATGGGGGGTGGGGATTTCTCAATTTGTACATGGTTACATGGTGTGACAAATTTCACTTCTCATTCGCCACACCTATGGCTACATTGAAAAATAGGTTTCCCACCTATGATCTATGCGATAGAATAGTGTCTACTAATGACCAGGGATGGCTTAGCAGAGGGTACAATGAACAATTAAATAATACATATGGATACAATAGAATATTGAAACAATAATCTAAAACATAAAAGGTGTAGAAATGTACACTATAGACGAGGATCATTATCCATAATGTACATTTGTACACCTTTTATGTTTTAGATTGTTGTAGCAATCTTGTATTGTATCCATATGGATTATTAAATTGTTTATTGTACCCTCTGCTAAGCCATACCTGATCACTAGTAGACACAATTCTATTGCATAGATAATGCACTATTGTGGCATGTCATGTCTTTTTGTCTCCTATTTCTGAGGTTTAAAGATATCACCAGGACTGGAGTGGATGCAGAAGTATCTGCAGGTCCAGTTCCAAACAAAGATTTTCATCTCAAAGTAATCCAGGCGCCATAGAGGTCTATTTACCAGCACAATCCCTAACTGGTCAGACAGACAGCCGGACTTTCTAGGCCGCATCTGGACTTCAAGTCATTGGACTTTATTCACTTAAGTATTATCATTCACTTTATATTTATATCATTGCATGATTTGACACTAGTGCTATCTGCACTAATTATTCACCCAAACGGGGCCTTTGGAAATGGAATCCTTGAATATTACATGCAATGGTTCAGCTATTACAGAACTTACCTTCTTAAAAACTCTTGGGTGCATATCATCGGGGCCAGCTGCATTATTTACTTTAATTTTATAAAGCCGCCTATGCATGTCTACTTCAGTTAACTAATTGTTCAGTAATATAGAGGTTGTGGCTTCCTCTTGTGGCATATATTTTGCATTTGAGTCCTCCCTGGCAAATACAGAGGCAAATAATTTGTTTAATATCTCAGTTTTTTCCTTGTTTCCAATAATTTGCCTGCCCATTTCACACTGAAAGGGCCCTACATGTTATGATCACTGTTTCCTAAATGTTCCGGGATGTGAATATTTGTTATTACTTCTATTTTGTTTGATATTACCAAATTCATAATGCCTTCCCTGGTTGGTTTCTCAATCGTTTTTGCCATATAATTGTCTTTTAGAACCCCCAAAAACCTGTTTCCTTTTGTTGTATTGCTAATCTCATTGCTCCATGCTAAAGTATGTCCGGATAATTAAGATAACGCATAATGAAAACATGACCTAGTTTGAATGCCTTCTAGATTTGCAAAAGTATTTTGGCATCCACAATCTCGCAGATATGTCGTTATTTATGGTATATCCTTACAAACATATTGTTTTGTACCTTTACCTCCACTGCTAATTTCTATCCACAAGGTCACTACATTTTTGTAATTCCCTTCATAAACATCTTCCCTTATAATAGGTTTTAAATCTGATTCTACATTTAAACCTACTCTATCACCTGTTCTATTAGAGATGCAGCGGCCATTATCCGAACATTTCATGGGTTGTACGCCTTTGCATACCCGATCATGGTGTGCGATTCCTTGAAATTTTTCCGCGATAAGACGCGAGTTTACTAGTGTTTTGATCGAGTGCAGAAAATTGCATTTTAGTGTTATCTGCAATACCATCGAGAAAATCAAGTGGGCGATCGCTAGTTGTTTTAAAAATCTAATTGCAATTCAACCTGTTTTTTATTCCCGTACAGTACTTCAAGTGTGTGTAATTGTAATTTCAAGATTAAAAATATGAACACACACAACAAAAGTATTTTTAACGAATTAAATGTTTTATTTGTACCGGATAATAAAGTAAAATGAAAAATACAACGTCGCCTCTTCTTCCGAATGTAAAATATTTATTCCGCGCATGTGTTTATGTCAAATTGGAAACTTGTTGAAATGCATATGCGTGTCATCACATTTCTGCGCATGTGTTTCATTATGTTCTTAATTAAATTAATGTACAGTAAGATACATTGAATTTCCTCACGAAGTCACTAGATACTGTATCTGCTAGACAGTAGTACAGTACTGCTGTTAGTGTATCTAAACAGTAAAAACCACTTTAATTTCTTGATTTATATAGTATTTTGTACATACTGTATTCTGTACAGTATATCAATGACACATTTTTATATATTGAAATGCCTTTAGAACTTTAGGTATAGTACTACTTTAAGTGTCTAGACAGTAAAAACATGAACACACCAAAAAGTATATTTAAAGAATTATTTTTTATATTTGTACAGGATAATAAAGGGAAAAATAATAATACAAAAATACAACGTCGCCTACTCTTCAAAATTTACAATCTTGTCTTTTTCTTCTTAGCAATGGCTGGTGCTTCTTGGACATCTGGGTCTGTAAAGAAAGAGATAATATTCTATATTATCAATCACACTGTACATTATTGTTAAAATATGCCTACTGTACATCTTCTATCAAGTTTTCAGCATGATCAACAGTACGCCAAGAGTCACTGATTAATTGTAATTGGCTAGTCATATAGGACTTATTCAACCAGTGTGTATTAGTGCTGTATAAGTGTCAGACTTTCGAGTTAGTATTGCCACAACAATGTTACATTCTATTGGGAAAATTGTTTCTGTGCATCCTCAGCTAAAAGGAGCTCTAATCAAATTATATCCAACAAAATTATGCATGCTAACAATAAGCATTACATTTTTGGCGGTTATAGAAAAGAGCTGCAGGTGTTAAAAGTGGGAATATACAGTACATAACCTGTCGAGCGACACACCATCACTTCTGTTAATTCAATGCACATTAAATATACATTGAATACACATCGAATATACAGTGCTCTGTGCTTGATTTATTTTCTAAATCAGCGATGCCGACGAAAGTTATTTCAAAGGATCTCAGCATGTGAATACAGGCTATTTACAAGAAAGGACACCGAATTTTACAGATCAAATGCTGCTTTCTTACTTCGGGCCTCGATTTAGTAAAAAGCACTGTCAGCTATCAGGCCCATGGTCAGAGACAAAGTGTAAAGCGGAGTACCCCAGTCACAACAGAGTAAATATTTTTGTTTTCATTCTGTAATTACTATATTACTTGTATAAGATTCTTGCATATCAAAATGCATTTTTTTTGTTTACTTGTTTTCTTTGCAATTAGTTTAGAATACTGTATAGAGTACTGAATGTCATGTATTAGTTTTGACTTATTTTGGGGCTTAACAAATTGTTCTCTTTTCCTTTAAAAATGTAGGCCAGCAAAGCATCTGGTGGACAAAATCAGCGAGGCTAATGATGAGCGCTGTGCAGCAACAGTCAAGACTGTTCTAGAGAACAGTCACAATATCACAGCATCTGAGAGCAGCATCAGGGTGATGAGACACCAATTGGGATGGAAATATGGATGTGTAAAGTAAGTGACGTACTGTAATAAAGTACAGTATATTGCAGTAGTATGCAGAGTGACAGAACAGAGTTGCCGTAGTTAGGAAAGTACAGGTAAAGTGTTGTATAGTACACTACTGTACTTTAGGTTAAAGTGTGCTTTGACTGTACAGTACCTGTAAAATTCTTCCTTGTCATTACAGAGCGTATCCTATGATAAAGATAGCCATCAAGATATAAAGAGAGGACCAAGCACGGGCATGGATCGAAAGTGGCGAGACTTTTCAAGATGTCATCTTTTCTGATGAGACAACTGTAGCTCTTGAGAGATTTGCCACTTTTGTATTCCGCAAAAAAAGACACCTATTTCTGAAGCCGCGGCCCAAGTACCTACTGAAGATGCATGTGTGGGGTGCGATCTCTAGACGTGGACAGGATGCATATTCATCTTTGAGGGTAAAAAAATGCACATGTCTTATGCACTGTTATAACTGTAGTGTATTGTAGAGTAGTGTATTGTGTACCCTAATGTTCAGCTTTTTCATAATTATTTCTTCTCTTGTTCCAGGAATCATGGATAAAGTATTTTTCCAAGAGCAAATTGTCAATCGTATTGTTCAATACATTAGGCATGATTTTCCAACTGGTGGCCCCCGTTTCTTCCAGGACAATGACTCTAAACATACTGCCTCTAGTGCCTATATTCTTGCGAGCGGTATCAACTGGGTTAAGATGCCACCAGAGTAAGTTCTCTAGTGCACTGTACATTAACTTTTTCTCATTGTTTTAAACAATTTTTTATCTGTTCAACTAATTCACCATTTTTTCCTCCTCCCATTCCAGATCACCAGATTTGAACCTTATAGAACTGGTGGGTAGTGCAATGAATGATAATATAAGAAAGGGTGTGAAACTGTCCAAGAAAGAGGAATTAATTAAAGGAATAAAGAGTTTCTGGTAAAACATACTCACTGTACAAAAATGAAACAACTATATAAACTATATTAGCAGTGTTTTGCCCGTTCTTTTTGAGCGTAATGGGAATGCCACCGGCATGTAGTAAGGTACTGTACTGTACTGTAGTAAGGTAAGTACAGGTACAGTAAGTATAGTACAGGTAAGTATGGTACTGACAGTAACCTGTTTTAATATTAGCCTTACTGTATATTAAAGGTAATTGAACAGTAACCATTTAAAGTCTGTGCATACTCTCCACTTTGTATAAATTATACAGTATACAGTATGTACAGTATTTGTATTAGATATGTGTACAGTATGTACAGTATTTGTATTAGACATGTGTGTATTACCTAATATTTCTTAAAAAATCATTATAGTTTACAGGTATGGCAATCTATAGTTTATTTGTTTTGTGTGGCTGTCAGTAGTGTTAAACAGTCAAGGCCTTCAATTCACTAATCCTGCAGCAATTTATTTTTCTTTCTCAGGAGATGCTGCACTACTGCATGGGGGGATGTAAAAGCTTATTGTACTGTGTGCATAATAACAGTCAATAGTTTGTCTTAATCCCCCCTCTGTCAATGACAAAATAAATACACGGTTGTTCATACCGGGTGAGGTGACTCGTGAGGTGACCCCATGGAATAAAAAAACACAATAGCCAAAGCCTGAAACATTATGTGTCTTTGTGTGTGAATGTGGGGGGAGGGGAGGGGAGAGAGGTGCAACTAAAATAGTACGTCTTTGTCTAATGCCGTGATGAACGTGCAGGATTACAGAAATCCTTAGAACTGTTTTAAAATTTCATAAAAGTTATCATTCATTTGAGAACCTGTGTAAAAGGAAAGGTATTTTATTAATGTAAAAATTGATAAAATATTTTAAAAATGCATCAAATAATAATTTCATAAATGAACTCATTTATTAAGCTCTTGTCGAGTAAAAAAAAAAAAAAAAAAGGATTTTTTTTTCTGACTTGAAATTCACATTGGCAGTGAAGTCATTCTCGAAAAAAATCATAATTGCAGGACTTATCACCCATGCACATGCATGTGAAACCAGGTAAAGAAATTTCTCAGCCAAGAATCAAAGGCTCAAAGATAATGTGTCTTTCTTTTTTGAACAAAGATCCCATGGCCGGGGGAGTTGTGGAGAACAAGTCGAATGCCTTTTGCTTGGCTTTGGGAGGGTGTTGGGGGAAGGGGGTGGTGCAACAAAATTAGTGCGTCTTTGTCTAATGCTGTGATGAGCGTGCAGGATTCAGTCGAATGAAATCCTTGGAACTCTTTTGAAATTTAATAAAAGTTATGTTATCATAAACAGTATGAAAAGCAGGCCAAGCCTACCCAAAGTTGAAGGTATTGAATAATAAATAATAAATATAGAATAAAGGTTAGTAATATTTATTTTTGGGGTTTCTTATCCAAATTAATTACACATGCAAAGTCTAATTATACTGCAAAATGCAACATAATTGATAAAATAAAATAGTTGTGAAAACAATGTAAAAATTGATTGAATATGAAAAAAATTGCATTATACTGTATAAAGTTTTGTATAAAGCTCACAATTATTCTCTCCTTCTCATGAATAAAAAGAATGTCCCTTTAAAAAAAAGTTTTGTTTCCTTTGGATTTCTAAGTTTCTAAGTCTGATTCATAATGTGCATGCATGTGAAACCAGGAAATGGAAATCTATCTACCAGCAGCAAAATCATGAAACTGTTGTCTTGTGTTCTACAAAATGCATCACATAGTGTTTTCCATTAACAAGCAAGTGGAATAAAAGCAAGAAACATCTCATTGTGAAATCTTACTACAGGTTATGACATGTACAGGGTAATTGAATCGATCACATACTATAGTACTTTACAGTGCATAGTGTTGTCAAAAATAATAGTGTGGCAAAGTTTTAAAAACGTGAAGCAATTATGCTGATGGTATAAAAGTTAAAAAGGGTATGTTTTATATTAGCGATATTAGAGTTCAATCGAACTTCATATTTATCTTTTGACGCTCGATTTAAACGTTTCTTTTCTGGAACAAAAACGTATGCTATTATTTCCGGTAGTGCGTATGCATCAAGTCACGCTCTAGTCTGCATGTGTATAAGCATTGATACTGTATGGCAGGCATACACTACTATAGTGTCATTGGGAATTAAAATTAATACTGTATAGTGTAATACTGTATAGTACATTATATTTACTGTACCTTCATTATAAACTTTGCCAACCAAGTGGATATGAGCCAATGTCAGAGGTGTATTGTGCGTATAACCTGGGGTCACTCATATAGTCTGCATTATAGCTGACAGGTGCATGCTGAAGCTGGTAATCAGGCTTGTAATCAGGCTGGTAATCAGACTTGTAATCAGACGGGCCAGGTAGCAAGGATTGCGGTTCACCAGGTTTTCAGTGAAAGTCGGCCTGTTATTGCATTAGTATTGGCAAGTTGTGATGGTACATTGCAGGGTCAAGAAATACGAATCTTAAATGGATTAAACCCGACCTTTCTCCTTTCGAGGTTGCCATGAGCAAACATATCGGCCAAAGCTGGGAGCACAGACCAATAACCCCTGCTATCTCCCTGAGGAGGGGCTGTGCGAAAAAAGCAATCCTCATTAGTTAAAGTTTGCCTTATCAAATTCTTCCACCCACGATGTTCAGGTGAAAATTTGAAAAAAAATGTAGTTCTCAATGAAATTATGCTATATCTCTGCTAAAGTCGCCTTCTTATCTGTTCCAGCATTAATTGCAAAAAATATTAAAAATGCATAACTGCAGTTCGGTTTAGTATAAGGAATTGACATGATATTGAGTGTACAGGTTATGTCTATTCAGCAATTGTGCGGGAATACTGTACTGTAGCAATTGAGAATAATGTACCCAACATTGTGTTTAGATACTTTAATTATGGAAACGCCTACATTTGATAATGTCTTGAGCGACGAAGGTCAATTTACAATGGATCACAGTGGTAGACACTGGTTTTATCTGATTTTAAACACCTGCAAATTGACTACAGTAGTGTAAGGGATCGGGGGACACGCGCCTCTCAGCGGGTCCCCGTCACCTCTGCTACCAGTACGCCAGCCAGTTCCGGTCCCCCTCCCCGTCGGTTCCTTACCCCTTCTTCTGGGTGACATGCTGCTCCTCCGCGGCGCACGCCACATCCCTTTCACACGCGGCCGAGGCGCGCGCACGGCAATCTTACAGAGTGCGCACGCACCCGTTCCTCTTGGCCGTCCTCCCGTGCTGCTGGCTCCACCCCCCCATCGGCTACAGGCGATTTCCACTACTCACCTATCTGACTCCCTCCCTACACACCTGGACCTATCCCTGGGCTTACCCAGACAGGCCTCCGCTCCACCCCTTGCTACCATTGGTCCTCTAGCATTTATAACCCCAGTCTGCCCTCTCCTTCCTTGCTCTGCATAGTTCTTCTGTAACTCCTGTTGTGCAGTTGTCTATGCCAAGCTCTGTTCTCTGTTACAGCTCTTGTTCCTGTCCCTGTCCCTGTTGGATACCTTTGGCTTTGATCTCGGCTCTTATTTGACTACGTGTACCTCGCTATCCCTGGACTCGGCTTTGGACCTCACTACGCTGCTATCTCCTGCCCCTGACCCACGGCTCTTGGATATTAACCCTCGGACTTCAAGTACCCCGGACGCAGCAAGTATCTTGTTAACCCTTTCTCACCAGGCACGGCAACGCATCTTACCACACTCCAGGTACGCCCCCACTGCTGTGGGTGCGTGTTGTACCCTCAGTACTGGGGACTGGCCAGGTTTGCGGGCATACAGGCATTACATTATGCAGAGCCCAACAAATGCAGACCCCCCTGAGGTGGGCCAAGGTGTCATAATGGATAACTGGCAATGTTTAAGCGGCCAAATCACGCCCGTGGTGCAAGAGCTTTCTTAACTCTCCCTGTGGGAATCTCCAGCTGCACCGTCCCCTCCTGCCCCAGTACCTATGGGCAACTCTGAGCCACGTATTCCACCTCCTAACCGGTATGACAAAGACCCCCTTACTTGCCGGGGATTCTTGAACCAATGTGACTTCCAGTTCGAGTTGTACCCATCTCGGTTTCCCTCAGGTCATTCTAAAGTGGCCTATGTCTATGCCCTGCTCACGGGCGATGCTCTCGCTTGGGCTTCTCCCCTCTGGGAGCACAGACCAGACTTAACACAAGACTATCCCAGATTCCGTCGAGAGTTCCAGCAGGTCTTGGACACGCCAGCGCGTAGGGAGACTGCACTTCTTCCTTGTTTCATCTCTCCCAGGGTCGCAGGTCGGCTGCAAGATACGCGGTGGAATTCCGCACCATCGCTGCAGAGACTCAGTGGAATGATAAAGCTCTTGCCGCGGCATACTGGCAGGGTTTGTCCGAATCCCTCAAGGACGATCTCGCAGCTCATGTTCGTCCCTCATCTCTAGAGGATCTCATTGCCCTCAGCATCCGGATGGACCAGCGCATTCAAGAGCGCCGCCACGAGCGCCAATGTCCCCGTTTTATGTCACCCTTGCCTGTTTCTCCTAGGCCACCTCCCTTGGCTATTCCTGCATTGGACGCTCCCGAACCGATGCAAATCAGTAGCCAACAGCTTCAGACCGCTGAGAGAACACGCCGCCGAAATGAGGGTCTCTGCTACTACTACGGCTCCCCGGAACACCAACTACGTCACTGTCGCCTGAGACCGGGAAACGAGAACGCCCAGTAAAGGTAGAGGGGCTTTTACTGGGTACCATTTCTCCTTCCCCCTCTTCTCCCAAACAGCTACCAAAGAGAATCCTTCTCCCCATAACTCTTGAGGGTCCCAGTGTTCGGGTAGAGGTTAAAGCCTTCATCGACTCCAGGTCTGGTGATAACTTCTTGGATCACAACTATGTCTGCAACAACCAAATCCCGTTAGTCAAGAAGAAGTCTCCCATCAGCCTTGAGGCTATCGACGGTCGACCACTCCAACCAGCCTTCATTATTTGGGAATCTGTTCCTCTCACCCTGACCACTGCGCATGGTCACACTGAAGTCCTCATCTTTGATGTTTTCCAATCGCCTACTATCCAGGTCATTTTGGGATTGCCGTGGCTTCAGCTTCACAACCCATGTGTTGATTGGACAGACGAACTACCGATCCAGTGGGTGTCTACCTTGAGAAGATGGTCGCTCCTCCCGTTACCGTGCTCGCGGGTCTCGACACTTCTTCACCTTCTCTCTCTACCCTGCCGGAGGTGTACCATGACTTTTTGGATGTCTTTAACAAGACACAGGCTGAAGTCCTACTGCCTCATCGTTCGTACGACTGCCCCATCGAATTAATTCCTGGAACCACACTCCCCAAGTTTAAGTCGTATCCCCTTTTTGTGCTCGAGACCGAGGCTATGGCGACCTACATCCAGGTGAATCTTAAGAAAGGGTTTATACGGAATTCCACCTCCCCGCCGGGGCAGGTTTCTTCTTCGTGAAAAAGAAGGATGGCTCCCTAAGACCCTGTATCGACTTTCATGGGCTTAACAAAATTACAGTTAAAAACCGGAACCCTCTTCCTCTAATTTCGGAACTCTTTGACCGGCTTCAAGGAGCCTCTATATTTTCCAAACTCGACCTGAGAGGAGCTTACAATCTAATCCGAATACGAAAGGGTGACGAATGGAAAACTGCATTTAACACACGTTCGGGTCATTATGAATATCTAGTGATGCCGTTCGGCCTCTGCAATGCCCCAGCCGTCTTCCAAGAATTTATGAATGATATCTTCCGGGACATTTTGGGTATTTTCGTCATATTATACCTAGATGATATCCTCATTTTCTCCAAGAACCTGGAAGAGCACATTCGTCACACCAAAGTGGTTCTCACTCGGCTACGTGCAAATAGCCTCTACGCGAAGATGGAGAAATGTCTCTTCCACCAATCATCCACAGTCTTCCTTGGCTATATAATCTCTGAAAAAGGTTTCACCATGGATCCTGAGAAATTAAAGGCTGTTCTGGATTGGCCGAATTCTCTAAAAGCCATTCAGCGTTTCCTTGGGTTTTCTAACTACTATCGAAAATTCATCCGTAATTTCTCCACTATCGCTCTACCCATTACTGCTCTTACCAAAAAAGGGGCTGATCCGACAACATGGTCCTCTGAGGCCATCAAAGCCTTTGAGTTTCTCAAAAGAGCTTTCGTCTCCGTCCCCATCCTCCGGCACCCGGATACATCCCTTCCCTTCACCCTAGAGGTTGACGCTTCTGATGTGGGATCTGGGGCAGTACTCTCGAAAAGGTCTTCTCCCCAAGAAAGACTCTATCCTTCTAGGAAATTCTCTCAGGCCGAGAGAAATTATGATGTCGGGAACCGTGAACTTTTGGCTATCAAGTTAGCTTTGCAAGAATGGAGACATCTCCTTGAGGGTACCAAAGAGCCAGTAGCTATTCTCACCGACCACAAAAACTTACTGTACATTGAGGGGGCTCGTCGTCTGGGATCTCGTCAAGCACGTTAGGCACTTTTCTTCTCTCGTTTCAATTACACGATTTCCTATATTCCGGGTACCAAGAATATCAAGTCCGATGCTCTTTCTCGCCAATTTTCTATGGAGGAAGGATCTAATGAATCTTCGGAGACTATTCTTCCCGCAAAGTATATTATTTCTGCCAATACTTTTGATATCCTGGATGAGATCAATAAAGCCCAGGCCCATATCCCTAGGAGATTTAAGGTGCCAGAAGGACGTCTGTACGCTGCTCCACGATTTTGCCACAGGATCTTAGAGTGGGGGCATTCTTTCAGATCTGCTGGTCATCCAGGCTTCAAGAGGACAGTGGATCTTATTAAACGGACCTTTTGGTGGCCTAAAATGAACAAAGACATTTTTGATTGTCCAGTCTGTGCTCAGAGCAAGTCCGCCTGACACAAATCTTCTGGTCTTCTCCTGCCTCTGCCTATTCCGGAACGGCCTTGGAAGCATATTTCCATGGACTTTATTGTGGAACTCCCAACTTCTAAGGGGATGAATACGATCCTTGTAGTTGTGGACAGATTTTCAAAGCACACACACTTTATACCCCTCAAAGGTCTCCCCAATTAAGCTACTTTGGCTGACATTTATTCTAAAGAAATTTTCAGGCTACACGGAGTGCCACTCTCCATTGTCTCGGACAGGGGTACTCAATTCATCTCTTAGTTTTGGCGAGCTTTCTCTCAGAGACTTGGCATTTCCCTCCTTTTCTTCTCGGGTTACCACCCGCAGACCAATGGTCAGACGGAGAGAATGAATCAGATTTTGGAGCAGTATCTCAGATGCTTTGTGTCAGAATCTCAAGACAACTGGGTGGACCTATTACCCTGGGCAGAGTTCGCCATTAATTCCCTGAAGAATGAGTCCACGCACGAGTCACACTTCTTAATTAATTATGGGTTCCACCCCAGCAGTCTTCCCCTCTCCTCCCTCCCATCTGGTGTACCTGCAGCGGATTCTCAGGTGTCTATTTTGCAAACCTCGTGGAAGAAGATTCAAAAAGCCTTGCAAGGGGCCGTCCAAAAACAAAAAACTCAAGCAGATCGGCGACGTCAAGTGGGGCCGGAATACAAACCCGGAGACAGAGTTTTGCTTTCTTCAAAAAATATCAAGCTTAAAACTCCTTCCCAGGAGCTGGCTCCCAGATTCTTGGGTCCCTTCAAGGTCCTTGAACGGATCAATCCTGTAGCGTACCGACTCTCGCTACCTCCCACCATGAAGGTACCCTCTGTGTTCCACGTGTCCCTCTTGAAACCCTTCGTTCAAAATGTACATTTTCCGGACCGTCGTCGGAGACCCAATCCCATCGTAATACAAGGGCAACAGGAATTTGAGGTCCATTCCCGATTCACGTTTATCTAGGGGCAGACTTCGGTTCCTCGTTCATTGGAAGGGATATGTCCCGGAGGAACGCTCCTGGGTACCGTGTAATCATATTCATGCTCCAGCTCTTCATAAACAATTTCGTCGGAAATTTCCTCACAAACCTTGGGAGGATTGTCTCGAGTCCGATCCTCAAGGGGGGGAGGGTACTGTAAGGGATCGTGGACACGCACCTCTCAGCGGGTCCCCGTCACCTCTGCTACCATTACGCCTGCCAGTTCCGGTCCCCCTCCCCGTTGGCTCCTTACCCCTTCTTCTTGGGTGCCATGCCGCTCCTCCACGGCGCACGCCACATCCCTTCACACGCGGCCGATGCGCGCGCACGGCAATCTTACAGAGTGCACGCGCACCCGATCCTCTTGGCTGTCCTCCTGTGCCGCTGGCTCCGACCCCCACCGGCTGCAGGCGATTTCCACTACTCACCTATCTGACTCCCTCCCTGCACACCTGGACCTATCCCTGGGCTTACCCAGACAGGCCTCCGCTCCACCCCTTGCTACCATTGGTCCTCTAGCATTTATAACCCCAGTCTGCCCTCTTCTTCCTTGCTCTGACTAGTTCTTCTGTGACTCTTGTTGTGCAGTTTTCTTTGCCAAGCTCTGTTCTCTGTTACAGCTCTTGTTCCTGTCCCTGCCCCTGTTGGATACCTTTGGATTTGATCTCGGCTCTTATTTGACTACGTGTACCTTGCTACCCCTGGACTCGGCTTTGGACCTCACTACGCTGCTATCTCCTGCCCCTGACCCACAGCTCTTGGATATTAACCCTCGGACTTCTGGTACCCCGGACGCAGCAAGTATCTCGTTAACCCTTTCTCACCAGGCCCGGCAACGCATCTTACCACACTCCGGACATGCCCTCACTGCTGTGGGTGCGTGTTATACCCTTACCCACCTCAGTACTGGGGACTGGCCAGGTCTGCGTGCATACAGGCGTTACAAGTACATAACTGAACTATACACTGTATAGTGCAAGGGAAATTCATTTTTGCCATCTCGCGGATACGCGAAGAACTGCACCCAAACAAATGATAATTCAAGTAATTCAAAGAAATCAACAACGGTAAACACAGGTGCGATTGGTGGCATTCACGGCAGCGTTCACAGAAGAATATCGAGTGAATCCCGCATGGAATACAGCAGAATTTATGAAAACGGCTCAGAGAAATGGTCCAATAATGGCTGCTGCATCTGTATCTCGATCCATCCAAAAAATGGAATAACCATCTAAATTAACTGCCCAGTCATGAGTTTCATCCCACCATGTTTCAGTAATGCCTATTATAGCATAATGCTCCCTTGTAGCTATTAATTCAAGCTCCCCCATTTTATCTCTCGGCTTCTTGCCTTAGCAGCATGGATTTAAGATTTTTTCCAGTCTGTACTGCTTTCTAAACTCATACTTCCCCGCCTCTCTACCTCCCTGACCCCGAGATATTTCCCCATTCCTATCTATTCTGTCTAGTCCATTAAATTTTTCATGTTTCTCCCCCATCTTTCCTAGTCTAAAATCTCCTCCAAAATTTTTAACATCCTCCCACAGCACAGAAGATCCCTCTTCATTGAGGTACAATCCATTCAGGACTCCCAGTGCTCTAAAAACCGAAACCCTCTTTCCTACACTACTTTTTTAGCATGCATTATCTTCCCTAGGCTCCAACTGTCTCCCTGTTGTAGCACATGGCACTGGTAGTATTTCTCAAAATACTACATTGGAGGTACCCACCTTAAGCTTGTTGCCTTAATCCCTGAAATCCTTTTTTAGGACATCTAACTTTGTAATTGTTGCCAACTTGTACCAAGACCACCGGGTCAGTCCCAGACCCCCCAAACAATCTGCCCATCCGAACCTGAACCCCTCGCTGACAAGATTAGTGACTTTTGTTAGTGCAGTCTCAGTTGAGTGATTAGGATGGCATCCTTACCAGAATGCCCTCCCACTGTCTCTGTATGTTCTTCCTACCTACCAATTAGATTGTAAGCTCCTCAGAGCAGTGACTCCTCTTCCTAAATGTTACTTTTATGTCTGAAGCACATATTCCCATGACCTGTTATTTGTATGATTTGTTATTTATATGATTGTCACGTATTACTACTGTGAAGCGCTGTATGTGAAGGATAGAGTTAGAAGAGTAAAGTCTGGGACCCAGAGGTCTTTTACTATATTATATGATTAAGAAAAACTATAACAGTGATACACATTAGCACTATTTTGTGGCTTCTAATAACCCTTAGTGTTACTTGTATGTAGCCTTAATGAAAGCAATGAAACCTTTTAAGTGATTTCTGTGCAATTATAACACTTGTTCTTGCTTCAGTATACTTTGAAGAATAAGAGCGCATTAAGTGGGTTTTTGGATGTCTTAATGATTTATCTTTCTTGCTATCTGTCTGAAATCTCTCAATCATCAGAAAAGAACATGAGTCACCCTGTTATACAGTAGTCAATATTTGTAAAAGCCTTTTAGCTGTCTGTGATTTCCCATTGTTTAATATTTCATTAGTAACTCATCTGCTTATATACATAAGTGGATAAACCAACAGTATTTTATTCACTGTAGAAGCAGTTTTAGGGAAATAAAATTGTCGTCAGGTTATATCTTGTATTTGTGGTTGTCCCATCACATTCTATAAATCCAAATGTAACTTTCCTTGCTTGTAGCCTATTTACAAAATCAGACAATATTCGTCCTTTGTCATTCTAATTGTCCCCTTTTTTTACCTGGGATCTAAATCCATTATTAAGGATAAGAAAAGTCAAACTCTCTCTAAATCATTTTATGATCAGTATGCGTAATCACTTTCATTCCTCATTAAATCTATACAGGGGCTACCGGTACTGCCGTTACCTGTTGGCTCACAGAAGACCTGAGCCTCCGCCACTTGGAGCCTGGGTTGATAAGGTATTTGCTTTGGTGCAGCTCCTCCACCTGAGAGGGCCTCTCAAAGAAACAATGTAAACAGTAATACCCACACATGTAGATAATAACAACTTTTACTGAACATATATCACAGTACTCGGTAACACACAGTATATATATGTGTGTGTCACGGCATACAGTACACAAATGGAGTGTCCCAAAGTACATTGGGTGCCAGGCACCAATACCCTAATGTCCTTCTCCCAATGTCAGGGCCCATCCAAAACTGTAGGAGATAGCTCTATCCCGTGAAGTGTTGGTGCACTTAGGTGAGGTACCTGCCGAGTACTCGGTGCGGCCAAATTAGCAACAGGAATTCGCTGATCTAGCAACATCGTCCGCGATGGCTTCCACCTCCACGTGGGGTGAATTCCGGCGTGGATAATATCACCATGCAGAGTCTCTTGCACGGAGGTGGTCTGGTCCAAGACCACAGGCCGCAATCAACATGCGGTGTCTTCACTGTGTCCCTGGCACTAGACAGTAAAATGGAGAAGCTTTCCTAGCTAAGAGGGTTTTCCCTGAAGCAACCTGAAGCAACCACAAGCTACTGTGAGTCGGGCCTAGCTGGGGCCTAAGGGGGAGATCTGGCCTAGTCCAGGGAAGCACTGCTCCCTGGACACTACCTGCTCCTTTGAGGACCCTCTTCCTACAGGCGTGGTCTCCTGAGTGCGCCAAATACCTGATGTACCCTGGGAGATATGCTAATGAATATGCAAAGTATAGAAATGTGTAAGAGAAGGGAGCCCCACGACCCCTGGTGGCGCTACTCGGTAGATACCGGTAAGGAAATGTGTCTTTGACACACATGAAATATCTTCAATCACAATAGCTGCTATATCATAATGTCCCTCGTCGTCATATAATCACAGTGGTCTGGCAAACCCAATAGCCTCTTGGCAGAGATAAGTCTTGTATGGGTAGCCAATGTATATCAACAGGAAAATATGACTCACTGTTTGCTGTGTAGGGACGTCTGGTAGCAACGGTGTGCTCCAACAGGATACAATGGAAGGTACAATGGAACGAAAGCAACATAGACCCACTTTTACGTGTTTCTCACGACTAAGAGTACTCTTTGATAAAGTGTGCTTAGTCGTGCGAAACGCGTAAGAGTGGGACTATGTTGCTTTTGTGCCATTAAAGCTTTTGCAGTCATTTGAGTGGTCCCGGTCTGTTATCTTCTCCACTGGGCAGTTGCACCGCCTTACCTTCCAAAATATGCAAAGTATATTGAAATGAGTCACATCCAAAACCTTCCTAAAATGATTTCCCTAAGAACTATATTGAGGAGGCAAGCCTAAGGAACCTAGGGCCTCATGCAGAAAGCGCCAAAAAGATGTTTTTCACCATTTTCTCACCAATATTGCCTTCCAGATTCAGTAAGCGCCGATAAGCTCCAAAAATCGGCATTTTTTTTAGCCGAAAAAAACTTTTCGGCAGCCGGGTGCTGATAAGCCACTTTTCGACACTTATCGGCACTTTCTGAAACCGGCGAATTCTAGTAGCCCCGATCAGCTTTTCGCTGCCGATCGGCACTCTAGAATTTAGATTTTTACAGCAATTCAGCCCGCCAACTAAAGATGGCAAGTTGCTGGGGGAGAAGCATCGGCAAGGTCAACACTTAGAAAAAATCAGGCCTTTTTCCTGCCTGGGATTGATGCCGGGGGTCTCTGGAGCTGATACCCATTAATACCAGCACAGCACCGGAGCCCCCGGTATGCATCCGAGGCAGAAAAAATGCATTTAAAGCCCACTTCATTACCTTAGCGACTAACCGCTAAGGCAATGAAGGGGTTAAAGAGCCGTGTCAGGTTTATTGTGGGTAGCGGGGGTGGGTGAAGGGGGTATTTGGCCCTTGGTGGCTGTTTATGGCTTGCGGGGGGGTTGCGGATGGACTTAACCCCTTCATGACCTTAGCGGTTAATACCCTCCCACTACCCACTAAGCCTACCCACCCGCAAGCCCTAAACAACCACCGTTGGGGCTAATACCCACATCGTCCACCCCCGCTACCCACAATAAAAAAAAATACACACACAACTGCCCCACACTAAATAAATAAATATATATATATATAAATAAATATATATATATATATATATATATATATATATATATATATATATATATATAACGAATAAACAAGAACAGTAGGCACTCCGTCGGGGAAATCAAGATGATGGGTGCAAATCCTATATAGAATAAATAGGCAAAACGATACCGTGTTTGAGACGAATATCAAGAGGCAGCACTCCAAAAGGTAGTCAAAAAAATATTGTATTAACAAGACATCATATCCAATGTTTTTCGGTCCTTCGTGCGGGACATTTCTCAAGGTGATGTGAATACAGAGTGCAACAGAACACATATAAATACCCTTAAAGCCCGTGACAAACAGGTGTAACTTATAATTACCATAAAAACAATACCTGGTAAGCATAATGATGGACTCTGCCATGTCTCTGAGCCACCCAGCGTTGTCTGGAATGCAGGGATACACCCGTGTGGTGAAACGCACTCACTGCGCATGCGCAGGTCAGGGGGTGAAATGCAAGAAGTCAAGTAACCCCTGGCGCGTATCACAGAGCCAGAGGGGGCACCTGCAATCAGTGGAATGCATGCCGAGCTGAAACGGAGCCATCTGCGCATGCGCGAGTAGTAGCAGGGGAAAAAAAATAAATAAACAGCACATCTACAGGGGAACTGATCGTCCGCGATATATATATATATATATATATATATATATATATATATATATGGGGCATCGGTGCCAGTGTCAACGCCATCTTTATAGCGGGCACGTCGCGTATGGGATGCTATAAAGATGGCGGCGACACTGGCACCCGATGACCCATACTGGGGCCTGTAACTCGGGAAGCAGGGGGTCCCTGATCCACAAATCAATGCGGTTCAGCTCAGGGGACCCCCTGCTCCCGTACACTATTATTAAAAATACATTAATGCTGCTTCATTACCATAGCAGATAGCCGCAAAGGTAAGGAATGATTATTTATTTATATGTGTGTTTTACTCATAGAGTAGATGTGCAGAGGGTCTCCAGAGCTGAACCGCTTTGGTTTTAGGTCCGGGGACCCCATGCTTCCCGAGATACAGGCCACTTTATGGGGTGCCGGTATCCCTCTGCTTTGTTTACATTCCGCGGTCACGTGATCGGGTCATTTAAATGCAGAGGGATACCGGCACCTCATAAAGGGGTCTGTATCTCGGGAAGCAGGGGGTCCCCGGACCTGAAACCAATGCGGTTCAGCTCCGGATACCTCCTGCACATCTACACTAGGAATAAAAATTATTTTGAAATATTTGTTATTTTGCCGATGTTTGCGCAGAGAGACTCGCGGATCTCTCTCTGCTGCAAACATATATCGGCAGGGGACGGCGTCTCGCCAGGTTATCGGCAGACAGACTGTCTCGCCACCGGCTACTCTGCGTTTTGCTTTTGCAGTGATTCGCCAGGGATTCGGCCTTTCCTGAATACTGCGAGGGCAAATCGCCAAAATCATGCCGATATTGAACCCCTGCCGAGAGTGCTTTTTCAGTGCTTACTGCATGAGGCCCCTAGTGACTGGGATGGTGTTGTAGTGTAAGGCCCAACAGTATTGGAATCCACAACCTCTACTACTCAGGGCATCAGCAGTGTGAGCTAAACCAGTATAGCTCTACTGTCACATCACATTTTCGAGCTGTTCACACATGTAGCTAATCCAGCTATTAGAATAACTCAAAGGTATCTCAGGTGTGCTCTACAAGAAAACATTAAACTGTCAACCAGGAAGTGGAAGTGGTTCGTTTTTAAAGGAATCATGTACAGGGAGTTAAAGTATGAGCTCTCAGTGAGAAGTAGAGTAGCTCAAAAGTGTAGTACTGTATGTTGTGACATGACGGATATGCACAAAGGTGGCTACAGTGTACAGTAACAGAAATTTCCTTTCCCTTAAGAAAAGTTGCATGATGTAACAGTTTATTCTATAACAGACAAATACCATGAACAAAAAATTGGTGTAAAAACATTATGTGTACGGTTAAGTCACACCGCCAGGGACACAAATATTCACTGTGCCATCTGCCAGACACAGTGAATTGAAGTTAAATTAAATAAAACTATACAAACCACAGGAAGTGTTTCCATTGGCTTTCAGCAGCCAGACCACAGAGCACAAAGTGTTATTGGTATGAAAAGTCTGAGGCACCTTATGAGGAATAGAGCATGGTTTTCTTCGTTGGATCTGGGGAGTGCAGATATTGGCCAAAAGAAAATACAAAAGACAACAATATGGTACAGTATGTCTGAACTCTGTTTTATAATTGATGTTTTTACTTGTGTGTGTCAGAAAACCTGTATTTTATTACATCTGACTTCGCCTCAGTAACTCATAGCCCTCGGCACATATTACTTTGTGCTTGAAGTCCTTTCAAAGTTGCAATCCTTATCAAAGTTCAACAAAATACAGTAGATATCCCTTGGAGATATGTTAATAGACAGTGACAGTGGTGCTACTCACAACTGGTTTAGCAGTGGTTGTGGGTTCTAGTCCTATTGGGTCTGACACCAGTACACCATTCCAGGCTCTAGGTGCCTTAGGCTTGTCAACTTAAGGTAGTTATTATAGACTTCTTCTTAGGAAGTGTGGGAAGTGACTCATTTAAATATACTTTGTATAGACATTAGCATTAGCATTACCTCGTGTTCTCCTTTTTGAGGACAAATGCCTCTCCCTAAGTTAGTTGGAGGGAGGTTTGAGGGGATACATATACAACTGGAGATCTTCCTCCTCTTCCTCTTCTTCCTCCTCTTCCTCCTCTTCCTCCTCTTTCTCCTGGCTCCCATAAAGAAATCCACCATCAGAACACGTCATTGTAAGTCCGCCCATATTCTTCAAAATCCAACGTTGCATCCCAGCCACATGAATTTTAAAGAATACGTAGACGGATTCAACTTGGATCCAACTTTATATTGAATCTGATTCTGAATCCGAAAACAGGTTAAGCTATAAGTTTTATTAAGTAAATAATGTATAAACTTATAACATAAATTACTACAGCAGCATCCCAACCAACACACACCCAAACTCTGCCTATAACACAATGGCTTAAACCTGAGGCTCCACCACTATTTGTATACTATTCTTCTCCTCATAATAATTCAGTTTAATGAATTTGAATTCAGTTTGACGAGTTTTGATTCAGAAAAATAGAAAAAAAATATGAATCTTCCTTCTTGAGACTCATTCCTAGAATGAGAGGAACTGGCCAATCCATGTCGGATTAGAATGGCGTAAAAAACTTTGCCCATCTATACATGTCACTCATCTGCACATTAGTCATCACGTGTTATAACATCATGACGTTATCTCATGGCAATTCATTGCAATAATATGTTTGTCTCGTGCGGGCTCTTATTTCCAGCTTGACTTGAAACCACAATAAATGAACACTTTGTTGCATATTCTTTTAAAAGGTAAATTGAGCTGTCACAATTATTTTTCAATTCTTAGAACTGCATTTTTTTATTACATGAAATAATATTTTGCAGCATGTTTAAATCAATCAAATACTTGGAAATGCATTGTAAACTGGTAACCTCTAAGTAGATGTTTCAAGTAAACAGCCAATTATTTTATTTTTTTAGCATTATTCTGTGATATTAGACCTATTGATTCTTTACAAAAATCCAACCAATGATACTGCAGTTAAAGGGAACACATATCATGATACACAATTTAAACCAAGTAATTTTGGACTAATGTAGACATTTAAATTGGTCTGGGTACGTCTTTATACTTATTATATTAGATCTTTGTCGGGGGAAAAAGTACAAACATAAAAAAATATTTTGATTTACTTAAGTAGTCTACCCAAATATGAGCTACAGAAGACTGTATATCCATAAACAAATATAGGGAAGGTAAATATTCTACTGAGACATCCCTGTGTGAAAAATCTCCTAAAAAATATTGTTATTTACATAATTTGTCCATGCAAGTATGAGCTGCAACACACCATACATTCAAATAGGAATACAAAACCCGACCATTACTTTTCCCGGTAAAAGAGACCATACCCAACAGAGGTTATCAAACAGAATAAAATGCGTCTCTCAAATGGATTGAGGGAAATAGGAAGTGCATGGTTGAAATATTACCTTTACCAGTAGAGATGGCCAACTTGGTGAGTTTTGGACATTTGTGAATAGTAAAATAAATCACCAAAGCTAACACAAATATAAAAGGTTACCAGCAGTCCCCAACTGTGACTAGTTACTTAGCACCTTACCAACTTTCACAAATATTTTACATGAAAGGTTTGTAAATGTTGGTGAATCAACTGGCAAATATGCAAGTGAAAATCTGTTAACTTGCAAGTGGGGAAAAAAAATATTGCTTGATATTGTCTATTACACTTCTCTAAAATGTTTTGTACAGTACTTTGTAATTGGTGTCTAATTAACAAAAACTTCAAATTAAAAAAAATCTCATAATAGCCAAGTGATGTCACTTGGTTCCACTACAGCTAAATTCTGATTCGCTGAACTTGTTTGGAGAACTGCTTGTAATTAATTGGTGTTTAAACCTTAGATTCTGATGCATATACTGTCCGAGTTATATTTAATCACATCGGTTTTTTTTTAAATATTCAATTAACACGTTCAGCCTCCTTTGGTCATGTTAATTCTGCAGCAATATTGCTGCATTACACAAAACATTATATACAGTTTTACATTTTATACTTATGATATTTTTCAGGATAATTGCAAAACACAAATGACTTGCACCTTTTATGTGTAGCAGACACAAAAAATAGTATAAAAAGGAATCAATATATTCACATACTGTATGCCTATTTCCACAAAACACTGTACAGGCATACCCTGCATTAACGTACGCAATGGGACCGGAGCATATATGTAAAGCGAAAATGTACTTAAAGTGAAGCACTACCTTTTTTCCACTTATCGATGCATGTACTGTACTGCAATCATCATATACGTGCATAACTGATGTAAATAACGCATTTGTAACAGGCTCTATAGTCTCCCCGCTTGCGCACAGCTTCGGTACAGGTAGGGAGCCGGTATTGCTGTGCAGGACGTGCTGACAGGCGCATGCGTGAGCTGCCGTTTGCCTATTGGGTGATATGTACTTACTCACGAGTGTACTTAAAGTGAGTGTACTTACAGTAAACCGGGGTATGCCTGTATATGTAAATGCATCAATCCCAGGGTGGTACTTGGTATTCCTCATTACTCATAGTCAATATTACTATTTTTAAGTCACAGTGTGTTATTAGAATTATGAAAAAAATTACAATATATATAACACAGTACATATATTTTTGGGTACAAGTAGTTAATCTAAATTACAGGCATATTAAGTCATAATGCATAACTAAACAAACACTGTTACAAACTCTAATAAGGGTCCCAATGAACCAAAACACAACTAGGGGAAAGGAAATTCCCCTAGAAATGAAATAACGATCGACCGATCATAGAATGAATAGGGACTCATTAAATAAATGGAAAAACCAAATAACACAGTACTAAATGAAAAATAAACGCTGTACAGAGCATTTCTTATTTTATTTTTCATTTAGTACTCTGTTATTTGATTTTTCCATTTATTTAATGAGTCCCTATTCATTCTATGATGATCGGCCGATCGTTATTGCATTTCTAGGGGAATTTCCTTTCCCCTAGTTGTGTTTTGGTTCATTGAGACCCTTATTATATGTTTTTTCTCAATTTGGGGTTCTTTTGTTTAGATATTACAAGTTACAGCAGTCAATTATTTATTTTGTGGTATGTGTTTAGGTATGTTTTAGTTATTTTATCTTGGCATTACTAATAAAATCCATTTTTCTATTTTCACTATATATATTTTGAGTACTCCTTTTTGACCCTCTTTCTCTCTTTTTGTGTTCTCATATATATATATATATGGTTCAGCTTGTTTTATACAAGATTCGGGTTGCTGGGCAACCCGTTGGCTATAAATACACAGACTGTTTAACATCCATTACTAGCCCTTTGAGAAAGTCGCCGGGTAGTGACGAAACGTGTCAGGGAACGTCATCGCGTCATCGCGTCATTGCGTCATTACGACTCCACGCATGCGCACGAGGAGGCCGCTTTGAGCGCGAGTCATTATTGCAGCCATTGAAGTGTTGGAGGGAATCTCTGGGACTTATACAGATGAATTTTTCCTGTGATGACTCTCCGGTTTCCTGGTAGCAGCCCTACAGCCCTGAGGGAGCTTCGATCTGTAGACTCCTGTTACAGAAAAAACGGATGGTGGTGATTTAATCACAAATTGCCTTAATTGTTTTTACTTTTGTGAGTGCATTTCTTCCCTCCCCTCCTTTTTATAATTAAATGTACAATTTTACACTATGGGGCGTGCGCTCTCTCTTCTTTTTTTCTTTTAGATTTCCTTTGGATGTGATTCATCCATTTTGAGAGCAGCCGGAGACCCCCATATCAGCAACAATTGTCTACTATTTATGGACTGATCTAAAAGGACTGGTTGGACTTTATTCTTTTTCTTATGCACATTTTTCTCACATTAGTGCACATACTTATATTGTTTATGTGGAATTCACTGTGTTGTATGTTTATATATTACTTTATTATTGCACATTATTTAAAACCAATATATTTTTATATGCATTTTACATGGTATAACTATAACTTCACTATTTTATATTTTAGTCACTATTAGGGTTTATATGTACCAATACTTTGGCGCTACTTTATTTGTTTTTCATATATATATATATATATATATATATATATATATATATATATATATAAATATATATATATATATATATATATATATATATATTATCATCATCATCATCACATTCAGCCCTCATTGATCCACTGCTGAATGAAGGCCTCCCCAAGGATATTCCACGTTCTGCCGTTGCAAGCCACTCTTCTTTCTCCAGGTTGCTCCAAAGTGTGTCTGTGCATGTGAGTGTATGTGACTGTGTGTGCGTTTGTGTTATATATGTTGTCAGGCTTTATATTTCAGAATTTAAGGTTAGCAAGAAGCTTTAACCAAACAAAATGTATTGCCCAGAATTGATTTGAATCAAACTTCCTACTAACCTTTCATTCTGAGCTAAGATACCAAACATGTTATTGTCTATGGAAGTACACATTTTGTGGACCTATTCAATTACAACTACGGGATGCTTCCACACATTATCCTATTCATTGAAATGATTACATGGTATGTTGAAAATTACGAGCAAACAATTTGCATATGATTGATATGCTAATTCATGAGGGGAAAAACAAGCTGCAACTGTACTAGAACAAAACTGGGAAGAACTGAACTTATTTTCTAGGTTCTGCTGAAATTACATAGAAGCATCTACAGTGTGTGATTTTGTTTCACTTCTATTTTTCGTTATCTCTTTTTCTTACAGACATTTTTCCAATATTGCCAACCTTACATCAAGTATACCACTATCACAAGAGATTTGTTATGTGGGAATGCTTTGTATTGATTACTAGAGCTTGTACAGTAACCTATGAAAAGAGTCCTAGTCCTGACGGGAAAAGCTCTGAACTGAAATGTAGTTACAGTACACCCTTAATGGTAATGGTCAGTCACAGATAAGCAAATCAGATGTAGCTGTTTTGTTTCAATAGACCTTTTACAAGCAATATATTCGGCAAGAAAGCCTTCAAATTAGAATAAGAATGTATTAAAGTGATAGAACAGAGTAAGGGTAGACTAAATAATGTTTTCTTAGATTATTCGCTGAGGAATAAATCATGGATTCCAGTCTAGTATCCTCTATGCAGATGTAACCCCCTTGAAAGTGCATGCAGCTGACACATACACTATACCATGGCTGCAATAGAAAAGTACAACTCATAGCATGCAGTGAGCCACTTCTGGTGCAGGAGGATGTGACATGTAATGGACAGGGCCTCAGCCAATGAGTGTTGACTCTGGAGAGGTAGAACTAAGGGAGAAAATCCCTTAAAGTCCCAGGCAGAGCATGCAGAGGCAAAGCTCTCAACGCAGGCAGAAGCAAAGATCCCTGAGAGATCTTAAAGTCCACCAGGAGACCAACCAACAATATCCCTGAGTTTGTGGATGCTGGTTACAGCGAGTAGAGCCCAGCTGAGCCAATAAAGTAATTGGCAAAACAATAACATCACATCAGATCACATAATAGCAACACATCACATCATAGCAACACAGCCGTGTCACCCTCTGCCACTAGCTGGCAGCTAGAACCTTGCCCCTAACTTGGCTATACCCTTACACCTTACTCCACCCCCAACACCGTGTACCCAGAGTCCCACGAGTCCTCTAAGAAACCCAAAACCTATTGGCGGGATCAGCGCCTGATGTACCGGTAGGTTGGTGCACTTAAAATACGATACCTGCCCCAGTGCTCCAGCACTTGGGGCTGCAGACACTTCACAAAGGATCCGCCGCTCTGCGATCTCCTCAGCGATGTCCTGTAACACTGCCTGGCGGTGGGTGGCTCCCACATGGAGTGATCCACCTTTAGAAAGTCTCTTATCTCTGCAGCTGCAGAGAGTGATTCACATTCACAGCAATACCAGGAGATACACGCTTCCTGGTTGTACCCTCACTTGTCTGGGTTCTACAGGACCCTGTTCCTGTCTAAGGAGAGTCCCTGTAGTAACCACAAGCTGAGGTGATTGGGGCCCAGCTGGGGCCTAAGGGGGATGTCTGGCCTAGTGAATGAGCCACTTGCTCTCTACACTTCCGCACCCTCCCCTGTCTGTGTCCCAGCTTCTTCTTTACCAACATGGCCGCCGCGTCGCTACTGCGCATGCGCGAAACTCCGTGACACAACCAAGATGGCGGCGCCCTGACTCCGACGCCGCCGGGAGCCCCCGCAGCAGCGAGGGTAAGGGGCACCAGGGGGGGACCCTGCTACATACAGATTAAGTTTGCTTATATAAGACTCCTGTGTGCTTTCTCCTTTGCAAAATCTTTCATTTCACAGTACAGTATATAGTAATTAATATTGTTTATTATGTGTTAATAAAACTTTATTATTTTTTTCATTTTATTGTTAATTATCAGTCTGAGGCTGGGTCAATTGCTCTTTGGTTCCTGTACCTTGCTATATTAGGGCCTTATACCCTGAGGCTATTTAGCCCATTGTTTCTCATATTGATCATACTTGGACTGAGTACACATTATTAGGGACTTTCTGTGACCCCTTCGGGGATCATTCATGTATATATACATTCAGTTCTCCCTTTATGCACCACCTACATACTATTTGATATCTGGGCTACTCCAAACATTCATCATTGATATTAAGGTGAGCGGTTAAGCCTTTTGCACAGTGTTTGAAAGTTACACCACACACATTTTATGCTTATTACCTTCATACAACAGGAATAAAAGAATCACAGTACAGGTATGAGAGGGTCTACACGGTACATTAAAACCAGGTAGCTCTGGGGTCTGGTGGCAAGATGAGCTCCAGGGAAGGGCCACTTTTATTATGCTGGTCCCTGGGCCCCTCTCTGTCACCGTACCTGAGCAACACAACCAGTCACTCTCCTCACTATCATAATGTACATGACCAACATGACCAGTCACTCTAATCTTACTATCATAATGTACCTGAACAACATGACAATTCACTCTCCGCTTACTATAATAAGGTTGGCTGCATGGACCAACAAAATGTGAGAATATAGAGACAATCCACATTGGTCCTGCTTTTCTTATAGTTTAATTCCTAAATATATGCAGTCTTAATTGCTCAATTGGAAGGCTTACAATATCTTTTATATGTATGCAAACATATTTTAGCACTGAAGGTTGTCTTTTTTTGCCTCTGGCCTCTGTCAAGAAGGCTTGCTAACTATGTCCCATGAGAGAAGTCACATGCCATGACTATGCCTCTAGCATGGTATATTGGGATTCCCTTTAGTTACAACTGATATACACTCCATATTTGCAGCAGTTGACTTCCTCCAGATAACACTTAATTCAAAAGAAATATAATGTGAACTGAATGATTAGGTACAATGTAAAGTGATATGAATGGACATTGAAACCATTTCAAAGGTGATAATGATATAAACATCACAAGCACTTGGCCCTTATTTTGTGAGTAATAGCTAACTAAAAGAAAATCATAATATGTAAAACAAAAATGATGATGATTGTAATGTAAAAAGATTGCTTAAAATAATCTCGCCCCGACCTGATCCTGCAATTGACCCAAAATTTGAAGGCAATGCCAACAATTAAAACAATTCACAAGTAACAATTGGAATAGTATAATTTCAGAAATATTAGGTGCCTTTTTAGCTATTATGAAACTTTTTGTTGTACGTTGTTGGCTTGAATAGGTATTGAATCAAATATAGGAAATCAAATATTTTCTGAATAGTACTTTGAACACCTTTCACACCAGGTCTAAAATAAAATGAGGAGCCTATCAAATGATTAAACTATATTACAGCTTCTTGTGCTTTGGTGTTCATGGCATATTTGAGACACAAGCTTGCTCAAACAATATAATTTAGTTCCATAAAATGGTGACAATAGTTGTAACAGCTATTAAATCACACTTATGTACAGTGGTGGATCTGTCCTATAAGCAGACAAAGCAACTAATTAGTGACTCCACTGGTTCGGTCAAGACTCCCAAGTTCTTCTCCCTGTTATTCAATTGGGTTTGAGACCTCCATCGTCGTCGTCCCCCCATGTTTAATATCTCACCATGGCAGGAGTCCTGGAACCCAAAAATGCCTCGTCTGATTAGGGCCCCTTAAAATATAGCGCTATCCCTACTAATGCAGCTATTATCTTGCAATCCTATGCATCAGCAGTGCTCAACTGCAGTCCTCAAGCCCCCTTAACAGGTCATGTTTTCATTATATCCCAGCTTCAGCACAGGTGGCTCAATCAGAAGCTCATTCGAAGACTGGGTCTTTGGTTGAGCCTGTGATGCAGCTGGGACTGATTGAGCCATCTGTGCTGAAGCTGGGATATCCTGAAAACCTGACCTGTTGGGGTGGGGGCATCAGGACTGGAGTTGCGCACTCTTGAAACGCGTAGGGTGGAGGTTCAAGCCCCGCACACATTGGTGTAGTACCCCCCGTACATCGGTGAATCAACGTGAGCTGCCAGCTAACCATCTCTTATAGCCGCCGACGAGTTGAACCAGCTGTTGCGGTTTCCCATTATTCAAGCGCCCTGCTTGGCGCCCTGCAGGAGTACCTGCTGACAAGTTGCGTCCACGAGCGGATAGAGACGCCAGCTAGCAGTGAGCAGCAGATAGACGAGCTCACAGTGGTCCGTGGCTGACATCGTGCTGAATCAGCTGCAGCTGAGTTCCATCTGCTCAGACGTGCTTCCTGGAGCTGCAGGAGTCCCTGCTGATGAGCTGCACCCACGAGCCGACAGAGACGCCAGCTAAGCAGAGAGCAGCACACAGATGAGAGGGGATACTCTCTAAAATATCCACTGCCTGCAAACCTATTCCATCTGGTGAGTAGGCATTTCTATCATCAACATTGGTGCTACGGAGCAGTTGAACCACCTATTCAGATTTTTAATTGCTTAAATCTATATGTCCATGCAAATTGTGCATTATATTAAATATTAATTGTTATTAAATGATTTTATTGTCCTAAAAATACCATTTCAGTATTCAGCTGTTATATGTTGTCTTATATGTTGTTTGTTTAATGTTTCAACAGTATTACGCTATGTGTTGTGCTTTCTCTTTGTTTTCAAGCCCACCGTGAGGATCAACAATCTTCACAACCAACAGGCTTGGTTTTCGTATATCCTTTATAGTGGTAAAATTTTATAGGCGCCCACGGAACTATTCCCTGTCCATACTGTTTTCCTGACCAGGGGGTCAGGCTTTGTGTCCTAGGCAGCCCCTTATGTATAGTTTTATTTAATATATAAGGTAATAGTTACTACACCACACACATTGCGGTTAGCGCTACCTGTTTTGTTGTTTATGTGCACTCCTGTTATACATTTTAACTACTACAGTAAATTGAACATATTAATTATCTGTAGTGTGCCACATAGTGAAGTTGGTCTTGATGTAGTTGGTAAACTGGTGATACATTGGCATCCAGTAAAAGCATATTGGTGTATATTTAAGCAGATCACCTTTTTATATGTAAAAAAATAAATAAAAATATTTTGTCATGAAATTAAACTGAAATGTTTTTCTTAATCTTGGGCAGCTCAACACATTGAGACACCTGTGATATGCTCAGTTGTATACTGTACTGTAATGAAGCCCAATTTCCAGATCTAATGAAAAGTTTACAGTACAGTATGTATCAATCAGAAGTGTGTTTGATGCAGCATGAATGTTTCATTTTAAACAGTACTGTAGGTTCATTTTTTTTAAATTATTTTCACTGGGGGACTATTGTAAATAATATTACACTAATAACTGATATTTACCAATACTTGTTACAAATAAAAAATACACATAGTTCTGTTTTACTTTAATTTGTCAGTTGGGTATTTGATATGATGCAATGCGTCAACATTCATTTCAAACAACAAATTATTTGTCATATGAATGAAGCCTTTATATAAATATATGTAGGTTTGAACTACTTTTTAGCACTAACATTTTAACGCACTCATAAAAAAAAAAATATGATCTTAATACATAGGCCTCCCTACACGTTTGATATTTCAAATGCAAATGCTTATTAATTTAAAGAGAAAACATGTGAAGGAATTACTCTGCAATGAATTGTAGCCTGACTGTAATGTTGTGCTCTGTATCTATGCATTTTTGCCATAACAGAGCAATCCTTCCTCATCAGGTCTTGGAGAGAAAAAAACTGACCTAATTAACGAGAATGAACTAGTTTTTTGCAGAACAATTTAGAGGGAGTTAATAGGACTCAGTAGCCAGAAGCAAGATTTTTTTTTTTCCACTTTGAAATATAGTTTAACTGTATAATTCAATGTTTCTCTATATATACTTAAGCAAAGCTGTTCAGTTTTCATGTTATCATGTTGGTCTTATGGAAAAACATTTTAACCCCTGTGCTGCCAAAAGAGCCAGCGAATGTACTGAGTTACAAGAAAAAATCTTGGCACCCGGGAGAAGTTTATATATTTCGGATTTCTTTTTCAGTTGGATCACATAATAATGAAAAACATGTTGCAAATAATTCCTAAATTCACTTTTAACCTATACTTAGGAACTTCTACTCATGAACCCTTTTTAGTAGTATAACAAACTCCATTCATTCTTTCATATATACTTACTCCATTCATATTCTAAGGCCACAGAACTTTGTTAACACCTTAACGAGGGTCTAACTTCAATTAGTGCTATTGATATGGAAAAGAGGTGTGGAAAAACTCAACACATATCCACAGTAGGCCATTAAAGTTAACATGAAGCTTAACACAAAAATGTTCAGGTCATAGTTACATCTGGCGTTGAGTGCCTCCAGCACCTAGCGCTGAGCTGCTGCTTTATATTGGCCTTGTCTAATGTTCTTAAGTGGCCCACTTTGGCGTCCAATATTGCTTTAGCAAACTAGAAAGCTAAAATGATTACCTAGTACTTGGTCCCAGCCTATGCATTAACCCTTCGAAGCCATAGTAGTCATAAAGACATACATTATGCATATATTCCTGGCCACTAAGATAGCCAAGGGGTATATAATACACCTTAACAACTTTTCAGCCCATTGTATGGCATAGCGTTTAACCACTGTGACACACAAGGGGGTTAATCCACCCTCTCTTAAACATACTGGCGGCCTAATCTCTCTCCCCATGACACCTTCCCTTTAAACAAACCTCCTACCCTCCCCCCCTCCCACCAGTCCCCCCATAAACAGCAAACCTAAACTTCTACAATACTGACCAATAGCCCTACTAGCCAAAGGTGGTTAATTGGACTAAAAGGGTTCACACAGCATTTAAGAACAGCATGGGATTGGATTAGACGCAAATCTAGTCAAACCACAGACAGCTTTTTTTTTTTCCCTCCCCCGTGAACTCAAGCCGCTTCAGCCGCTTGGGTGCTCTTGCTTGAGACTGTCCTCCCGAAATCGAACAAGTCCTGTTACTGCTCCCAAGGATCTTCAGCCCGATGGCCAGGAAGGTCCGAGGGTACATTGACGCTGTCCTCCATCGGGGTTCTGGATGTCCTCCTCTTCGTTTCTTCAGCCAGAGGCCCACAAGAAAGTCCAAGACTTTGGTTTTCAGCCAGAGCCTACTTCCCCAGGTCGTTTTCTCTCCGAAGAGAGATGGTGACTTGTCATGCTTCACTGCCTCTCCTCCGCACACACAAACACAAGCACACTGCTTTGTGTCAGAGGGTGCACTATTACAGCGACCATAGCAGGACACCAAGTGCTGTGTTTCTGTGCTGGAGAACCAGGCCCTGATGAGCCAGATGGGTTAAAAAATGTTGTCTCCACCTTAGCCAGAGGTCCCAGGAAATACGTGAATGAGGGAAGTAATCCTTCGAATCCAGGGTCCGATGCTGGGAACTGTTCGACGTACCAGTGCTGTAGCTGCGGAAGGGCATAACCTTGCCCACAGTGTGCTATCCACGGACGGTACTCTACTAGGAACCCCCCTCTTAATTTCTCATGCTGTGGTGCATGGAGCCAAGAAATCTTGGGCTCATCCCACCTCTCGACCAGGCCAGAGGACCAAATGTGTGCCACTGTCCATCCTTGTGACGGTTCAGGGGATTCCTTCCCCTTCTTTCTCTCCCTTTGTCGCTTCCCTTGCCAATCTCCCTGCGCTTACCCACTCCTGTCCCGCTCCATCTACCTCTCATGCTGCCCCATTGCCTCAGCGCATGCCCCGCTAGTGTCGCGCACCCGCGCGGTCCCCGAGCCCCTGTGGCAATGCTCCCCGCTCCCAGACACTCTCAATGCCCGCTGCCATTCCCTCACCTCCAGTAGCGATCCCATCCGGTCCTCCGCTTCCCTCCGCTGGGGTGCCCACGGCGCGGCGCTCTGCGCATCTTGTGACGCAGCCTGTGCACGCGCACACTCAGTTTACAGAGGGCATGCGCACACGCTCCTCTTCTAAGGCCTGTCACTCCCCTGACTCCTCCTCCCATTCCCTGCAAGCTATCTCTCTGTCTGACCCCTCTGTCTCATCCTCTTCTCTCCCTGACCTATCCTTGTTGTCTCCCACTTCTCTCTCTGCTCCTCCCCTCTCTCCCATTGGTGTGCCTTCCTTTATAATCCCTGTCTGTCCTCTCTATCATCGCTCTGCATAGTTCCTCTTATCCCTGTGTGTTCAGTCCTTTGCTTTGCTCCCTCTGTGTTCCTGCTTGTACCTGCTCCTGTGTTACTTTGATTTCCCTGGCTTTGACCCCTGCTCGTCCTGGACTACCCTGCTCTCTGTAACCCTTGAACCTTGCTACGAACTCTACTTTGCTGACCTCTGGAATCCTTGGACTTGGCTTATGAACTTCGACTCTTCTGCTCTCTGTACCCCTGGACTTTGGCGCACGGACACAACCATTCTTACGTTTAGCCCTACAAGACGTTGCAAGTATCCTAACCACTTTTCCAACAGGCCCAGCAACGCTATACCACACTCCGGGCTTGCTCCCACTGCTGTGGGTGTGTGGTGTAATACCGTTCCAACCTCAGTATTGGGGTCTAGCCAGGTCTGCGGTCATACAGGCGTGACTATCCTACTCCTGCCACAGGTTTGATGGACACTACACTAGATCTTAGCTGAAAGGTACTCACAGACAGCTGTTTCAAGTCTTTTGGTTTCATCAGTGTGAGGTTGGTTGTACTGGCTTTGCAATTTTCAAGTTGGGAAGATTTACCATACACATTATTTAAATTATGGTGGGTAAAAAAGGCGACAAAAAACCTCCCCCGAGCCGTGTTTTTACGTCGCTTGACGTCAGCTGCGCCGGGCCTGGGTGTGATGGGCAGGAGGCAGGCGAGAGACCTTTGACCGGCATGCAGCAGAGTGAGGAGGGGGAGGGAATCAAAGTGTGGTGCAGGTACAGGGGGAGGGAATCACAGTGTGGTGCAGGTACAAGGGGGGGGGGGCATCAGTGTGCTGCAGGTACAGGGAGGGACAGCACAGTGTGGTGCAGGTGCCGGGGGAGGGAATCACAGTGTGGTGCAGGTTCAGGGGGGGATATCAGTGTGGTACAGGTACAGAGGGGGACACATCACAGTGTGGTGCAGGTACTGCTGCGGCACAGTTTATTCGAGCATTTGCCCGTTCTGTGCCGCAGCAGTAGCCTGGCGCGCGCCCGAGTGTGACGGGCGCGCGCCGAAGCAGCGGAAGAGCGCCCTCCGATCGGGGCGCTCTCCCTACCGCTGCCGGGTCCGCCGGGTCCCCCGGAACCCCCTGCCGCTGTCCCGCGATCGCGGGACACCAGGGCTCCCTCGGGGAGCCCCTGGACACGCGTGCAGGGGGCGCACGCTCCCGATGACGCGTGACCGCGCGTCTATGACGCGCGGCACGCCGAGGGGCGGCCACTAGCAAGCCGGGAGATTTCCCGGCTTGCGGTACCGACCACACTTCAATAAAGTGTGTCGGTAGTGTATAGGGAGGACACATCACAGTGTGGTGCAGGTACATGGGTGGTACATCACAGTGTTGTGCAGGTACAGGAGGGCGGTGTCCTTGCCTGGATTGGGGCTGTATGTGTGTGTGTGTTTGTGTCTCTTTGTGTGTGTGTGTGATGTGAGATGTGCGGGGGAGATGTGCCAGAGGGGAGGAGGGAGGAGATGTGCCTGCTAGCGGGGGGAGATGTACCAGTGGGGCAGGAGGGGGAACCTGTGCTGGCTGCAGGGGGGGAAGGGGGTGGGGATATGGTATTTGGGACCAAGACTACATTTTTAAAGCTTCCAGTGACTGAGCTCCAGATCAGAACCAACGCTAACACCACCCTAACTCCTGTTACTAGTTTTAAATACCTGGGCATATGGTTTGACTCCCACTTAACATTCGGGATGCACATTGGTACCCTGACATCCAAAACCTATGCCAAACTAGGTGTACTTTACAGGAACAAATCCTCCCTAAGCCTGCTGGTCAAAAAGCGTATTGCACAGCAGATGCTAATGCCAATTATCGACTATGGAGACATAGTATATGGCTCGGCACCCCAAACCCACCTTGGCAAACTTGACACCCTCTACAACTCAATTTGTCGTTTCGTTCTCCAAAGCAACTACAACACACATCACTGCAAAATGCTCAAAGAACTAGATTGGTCATCACTCGAGTCTAGGCGCAAAGTTCACCTTTCCTGTCTTGCCTTCAAATACTTTTTGGGCAAGCTACCAACCTATCTGAATACGCTCCTCATCCCTACCACATGCAGCACTTATCATCTGAGATCTGACTCCAAAAGACTGTTCATGGTCCCAAGGCTCAACAAAGTATCCGGCCGCTCCTCCTTCTCGTACCGTGCACCCCAAAACTGGAACAACCTACCGGAGACTCTCACACCCACCACCAGTTTAAGTTCTTTCAAAACTAAGGCTGTCTCACATTTTAATCTGGTCTGTAACTGTTATATAAGCCTATAATATACATCTTCTCTAACTGTGCGTGCAATGTATTGTATATAATGTATACCCTGTTCATTTATGTAACTGTATTTGTAACCATGTATTATTTGTCATATTAACTATGTCCAGGACATACTTGAAAACGAGAGGTAACTCTCAATGTATTACTTCCTGGTAAAACATTTTATAAATAAATAAATGTATTCAATATTACATTCCCTGGGCAAAGCCGGCACAAAAGCTAGTGTATATATATATATATATTTTTTTTTTACGACAGCACTAGTTCCTTTTAAAGGCCAGTGCTCTAAAAGAAGACCAGAAGTTTTAACAGAGGCCACATCCAGTGGCTGAAGAAAGAAGATAAAAGACTTCTAGACTCTAGAGGAACAGATGAAGAAAGAAAAAAAGAAGAAAGATGAAGAAAGAAGAAATACTTACAGAGGAAGACTGCAATCAAGTAAGGTTCTAGGGTGTCTGGGAACATGAGGATGAGGCCACAGATGGCCTCAAATTACAAATACTGTTGGCAAATACTATAGGCAATCAGGCCTGGATTGATTTTTCATTTTTTGGGAGGGGTGGGGGGGGTTTGTTTTTTTGTTAGATGTTTCTTTACTTTTATGTGTTTATTTTTATTTACCCACCCTGTTAAAATCAACCAATATATTTGCCTAATTGACTTTATGGTCCTGGCCAAGTGTAATGTGACCATCATTTTATATGGTGAAGTGGTCAATAAGGCATACGCCTTTCTAGCCTTTAGGACGTGCAAAATGTAGTTAGGAAGATAGTTAGAAGTATTAACCCTTTAGATAACATAGCAGACATGAAAGCAATCCGAAAGAACTGTCTTTGGAGTGTATAGAATATAGGGTGAAGAAGAAATTTAGCAAAGACAGACCATTTCAATTCAGATTTGCTATTCAGACAAAAAAACATATTTATTTTTGGTTCTTCTTCAGGTACATCTTAACCCCTTATTAAATTAAGAAAAGAGGGTGTCTGCCTTTTTTAGCATTTTTTTTGTTGCAAAATTGAGGTCAAAGCAGCCTCTTTGGACTATATTTAATAGGACCCACACTTTTATTAAATTACGTGAAGTGTCAACATTTTGCAATGCCATGTCTGCTTTATCTGATTTTTTTAAAGGGCCCTTAGTGTGCACCTGCAGTAATATATCTATTTTAGCTCTGAAACAAAAGAGTATGCATTTAGAGTTAGGTTACCAGTGCATTATTTTTTAAAAAATTGTAGAAAAGAAACATCAAAGTTTTAGGAAAGGTGTCAATAGCGTATGATGATAAAAACCAGGGCCAGATAGTAGCCCCTCTGCGGCTACAAGGATCGCAAATTTTATGGCCCGAAAGCATTAACGCTGTGGGGCTCCATAGTTTTGAATGGGACCTGCAACATTAATTTTTTGGGGCCATCTTCAGGGAGAGAATACCGATATTCACCTTTCAAATGAGCTGCGCAGCCTTGTCTCCATCTCTCAATCTGTATCCGTGTCCCGCAATGCTGAAGGTAATAGATTCAGGGCTGTACTGTAATTCCTTCCCCTGTATGATGTAGATGCCCTTATATTGGTCTCTATATTATGAAGGGGAAGTTATATGGGCATATTTAGTCATCTACATCATCAAGGGGGCTGGACAGCATTACGTATCCCTTAATGATGTAGATATCCAAACATGGTCATAGAGTCTCCTCATGATGTAGAGACAGAAAAAGGTATCTACATCATTCTGGGGTAGGGAAATACAGTCCTGTTTACCTTCAGTCAGCTGAGACATGGATCCAAATGACAGGTACAGGCGGCTGCAGAAAGGGACCGAACACGGCTGCGCAACTTATCTGATTTTGGTATTCTCTCCCTGCAGATGGCCCAAAACAATTAACGCTGTGGGGACCCATTCAGAAGCATTGAAGCCCACAGAGTTAATGCTTCTGAGCAGTTTACCGGAACAGTCACAGTTGCGGCACCGAGGACAGCAAATCTTGCTACATCTGTACTTTAACTTAACTACACCTGCATTGAAACTACATTAACCACTTATACACAAACAAATCTTGTGTTAAACATAGTTATTGTAAAAAAGTCACTAAACATTTCAGATTAATTGAAAATAGTAATAAAACATGGTATGTGTAGCTTTTGCTATAAATTTAAGTTGGATCCTCTATATATCAAAAAGATAGAGAGAAATGTCCCATGTCACTGAAAAAAGTCGCTTCGCTCATTAGCAGTGCATGAAATAAGTCAGAATGAAGGTGCCCATGAGTTATGCTGTCTCTGATTTAGAGACTGACAACTCGGGATGATGAAGAATAACATTAACACAAAAGAAAGCCTCCGGGCAAACTGAGCAAAGACCTAGCTGGCAGGGTGAGGGTGACAGCCACATTGTTCACTTATCACCTTCCACTGGCCAGTTTAAAGCACTGTATATGACATCTGATTTCCATTGAGAATGTTGCACCCTATCCAAAATGCATACATGGGTAATTTAGTCCACGATCATGTGAACATTGAATATATGGGTATTTATATGCCTATTTCCGTATATATATATATATATATATATATATATATATATATATATATAAACGGAAATAGCCATATTAGTCCAGTTGCAATATATATCTATATACATGTGTATCTGTGAAATATATTCAAGGTGCATGTATTACACATGTAGAAACATTAAAAATTAAGGAAAAAAATACAGCATATCAAATTAAACACCATGAATATTTGCTACCTTACTCTTGTGTATTATCATCTAAAATGTATATGTATGGTTATATTTAAGTTTGTTTATTCTAATCATCAGAATTTAGCATGTACTGTATATTACTATACTGATTCTATAGAGTTTATCTAAATAAATTAACATACTGTATACATTGTACAGATGCAGCGGCTGTTATTCGAACAAATCCCAGCGCCGGTTTTGTATGCGCTGCTGTACTCCACGCGGCATTAACACGGCCAATCGCCCCAGGCACACGTGTTTTTCGCGGTTGCTTTGATTGAATTTCATGGATTGTGTGCAATTAAATGCAATGAAATGAATGAATTGTAATGTGTACAGTACTGTGCTACTGTGCTACTGTGTCAATTTAAAGTGTTTAAAAGCCAGAACACTAAAATGCCATTTTCTGCACTCGCGTCTAAACGCGGTACGGGTGGAAGCAATCCCACGCCATGACATGGGTATTCCGAGGTATACACCATGTGAAATGTTCGAATAACGGCCGCTGCATCTGTATATTCTTTCCTGCATGTTCCAAATAGAGTGCACACAAAGAGGGTTGAAAAATAAATGTTCTTCATTTTATTCTTAGTGGTGGTATTTCGGTTCAAATTGTATTCACTAGCATTTGAAAGGTATATTAGACTCAGTGGCTAATGTGAGGTCAGGCCAGGCTCTTATCAAAGCGCTCAATTATTTTAAAATTATTAAAGGATTTGTGACTAATAGTACTGTAATATTTATAATTGATTTGTACATTGTATACTCCTATTCTGGACTACAAGCAACTGTACATCCTTCATGTATCCCTACTTCCCTAAAATGAGATTTCTCTCATTATATATTCACACAGAAAAGTACAAGTTTTCTATTTTTCTCTCTCTGGACATTTCACATCTGAAAGAAAGGCCTACATAATTTATAAGTAATTTTCCTTAACTCATATTCAATTAAAAAGGCAATACCTCCTTTCACCAAAGTGAAATGGTAATGAAATGTTCGATAGCAAAATGTTGGAGATTTATTCATTTTTAAAATAAAAAATGCGTACAAGTATGAGCGTTTAAAATCATTTTGAATGTTAGACTGAATAAGATGTTCCCACCAAGGTATTTTGTTTGTACTCTGTAATAGATGATAGCATGCAGAATTCCAATAATGTCATCAAGTCATCATGTGTGCCGGGGGAGGGGATCAAGCAGACTCATTGTGGCAGAAACAGGCGACAGACAGCATCGAGAGAATCTTCACTCTGAAAGATATTTTAACAGGACGGGGGGTAGTTATATTTGTTTAATAAAGTCAGTTTTCTTTTAGTTTTTTTCTTCTTTGTTTTTGCAGACCTACAATTACATTTACTAACCGGACCGAGCACAGACACTATTCAAGTAAGCAGTAGTTATTCATGGCAAAACTGCTTCCAGCATTTGTTTGACTGTTCTTTTCAATTATTTGACAATGTATGAAGAAGCTACATTGAATGCTATTTTCTTTATAGAACAGTAGAATTAAAACAAAGGTAGATCAATTCTGCGAAGTTCTGTAGAGTTTTACCCACCTGGAATGAGTCTTATTCATTGGATGGCATTACCGTACATTTTTAGTCTCACTAAATGTTGAAGTTCAATAAAATCTTACTTTACCAAATTATAATTTTCCTAATTGAATTAAACTCGAGACGTGTTAATGTCTACAAGTTAGACGATTGATTATTAATAAGCCTATTTTTGTAAAAACGAAACTATTACAATAATTTCCAAATGTAAATTAAATGTACTTATTCTCTATAATTCTGTTATCCCCGTGTCAGCACCGTGGGTTGAGTGAGGTCTATATGTATCTCACCCCACACAATCATGACATTAAAAGGAAAAAAATAAACTATTGGCTTTTGATGTGGGGTAGCATACTTATTTATCCAAATTACACAGTATACTAATGCCTGTGATTTGTGATGTGTTGTAAAAGAGACCAAAGAGTGAATCACATGATAACTACATTTGGAAAATCAAAAGCTCTTGCTAGACAAAATAAAATATACCAATATAAATTCACTGTAAGGGTGAGCTTATAGTGCTGACTATGTGACCGGCAACGAGACCGCATGACTTCAACCGTCGTCGTAATAGCCATTCCTGCTTATAGGACAGGAAACATGAGAGGGCGACCGGAGGCGTGGCGGAGGCTTGGCCTGTTAGTGGTTCACCCTCATTGGCTGAACCACTCACGTGCTGCTCGATCCTTTGACTACCGGCGATCGCGACCGCTCTGTTGCTCTTCAGTGCCCATGCGGTCACGCCCACTATGGGCACCCGCGACAGACTGCATGTTCTTGCTACGGCGCTGCGTGATGTCACAGTCACCATAGCCAGCACTATGAGCACAGCCTAATAAATGAAGACTATCCTCATTACAATTAAATGGTATAGATTATTTTGCAATCAGTGGCCCATCCTGCTCTGTTCTCAGAATCGATTATTTCCCTACCCATCTGACCCAACACTTCTTAGCCCTGATTTTAGTACCTTTGATTTCCTTGATACATGCCGTTCTCTCTACCTAAGTCAATGCAAAAAACAAATCTAAGTGCAGTTGTTAGTACTAAGGAATGGTATAGCAATTAGGGTCTTTGCTCATATGTGCAGCCTACTCACAGGATGTCAATGGTATAAAAGCATATCCCACAAAGTGGGGCAGTGGTATGTCTTTAGATCAGGTGTACGTCAAATTACTGTAGGTTATCTTCAAACGAGAGCATCAGGAAGGGTGTGCCTCAGCAATAGGAAGGAGAAAGCACAGCCATAGCACACATCCATAAAGTAAAAAATTTATATGTAAAAAATAGAAATGTGCACTTATAATAATGCAACAATAAAACGGGCACATAACACTATCATGTGTGTTTGGTATACGCTGCTGATCACTGCTTCGGCTCATTCACGTGGGCTTGCGTCACTTCCAGGATCCTCTCGTTGTTCAGCTGGCAGTCAGCGCATCTACCCGGTGCTCCCAATTAGACTGAGTCCTCCACTCTACGCATTCCGCCAAAGAGCACAAGGGCAACGGCTTTGTCAGGAGTGTACTGCCAGTAAAGCGTTTACATCAGAGGTGATCATCTCCAGTCTGGAGGTCCATCGACTTGCTGGAAGACTACATGTGTTAAATTTGTTTACAAATAAAGATGCACCGTGAATGTTTTTTAATATAATTTTTTTTAAATCGATTGTTTTAAAATTATTTCATTGTTTAATGATACTTTTCTATTTTGCATGTCTGGAGCTGGGCGAAGACACGTGCAGGAAACTCTCCCAGCAATACTGCCAGGTAAGACAGTCCTCAAATACATGCATGCCATGTCCTTTTCCCCCTTACCCCCCAAAAAGCTAATGTAAAACCCTAGGCCTAATGTAAAGTGCTGTACCCCATGCCATGCATGCTTTGTCTCCACCAACTCCCCCCCCTAAATAAAAAAACAGAAGATACTGTATAATAATGGACTATACTAATAATTTTTTTCTATTTCTGTTTTGCATGTGCATGTCTGGAGCTGGGCGAAGACAACGCACAGTAAATACCCCCCCTTGGTACAGGAAACTCTCCAAGCAATACTGCCTGGTAAGACACAGTGCTCAAATCCATGCATGCCATGTCCTTTCCTCCAAACCCCCTGAAAAGCTAATGTAAACCACTAGGCCTAATGTAAAGTGCTGTATCCAATGCTATGCATGATTTGTCTCCCCAACCCTCCAAAAAACAGAAGATACTGTATAATAATGGACTGTACTGGCTTCATGCTTTAATAGTTTTTCATGTGTAGTCACAATGCTGTCATAATGTACTGTTCCCCATGTCATACCCTTTCTCCCCATATCCCCCAAAATCTGGATTGCATAATGTACAGTGTGATTGTTAATATAGAATATTGTCTCTTTCTTTACAGACCAAGATGTTCAAGAAGCACCAGCCAGTGCAAAGAAGAAAAAGACTGTACATTTTGAAGAAGAGGCGACGTTGTATTTTTGTATTATTCTTTTTTCCTTTATTATTCTTTATTATCCAGTAGAAATAAAACTTTTCATTCTTTAAATATACTTTTTGCTGTGTTTTCATGTTGTTACTGTTTAGATACACTTACAGTTGTACTATACATAAAGTACTAAAGGCATTTAAATATACTATATATAAATATCTCATTTTCATACAGTACTGTATACAGTAGAAACATATTGCAAGTAAGGTGCATTTACTGTTCAGATACACTTACAGTAGCACTATACATACTGTAATGTAAAGTTGTAAAGGCATTTAAATATATATATATATATATATATATATATATATATATATATATATATATATATATATATATATATATATATATCTCATTGACATACTGTATATACAGTATAAATCTTGAAATTAAGTTGCTTTTTGTGTTTAAAAACACTTAAAGTAAGTAGTACTATAAATAAAGTACTAATGTCATTTAAATATACTGTACTGTATCTAAATATATCTTTGACATACTGTAGACTATAAAAATCTTTGAAATACGTTGCATTTACTGTTTACATACACTTACAATAGCACTATACATATGTAATGTAAAGTTCTAAAGCCATTTAACTATATAAAAATGTCTCATTGACATACAGTATGTACAGTATACTACTGTATATATATTCTATAAAATATGTTTTTACTATTTAGATACACTAACAGGAGTACTACTGTACAGACAGCAGATATCTAGCGACTCCATGAGGAAATGCCCTGTATCTTACTGTACAGTAATTTTATTGTGAACAAGTTCCATAATGACACGCATGTGCAGAAATGTAATGACACGCATATGCGTTTCAACAAGGTTCCATTTTGACATATACACAGGCGCGGAATAAATATTTTACATTCGGAAGAAGCAATGTATTTTTGTATTATTTATTTTATCTTTATTATTCTGTTCAAATAAAACATTTAATTCGTTAAAGCTGCAGTTCAGTCAATATCCTGCATGTGTGTTTTTTTAAATAAATCAGTTCTGCAGTAAGAAAAAATACTTTTAGCATTTTCTGTTTTTAAAAAAAACAACTTTGAAAACAACTTACAATTTTTTTGTATTCTATTTTAACAGCCATTTGCTAAGGCACTGCCCCTTCATCTCCTGTCACAAGCCCTAGCACACCACTTTGTCAGCCTTGCACATGTCAGTGCAGGAGTGCTCATGAATATTCATGAGCTTCCACTGAGAGACAGAAGCAGAAGAAAACATATGCCAGCTCTAATTATGTCACCAAATTTTGCCTATCAATACATGGAGAACGAATTGACCTGCAGCTATACAGTTCTTTAGGTAATTAGAGATTGCCCACATGAAACTATTGAAATAAAAAAATAAATTAAAAAAAAAAAAAAAAAAAGACTGAACTGCAGCTTTAAATACTTTTTGGTGTGCTCATTTTTAATCTTCAAATTACAATTACACATACTTGAAGTACTGTACGGGAATGAAAGACAGGTTGCATTGAAATTATATTTTGAAAAAAATAACTCGGGATCGCCCACTTGAGATTCCGACGGTATTGCAGATAACGGTAAAATTCCATTTTCTGCACTCGATGAAAACACTAGAAAACATCAAGAAATCACGTACCAAGCCCGGATGTGCCACAGGATTAACCCCGTAAAACCGGATAACGGACGCTGCATCTGTATCTTAAACTGATAATACTCTGTTTTGTTCATAATTTCTGCATTCAAAATAATACAAAATATGAGTGGAAAGAGCAGATGAGTGGCATTCTCATATTTGCCATCATACTTTTTTTTAAGTTTGAAATGTTTGTGGCATAAAATGTGCTGAATTTCAGTTTGAAGTTTGGAAAATGATTTAAAAAAAAGGTTGAAATAAACATTATATTCTGCATTATAGCTGAATGTAATAGATGCATGTGGGGCTGCTCGGAAAGTTTGCTGTGACTTAACTGCAATATGTTTTGTATTCTTTTTTGTCTATTCATAAGGCTAGTCACACACCAGTATCTGACAGAAAAATATCAATAATGATTTATTCCTGATAACTACTATCTGCTAACTGTTTAAAGTAGGAAATATATATTAAGGATAGCATAACAGACCTTGCTGGGTCTGTTAAGCAAGGCAATGTATTCATGGGGTGGCTTGCTGACAGAATTTGTGAAGTCAATATTGTGGTTAAAGTATCAAAAACATTTTTTTTTAACACTGTTACATTACAAAGTTGTTGGGTAAAGTAAAGTGGTTGGCTTACATACAGTATAGCACAATCTAATATCTGCTAGTAACTAGTTTCCAACCTTTTTTTTGTTAAGGAACCCTATGTGAAATTCTGAGGAACCGCAACACTCTCTAACAGCACATCTGAGATCAGATGCATTGTAAATTCTTCAGTATTTGGTATCATTTTAAAATATAGTTTTCCAGGTCATGGGGAGTGCAGATATAGTAACCAAAAAGATAAAACAACACACAATAGTGCAAAGGAAGTCACTCATATTTCAGAAATAAAATGTGGTCTAAAACGTTACAATAGGGATTTGATCCTGTATCATGTGTTATGTATGGGAATGTAATATAGTTGCTACCTACCAGACACATTGTTGCATATTGTGAAGAGAAAAGGGCATTGCTTTGTAAATTGTATCAGTTACTTAATTGCTCATAGCATGTCTATCGGCACCCAAAGACAATAAAGAAGGCAGTATTTAAGGATACCCCAATGGGAGAAGCTTTTACTCCTGAGGAAGCTGCGTGCGGTGAAATGCGTAGAGTTTGTCAACCCCCGAGAGAGAAGGACGCTGGTGCAGTGCTGCTCATCATCCGGGGATCCAACCGGAAGTGCAGGAGTCCCACAGAAAGACACAAGTATCGCGGAGGAGAGGAGGTGGTGAGAGCGCCATCCACCTCGGATCCATGCTCGATCTGTGATTCTCATGCTTTTAACCTATTGACACCATGTGAGTGCACTTTTTTTTTACTTGTTTTTTATATTGATAAAGTATTACCAGTCTGGACTATTGGTCCTTCACTAAGTATTTGCAAAGGTTCTCGCTTTAAAGACTGCCAGAGACCAGCTTATTGCCACTGATTTGGGAATGCTTAAAAGAATGGGGAATATGTCAGTATATCCCCATCTAATGTATGCACATTCTAACGATGAATTTCAGCCATGTTGCACTATTGTGTGTTGTTTTATCTTTTTGGTTACTATATCTGTGCTCCCCATGACTTGGAAATCTACAACTAAAGGATTGAGGAAGCAATCTATTGAGGGTTCTGAGCTGCAAACAACGGTTTTTCAATATCAGTAACACTTTTTTAAATGTAACTCTTAATGCCATTTTTAATGAGTTTTAATATACTGAGCATCCTTTGATTTCTATAGCAGGTTTTGACACAGCTTCACCTGTCTGATTTAACTGATGAATTCAACTGCACTACTTCCGAACTACCGTCTTCATCCTTTTTTCCTTCATTGTTACCGTCGCAAATGAACTGTTTCACCTCAAGTCTGCCACCCGGAAGAGATGTCTCACATCAAATCAGTTACCTGTAAGCGACTGACTAACTTTAAGTCAGTTATCCATCATAGATGGATTTACTCCAAGTCTGCTACCCACCAGAGACTGTTTAGCTTGAAGTTTGCCAACCGTCAGATATGGTTTTATAATAATTCCTAATCTCCAAGATCACCGATCAAGCCAGCTTCTGATCGCCCAGAGGTCTCTCCTGAAGGCGGGGGTACTGTACTGGTTCCTGTCTGGGATTTTGCTGGAACTTGCCCTACATGGCTGTTGTGGTCATCTTGGTTCCTGGCAAATCTCATCCTGGAGTTGGTAATTGGCTGCACCTGTTACAGGGCTTTAAATAGCAGTCAGTTACTCCAAGTCGCTGCCTGAGTATGGTATTCTATTCTTTGTGTTCCCAAACCCTGTCTGTTCCTGTGCCCTGTTCCCTGTTCCTGTATACTAGTCGAGTTGTTGATTTCTGTGTACTAATCCTGTTTCTGGTTCCTGTGTCCGGAGTATTGTGCCAGGTTCCTGTTTGTCTGCATTTCAACACTGTTACCTGTCCTGTTGCCTGTAGATTCCCTGTTGCCAACGCCGGAACCGGACCTGACCATTCTTGCCTGTCAGCTGCCTCGACCTCTGCCTGCATCCCGACTATGATTTCTCTAGTAGGACTGTTCCCTTGCTCTGGTCAGTGATCATATGGGGTATACCTTAACTGTGCAGTTCCTATCGGAGACAAACATTGTTATAAACTCTCAGTCATGCCAGCATACCACAGGAAAATGCTCTAGGTCTGAAGCATGGTCTCTATGTCTAAGCAAGGAATGGCTATGTGGGAGTATCACCTAACCACGACCCTGCTGTAAAATCCAGTAGTGGGTGCTCGGATGACTGTGCCAGGCAGGATCAATCAAGTCGAGGATCTCCTTGATGGTAGAAATGGGTTGAGGCAACGATACTTGCACACAGCATTAGTCTGCTTATCAACATGGTTCCACGCCAATTTCTCCAAGACCTAAAGGGTTCAATTGCGCGTTCCAGGAGGAAGTCTTACAGACCAGAGAGCCATGTCCACCTTGTCCACTACCAACAGCTGTTTGCATGTGTTCTAAATCCTGCCAACCCTCTCAGGTTCCTCCTGTTCCCAGCCTCAGCAAGCTTGTGGACATTTCCTCAGCATGATACCGTTTCATGCTGAGGAAGGGGCTGCACTCTCTCATGCTCCATAGAGTGCAATTCCACACCCTCATCTACCGCCCAAGATGGATGCTAAATTTGCAAGGTCCTAGGATTGAGGACTGCATGGCAAAAAATTCCCACCAAGAAAGTCTTGCAGAAATGAACAAGATTCTTTTTCCTGCCAAGAAAAAGGTTTTTTTTTTTTGCAAAGTGTGCATGGGTGAAACAACTATTTATTGTATTTATTTATTTATAAAATGTTTTACCAGGAAGTACAGATGCAGCCATGAGTATTAGAACTCTTGCCTGGGAGAGTTCTGGGGCAGTCTCACAGTAAATGTCGCAACATTGCTGTGACATTGTCTCAACATTTCTGTGAGATTCTTAATGGCCCATCAGATAAACCCCACAGGGGTTCCTGCAGTCTAATTCAGTTTGAGTGGGCCATGCCAGTTCAGGACTGTCCAATGAGAATCGAAAGAAAAGTACAAGATCTCTCCCTTATGCTCTTGATAATGGAGGGACTTTTGTTGCAAGAAGAAGATCATGTGTGTTTAAGTGTGTTATGGAGCCCCACCTGTCTTGTGCTGTGCACTGAATTTGTGTCTCCAAAGTTGACCACATCTCTATTTGTGTCCCAACCTAAATTAGGGATTTAAAGAATGTCCATAATGATGCTTCTTCTGTGTTGGGAAGTGGGATTTCCAGTGATACAGACGTCCTATCTCTGCTTCCCGGTACCGACATGAAACCTCCTCCCCCGTATCGAACGAGCTGTACCCACTGAGGAGACCGGAGAGGCATAAAGTGTACCAGATGTTCACTATAAGGAGGATGGGAACAAGGATCCCACCCTTTTCCTGTCTGGTCCAGGAGGAAAAAATGGTGTGACGGTGGAACATTCCAACCAAGTTAAGCTTTCCAAGATGTCTGCTTCTTTGAGGGGTAAGGTCATGCACTGGTGCGAGGACCAATAACTCCTCTGGAAGAGGAAGAAATGTAACAACTTACCTCGATTCTATTGATGATAGGATGTTCTACAGTGAGAATGTTTTGTGAAACATATCTCTAGTTGAACCGATTCAAGAGGAACCATTAGTCCGGGTTCTTCCTGTGATATCCCACCTGACCTCTCCGAGTAGAGAATAAAGGGGCATACGGGACAGAGTCAGGAACACATGTATGTTCTGGAAGGAGTTATGGACATTGTGGACATGTTTCGGCATCAATGAATCGAGAACATAGTAAAGGCCTATACCATCATGGTCATACCCTCCTTGCCACAAAGAACCGCACAGAAAAACTAATGCGGATCTGGCACATAAGCCATAGTGTCATCAAAGATCAGGTTGAATATATGAACAATGAGGGGTCTAAGAGGGTCCATTTTGTAGAAGATCCTGATGGGAAGGAAGGGGTAGTCAAGAAGCCTGACCCTGCCTATTACTGCTAAAAGAGCCACTCTGATTGTAGAGATCAGTGTTATGTCACATGACAAGAGGGATGATATACACTGCACAACAGTAATCAGTATAATGAGGTATATTGGTGGTGCACAAATATATCAAGGAGGGTGTATGGGTGCTACTTTTTCTGTGCAAGAGAAATAGATATAGGTACTAAAAGGGAGGTCTGTGATAGGAGTCATAGGCCAATCAAAAGAATGGCATTTTAGGTGCACACCTGGGTATATTAGGACATACTGTAACTTTTAATAGATTCAATTAAAATAAGATGGCAGTGATAACATAAACAGGTGTAACACTCATGCGGGTAAACTTTAATAAACGTGTCAAAATAAGTTAAAAAAAAACAAGGTGAAGTGTTTGGCTCAAATAGTAACTTATTGTGGTTAAGTATTGACTGGCTAGTAAATTAGTGTGGATAAACTGATAGCCAGTAGGGTAAATACCGAAGGTATGCCACATGACCACTGCCATTGATAAACCCCTGTGATTGTACAGTACAGGTATTTACATTACATTTGAAAAGCTGTATCATGTTGAGTATGTTAACATGTTATTGACGTCGTATCATGCTTGATATCATGGTTGTATTATGTAAGAAGACAAATGCAAGCAGCTGTCTGTGTTGTTTCCTGTATCCATAATTTATGTTTTGAATATCCTAATGTTTATTCCCATTGTATATTTAAAAATATGTTGGGGGAAACATTATGTTTGATAGCAGGAGTGTATAGCTCCCTCTCTAGGTACTATTAATTCTGTTGGTTGCCTTAAGGGGTTAACTGTGTGGGCTCACTCACTCCAATCCCCATCATGTGATGTATGATGACAACGTAAAGGTATATATAGTTGCCCTTTACGTTCTAGAAGCAGGTTCTTCAGAGCTCTTACTGGGGTCCTCGCTGTGAGTTCTGTAAATAGGATTATGTATTTAGTAATGTGATGGTAGGAGCAATGTGGACAACATATTAAAGATTAAACCTAGCCATTACCCCAACAAGTCCAGGTAGTTGCCCATGTTTTGACATTGCATTCCCATCTTATTGTGATTAAAATGGCTGACATGTAATACTGTGTGCTCTGTTGCAGTTGTTTCCCACATGAATATATAATGTCAGGCATTTTGATTTTGTGTGTTGAGTGGGTACTATACTTAGCCAGCCAGCACACAAAAGATACTGGGCCCAGCCCAACTGACACAGTTCCCAGTAGTCAGTTTCTGTATCTCACTGTCCTAAATCACTGGCACCTACCACAGCCGATTGGCCAACGTAGCTCGGTCCCCAAATCACAGCCCCCCCCTAAGTGGGAGCAGGCGAGAGAGTTGTTAGGAAGGTATGCAGGGCTGTTCACAAGAAGACCTTGGAGACTGAGTAACTGCTTTGTCTCTCTCCTTCTGCCCCATGGCAAAATGTGCTGTGTGTGTCTCTGTCCCTTTACTCTGGTTTATTTATGTTTCTGTCTTTGTTTCTTGCTGCTTCTTTCGCCTACTTACTTTCTGTCTCTCTTGCTTTTTTATGTTTGGTTTTGTAATTTAAAAAAAAAATCAAATTGAAATATAGATCCTACAGCCCTATAGTCCTTTCTGCTCCCATTCCCTCACCAATGCAAGTGAGGGGATATGCGTATTTACATAGCGGGGGAAATGCCATGGCACCTGATCCCAATGTGAAACAGAAATAAGACTTTGCTCCTGTGTCAATTCAGATTGCTTACATAGATCCGGCCATGCAGTCCGGAATAACCCAGAAAACAAGTGTTCCTGGGACCTAGTTTCCCGAATGCTTACTAATAACATTTACAGAATGTATTAAAGATTGCTGTCATTCTTAATTTTAAATTCTAAAATGAAAAGACAGCATCAAAATAATTGTGTGGTCTTAACGCATAGGTAAAGAAATTATATGCAGACATCCTCATAACTCATTTTCTTATATTTATATCTCCTGAAAAATAAACCTTTCCTACTTGAGTGGGATTAAGCAATTTTCTGGGTACTGTATAGTCACAGTGAGGCATCCTTTCGAACCAAGTAAACTAGAGTGACTGTTTTGCTATGCAACGTGTATTAGACATATTGCATATTTCCTGGTATATGCTATATTTAGCAGAGAGGTAAAATGAGGTATGGTGTGGTTAGAAGAAAAAAAAAACAGAGAAAGGCATGTGGGTGCTTCATGATGTGGTTATTAACATCAGGATTATAATTATTTGTAGTTGTATTTGGCTTTCTTTTATACAGGTGTAAATTGGGATATTGGTCACGAAGCAGGAGAAGTGGGAGAGGGCCACACAGATGGGACCACCCAGACAGTCCCAGTTATAGTGGTCACACAGAGGAAAGCATATATCCTGATATACATAAAGTTCAAATGATATTTTGCACTGTCCATATGGACACGACTCATTTTTCCTTCTGTGCATATTGTCCCCAGATGCCTCACACTGGGTTGTCCAGCAGATTTCCATAGTGATAGAATTGTTATTAAGAAGACTCCATATTGTTCACTTTAATTAACTGAATATGGTGACACATGAAGTTTAGTAAAGTGCTTAGTTTATCTTGTTTGTTATACTGTATACTGAATAGGGGAAGAAAAAATATGCAATTTACCATTTACTAATCAGATAGCAACTAACAAATGGGCTCTCAAACAAGACAAAATGAACTAGAGAAAAAACGAGTGCGAAAAATGGGGAATAGCATTTGATAATTTCTATTAATGTTTATGGGATACATTTTATTTCTTTTTTTGTACTCATATATATGCAGCAAAGTGATGCAAAACCAAAAAGTGTACTAAAATGATTCCAGGTAAGTTTTTTCCTGACTTTCTCAATATCTTATTACTTCCAAGAGGAATTTTCATCCCAAGGACAGTACAAATTGTTGTTAGACATCACAACACGGTGGCCTCTGAGTCAGAGAGTGGAAGCAAGTAGCTGGAGAAAGCAGGTCTGGGCCAGACTGTCCACCAAGCCAGCGCGGATGGGGTTAACTGAGGAAAATAGATGATTCAAAGACCACCTGGCGCTCATCGTTCCCTCCCGTCTGCATGTCTGCCACGAGGGCCAGTACTCTGTTATGCTGCAGTTTCATTCTACCAAAGAATATCTGGGACATAAGACCTGAGTCGCCCCAAGAAGCAATAATAAACACAACAACCCTAATACCAACCTCTTATACCCCCAACAAACCCACACAACACATACAGTACATTAATGGGCAAAATAACTATTATCCAGGTATGGGTAATAGCTCATTTGCCTATTATAAAATACAACATTAGCCAGCCAGCATAATTAAAGTACATAAACATTTCTACTTACCCCAGCCATCATGAAGGGCATCCTTATCAGCATACTGCAGGTCCATGTCCTCTGAGGCCAGCAAGAATACAAGAAAATACAATCTAATGGCCACTAACCCTTAATCATCTTAGCGATTAATAACCGCTATAGTAATTAAGGGGTTAACAGCCAATGGGATTGAAGACAATCCCATTGGTTGCTGCACAATGTAATAGGTTACATTAGTTCAAAAGGATGTGACATCATCCATGGCTGTAATACTATGTGATATAGCCATGTGGTTTTAAGGATGTAATGTACCTCCCTTGGAGATGACATCACATCCTTAAACAACAAAAAAAGGAGGCTGGCACATGATACAGCCTCCAATCGGATTGGAGCTGTATCATCTGACCCCAAAACATGACATCACAGGCACTATATAAGGCCTGTACTTCTCATTTTAGCAGAAGAAGTCGACGTGACAACAAGTTTGAATTTACCATGGGGAATTTGGATTGACAGATGAAGATAGAAGATAGAAAAAAGAAGAAAATAATGACAGATGAAGATAGAAGGTGAAAGAAGATTAAAGAAATAAGATTTTTTTTTACCTGTCCCTGATCTTCAAGGTGGATGGTGTTGGATTGCCGGTGATGACATCGCGGTTCGAGAGCTTGCATTGTCGCCAGGATTCGGAGGGTGACGACTTCTAAAGGTAATAGAGATATTGAATGTATGTAATTAGTTTTTTTTTTGAGGTTTTTTGATTGAATGTATTTATTTTTTTGTATTTGCTTGCCCATTGGCTGATATTGTATTAATATGTGCCCCTTTAAGGAACAGATCAATACAGTGACAGCCAATGCATTTTTTGGCAAATGCTTGTTTTCTATTGGTTGTTATTTTTTTCAATTTCTGTTTATTGTTTGGATTAAATTGTTGTGAATTTGGATGGCTTGTTCTTAGTACATTTTAGGATTGGTTAGAGTTTTACATTTATTATTTGTTTTGTTGGCTACTGGTTTAAATTAATTAATTAATTAATTATATAATTTGTTGGCAACTGATATTATTTATTTGATTGATTGGTTGGCTACTGGTTTAAATTCATTCTTTGTTGTGTTGGCTACTGGTTTAAATGTATTGATTGTTTTGTTGGCTAGTGGTTTAAAGTAATTAATTGTTTTGTTGGCTAGTGGTTTAAAGTATTTAATTGTTTTGTTGGCTAGTGGTTTTATTTCTTTAATTGATTGGTTGGCTATTTCTTTTATTTCTTGAATTGTGGTGTTTAGGTGTTTGTGTATATATTTTATTATTGTGTATTTTTGACTGTCATGCTTTTTATTAGTTTTACCATTGACTGCTATAGTGGCTTATCATGCCCAAATTATATGGGTATGATATATCACTGTGCCAATCAAAGGGTACAGGGTGGGTATAATGGTCCCGGGGTGGGTGGTTAGGACTCCCAGGTGGGTAGCGGGGGAGGGTGGGTTAACCCATTAATTACAATAGTGGTTATTAACCGCCACAGTGATTAAGGGGTTTTGGGCAATTAGATTGTATTTTTTTTGTATTCTTGATGGTATCGAAGGACATGGACCTGGAGTATGCTGACGAGGATGCCCTTCATGATGGCAGGGGTAAGTTGAACTTTTTATTTACTTTAATTATGCTGGTTGGCTAATGTTTGATTTTATAATGGGCAAATGCACTATTATCCATATGTGGATAATAATCATTTTGGCATTTACTGTACTGTATTTGTAGGGGGGCGGGGGAGTTGTTGGGGGGCAGGGGGAGTTGTTGGGGGTAGAGGAGGTAGGTAGTAGGGTTGTTGTGTGTATTTTTGTTTATTGTACATAGAGGGATTGGGTGAAGGGGATGGATGGGGACAGCCCCAAGGATGGATGTTTAGGTCTACTGGATGGTAGCAGGAATGGTTAACCCTTTTATTACCTTAGCGGTATTAACCGCAAAGGTAATGAAGGGGATAACTCCACCTGCAATCCCCCCGCAAGGCCTAAACACCCACCAAGGGCCAAATACCACCTTCACCCACCCTTGCTACCCACAATAAACATGGCACTGGTAGATAACCCCTTCATTGCTTTAGCGGTTTGCCGCTAAGGTAATTATTTTGCCTGTAGATACATTTTTATTACATGGAATTCCTACCTGGGGCCTCCGGTGCTGATATTCATGTGTATCAGCTTTGGAGACTCCCGGCATGAATCTGATGCAGAAAAAATGCATTTTATTTTCTAAGTCCTCTCTCACCGCCTTATCGGCAGGTTCTCACCACCTACACGCCAACTTTTTCTGGCGGGAGGATTTTGAGAGGAAATCGCCATTCTAGAGCCTCGATTAGCCCCGATAACCTACTCGAGGCTTCTAGAATTGCATGAATTTGAGAAATTGCTGATAAGTGGCTTATCGCGGCTCGATTGGCGATTTTATTTGAAAAGAAAATGCTGATAAATTATTTTATCAGCCACTAATCAAGGCTCACCGAATAGCACTAGGCCTTTTTTTTTTAAAAGGCCTCGATAAGTGGCTTATCAAGGCTTATAGCATAGGCCCCAAAGTAATAATATGTACTGAGGGCTATGAGTTACTGCAGCAAGGTGATGTTAAATAAAAAATGAACAGAACATGGGAAACCTCGCTTTACTGGGTTAGAAGACAATGGGTGTCACCTCTGCTCCTCCAGGAATTACAGTTATAGCTGCGGTTTGACAAGCAAGCGCTATTATTATTTGTAGATTAATATTCTTGGTACTATCTGGATGTTATAAATTTTCAATCCGAAAATTGATTGCTCTCTCCCAGTAAAAAAATTCCTAAATTGCACATTGTCCTTTTGGGAGAGTGATTCGTGGAAATTCGTGGAAATTTGCGACCCAAAGAAACCGGCCAATCTGAGGCGGATCCAAATCCTCAAAAGAAATGTGCCCATCTCTATCTATCCTACCTCTTGTAGCACAATTTTAATCCTGTCTGCAAATGTTACTTATGCCCATAACCATATCTCTAACTGTCCATGAAATGTCTGTAAACTGAATGTATAACCTTTGTTCAATTAATATAACCATGTATTATAATTCTGGCTCTTCCTTTCTGTCTCGTGTAACAAAATAATTGTATTTAATTGTAGTTGCTCTTAAACTGACTAAAGTATTGTGATGCCCCTTAAGTATAGGCCTGTATTTACTCTTTTTTTTTCAATGATGATGATGATTATGAGGAGCGAAGCACAGGCCTGGATAAGGTCAGGCAACATACAGGAATGTCAAGGAAACAGGCAGAGCTCAGTACCAAATGAGGAGGCATGGGCGAGGTCAGAACAAGTCCTGGTCAAGGCAGGCAGCAGGCAGGTGAAGCAAAGTCAGAGCAAGCTGGGGTCAGTGCAAGCAGCAGGCTGCAGGCAGGTACCAGGTCAGAACAGGCCGAGGTCAAGTAGGTTTCAGACAATAGTTCAGATCAGGCAGAGATCCATATACTGTAGGTAGCAGGCAAGAGGTCAGAACAGGATGAGTTCAAGTCAGGGGCCAGAAAGAAGTGTCAGAACAAGCCGAGATCCTGGCAGGCAGCAGGCGGGAGCATGATCAGGCCAAGGTCAAAGCCGGCTTCAATAGAGGGGCAGACAGGAAAATGTTGAGTCATGGTCCACAGAAGTATCACAGGTCAGAGAAGGTTTGGAACAAGATGGCTGAACCACATTGATTTGGCCACCAGTGTGCAGGAAATCGCCAGCTTTAAAGGAAGTCCATGGGTATGTCCCAACGGCTGATTGGGAACAGGTGCAGCAGCACACTGGTCAGGTAAAACTGTAGAGCTCAGAAGTTTACTGAAGCTGTAGAAGTGTTACTCCATAAAACACCTTCCAATATTAAACACAACTTGTGGCCCTATTTAGGTGAATGGGTCATAAAGGGTCATATTTACTAAGCAGTACTGGAAGGTGTCTTGTGGAGTAGCAAGATCCTGATATTTGCAACTTGTCTCAAGAAATGCCTGTAGTAAACATAAAATATTTGTCTGTCAAGTTTCCTACATTTGATGTACATTTGTTATCCAGAGAGATTTATATCAGTTTTGAACTGGCTGAGTTGCTTTTATTCCCAAAATACAGAAAGTGACAAGACACAGAATTTGTACATCATATTGTAACATGTGCATCACACACAGGAGTGAATTGCTGTCATGCGCTCTGGCTTGTGCCGAATGATGAACACACTTAATGAGTGTGAGTGGGCTGAAGGTAAGGCATATGGAGCATCATGGACCACTAGGGAGGTCGGGGCTCAGGGGCAAAGAAAGCAATCTTACCCCTGTCAGCTTTTCCGTCCTGGGTCCTGTAGCTCCTCGGTAGCCCATCCCGCAGCGTGCATCCGGCAAGGTGAGTGTGAGAAAATGAAGAGGAAAGATCCGGTGCGACAGCAAACAGCCAAATGACGTCAGATCCACAGTTGAATGCAGTATCTTTATTGGTATGGACACACACAGGTAAAAACAGCAGGCTGCAGCACAGCCCCCCTCCTCACGCTCTGCTGTCGCTTCGTCTGTGTGTTTCCATACAAATAAAGCTACTGCATTCAACTGTGGATCTGACGTCATTTGACTGTTTGCTGTCACACCGGATCTTTCCTCTTCATCTCCTGTGCATTACACACGCCCAAACAACCAATATATGTTGTTTATTTATTTATATGTGTATTTATTTATCAATCTATTTAGTTGCTTTCTTTATATGGCAGTTCTTTTAATAAGTCTTAACTGAATACTAAGTATTAAATACCCTATACAACATAGACAAGGACATGTTCGATGAATATACAGTAAAACGCCTTCTAAATAATGAATCTTGTGCCATATTTACACCTTCCTACCTACAAATGTAACAAGACTTACTGTTCTCGGTGCCGCGATTTTCACTGTTCCGGTGCGGCTGAATTGCAGCTACAGCTCTTGCTGCCACGAGAACAGTAAGCTGCCCAGGAGGATTAATTCTACAAGGTTCATGCTTTGAATGGGACCCAACAGCTTTAATCCATTGGGCCATCTGCTGGGAGAGAATACTGGTACTCACCTTTTAGATGAGCTGCGCAACTGTCTGCAGCATTCTCTCCGACAGTTGCTGCGTCACCACACTGAAGGTAAGGCATGTAATATAGTAAGCGCTGGAGCGCGTGCAGGTGTACACATGGCATTGCGCGTGCACGTGACTTAGGAGTTTAGTGCCTATAGGCCAAACGGTGACTCGCACGCCTAGGATGCGTGGCCGTGACGTCACAACGGTAGACCGCACTGTGATTGGCTCACAGTGTCACGTGGCACGACAGCCGCTTGAAAATACAAATCTCTTTGGATTTCCACACAGCTGCCGCCCCAACGATTCTGCGGTGCGCGCACGTCGGCACAGGATAAACTGTAACAGGGAGACAGGTATTTATCATTGCCTCGCGCGCGGCCGCACATGTGCCAGCGCTTACTATATTACAGGCCTAAGAGATGCAGGCTGTATTTCCTTCCCCCTGGACGACATACTGTACATGCCCTTATATTGGTATCTACATTATCAGGGGAGACAAAATGGCCATATTTGGTCATCTACATCATCAAAGGGGCTACATTAATGCTGCAGGGTCCCATTCGAAAGCCTTAACACCCGGAGCGTTAATCCTTTCGAGCCGCAAACCTTGCTGTTCTTGTGGCCATCGATCTGGCCATGGTTCTCCATATTTTTTTCTGCGGCCACAAGAACAAGTAGTCTTTCTTTCTACATCTGTAAGTCAGAAGACACCTTATGTTCATTTAAGAAATGGCCATATGATGTCATCAAGTGCCTAAAGGTGTCTTAAAAAATAGCACCGTATAGTAAATATGGCCCTTTATCTTTGTATGCCATAGGCTAAAACTAATCAAGAGCCTCAATATCTAGAAAGCTATCCATATATAATAAAATCCTTAAGTGAACATTGCTTACTGAACATATTTCTATGTTTTATTTATTAATGAAGAATTAATGAAATAATGAATAAAGGTACATTACTTTTCATGCATTTGCATGAATATGCCAACATTATTTTGTGTTGGAAATACAGGGCAATTATTACAATGAGTATCACATTTGCATACGCATTGCTCTTACTGTAAACTTTGATAACAGAAAATGTAACACTTTCCCTAATGGAAGTGAAACAAATAGAATAATATGCTAAATAGAATTGTCTTGAAACGTACACCCTTATACAATATACTATGAGAGAATATCTCCATGTTAGGGAAGATTCTGAGCTCCATTCAGATGGAGGTGATAATGAGATTGCATGCAAATGAACGGAGGTCAAGTCTCAAAGGAGAAACAGCTTCACAGCATATTGAATAATGCTTTTATGCCCAGATTTACTAAGTACTGCTAAGGTAACTCACAGCCCTCTGGAATAAAAGTGCAGTAAGGTGCCTTACGGCCTAGCAGTATTTAATAAATAAGGCCCTTACGGTGTAATTCAATAATGCTTAAACTTAAGCATGTCATGTCAATAGGTATTACAAATATGAACAAAATTGTTAATATCCAATACGTCTATAATGATATTTATCATACAGACTTTCAGTTATTACCATTAACTACAAGCATATCGATTCATTCTAAACTTGCTTTATTAGTAAAAGATTTGTTTATCAAGTTTGTATGGCCCGTATTTGTCAGGTGTGAGTTATATACGGTATACAAGGAAATCATAAAAATCAAACAAAAATATTAACCCCTTTTAGTTGGAGAGACCTGCAACATATTACTGCACAATGGTGTACTGGGTCATCAAAAAGCAAAGTTATTAAGGAGACAGCTCTTTAAACGTCCTCAGTAGTAAAATTCATCAGAGGGGCCACATCAATGACATGCAGGCTACTCTCGCGTTATCAGGGGGTTATTTGAATGTACAAAAATGTTTTCTGAATTGTTTTTTAAATCCAAATAAGGTTGGATATTGAAAATGGAAGAGTCAAATTGATTTCTCTTGGACAATATGTTTTTTTGGGAGTCAAAGCATAATAGATCCTTCTACTAAATATAATACAAAGATTTATCTTACATAATTTATATTAAAAATAACATGTTTTTTTCCTGAAGAAAGTGAGAGGCTTCAGTAAACGCAAATTATACTTGCATGTGGAGTGGTGATTGGTGCAGTTGTTGAGGGTCATCTCTGCATATAGGAACTTCTGTTTTAACGAGGATTTTTAAAAAGAGTGTATGTAACCTTGGAGTTACCTCTAGTCTGCCCTGTGGTTATACTGTTGATTAACTGTCTGGGCTTGGCTAGACCACCCAACTTGTTTAGGATCTGAGCGGCCAACTCTGTGGACATACTCATGCCTTGGGGTTTTAAAGTTATGCCTCGTGTGCACTGCTATACTGCTGTGCTTACTGTACCTCTAACTGTCAATGGAAACTCTTCCCACTTTTTCATATGCTTATCACTTGACAACACTAAATGTTAATAAGCTTTTGTATTTTCTAGAAGTTTTAACATTCTTAATTTAGATACTGCATGCAATAAAAGGAAATATTCAGATATACGCTGAAAGGTAAACAGATATGCTAGTTTAGATTTTACCCTTTAAATATTTCACGTTTGGTATTAATAATACCAAAGCAATGTGGCTTGAATCTTTATTCCCAGATATTCCTGCTAAAATGTGATAATGATTTCGCCTTTGCTGTGAGGTATGTGGACTCCAGTTGACTCTCTTTACTTGTCTTCCCTTCTTGGTATGGGTACGATTAAGATACAGTATATTCCTTGAGTACACACAAAAAATATCAATATTTGCAATGATGATATTTCAATGTGGACTCTTGCTGCCATTTCTCCCCCTCCGTAAAACGAACACTGTTCTATTTAACAAACATAACTGTCTATAAAACCATGTTTTAGTTTTGGTTTTGCCTCTGATAAGATGTAAGTTTTTGGTTCCGTTTTAATTTTTTTAAATAGAAAGGTTAAAAAGAAAATAATAAGGTAAGGTATGCACTCACATGAAAGTTTTTTTATTAGTAGCATTTCATTAGTCAGATGTTCCTTAGTTTAGGGCCTTGGTGTCTGGTTTCTTATCATCGTTATGGCTCTGTTATTTCAAAAAGAAAATATATAGAGAGTAAAATCCTTTTTATTGTTAAAACAGGGTAAGGTGCATTCACTTAGTGTTTCACACAGAAAAGAACACATCAGTGTGTGAGATCTGAGATGGGGCGGCTCGCATGAGATGCTGGAGGGCCAGGCTGCAATGTCCTTGTTGCTACTCGCGATCTTTTGTCCCCTTCCATCGGTTACCAGAAGTGATACTATCCGCGTCCCAATCTGGATTCAGCATTGTTCCACACTTGGTTGGTTCTGGTTTTACCTCAAGTCTCTTAATTTTTTATTTGGTTTTGGATTATGATGAAAAAATCTTAATGTCATATAATCTGGAGCAGTTTCTTTGCTTTAATATTAATATAATTTACAATCCATGTAGCAAACATAATGATATAAATAATAACGTAGTTGATTATTATTAATAATAATCTAAATAATTACAATAATAATACTGAAATAATAATAAAACATAAGTGAATACTATGAGTGATTATTAGTGTGAATCACCAACCAGGGGCACAGTCCTGTTTTATGGATTATGGTGCATTTCCTCATCTTGCTCATATTAAAATTCTGTAGGGTGGACATCCTACAGTAAGTAAATAGCCAGTCTGTATAAAGAGATCCATATAGTTCTCTTTCCCTAACATTATATAAACATGTTGGTGCTGATGTCAACTCTATTATGATTGAAATAATATTTCACCATTCTAGAATCTGAGCAGTTTAGTTTTAGCAGTAGGACCTTTCGACGTGTCATTTTGGCCTGGTCAAATATCTTCTTCCTCTGCATCTGTTACATCAAGGTTATATTTCAATGTTATTTCTTGCTGGTTGCTGTTTGGCACCAATATGGCTTTTGAAAGTACTACTAACAATAGGAGACACAGAAGTTTCAACGGGAGAAGTTTAAGCACAATGAGGTATATAATGTGACTTTAGAGCTGGCACCTTGGAAACAAGGAAGTCATGTGCCTGGAGGAAGGAGAGGAGGCATGATTGGGTTAGTGCAGATACTATGTTTGCTCGGTTATCTGAAATTATGAAGTCTGGGTAGAGTCCAAGAGAGGCCAGTAATTTTGGTAAATTGGATTGCATGGGAATTACCTCTTTTAACCCGATGCCGGGAGACAGAAATAATGATGATGGGCACACTGTTGCTGAATCTGCAGTTGATGAAGAGTAAGGCCTCGGCCATGTTTAGCGCTTGCTTGCTGAAGTGTGCTGACACGCGCTACCGCTCAGCACTGAGCCCCTACAGCCGCAATTAGAGTGGCTTTAGTAGGGGCTCACCTGCACTTCCGCAAGCGCGCGGAAGCACAGGTCTTAGGGGAATTTAAAATTCCCCCGCTTGCCGGCGCGACAGGCCGGTCACGTGAGCGGTTCGCCCAATGAGGGCGAACCAGCTCCGTGATGTCACTGGCCCGCCCCCGGCCAGTGACGTGACCGCCCCCGGCCCGCCCCCTGATGGCCCCCTAACAGCGCGTGCGGTAAGCAACCGCAAGGCCAGGGAAAGCACCCGCTTTCCCTGAGCCTCAGCGCGCCTCAGCGAGCAAGCAGGGAGCCTGGCCGAGGCCTAGACACAATGTGGACTGTCACTGTCATGTAATACAGTACTTAGTTAAACCAGAACAACTTCTCTACATACTCATTGTTAAATAGATCGTTGGTACAATTGCATTTTTTATGGCCTTGGTGACTTTGTCCTGCAGCTCCATGTACAAATCTGGAATTACTTTTTTTAAGTGGCATCTACGGCAGAATCCCACATGGATCGTCCTATCCCATGGGCTGTACAAAATGAAGTGTCCTGGATCCCTTCTCCATAAACCACGGCTCCTGCTGGAAATGGTGTCGGTCCTCGTCTGCGAGGCTTCCCGTGGTAAATTTGTTAAACATGTATTGCAGGGTTTTCTCCCTCCAGAACTCCAGGGTGTGTCTCCCTGGTTCAGACAGGACACTAGTATCTACTGACAGGGAGAAAAGTGGAGGAAGAAAAGCCTGCAATAAGACAAATTTAATGCGGGAAGCCTACCAGACCAGGACCGACGCCATTTCCAGCAGGAGTCGGTGGTTCGTGGAGAAGGGATCCAGGACACTTCATCTGGTACAGCCGGAGGGATCGAACGATATGGGATTTTGCTCTAGATGCCATTGTGGTAACATGTCCCTAACATCTCATGCTCTTTTATCCTTACTATGATGTAAGTGCAATACTCACGTGCTGACTGAACATTTCAATATAAATGTATACTTACTACACTCAGATTTTGCACTGTTTTCTTTTTTCTTTTGTACATTAATCCTTTTCTATTACTAGTTCTGGAAAAACAGGGCATGACTGGTCAATAGCGGACTACAACTCCTTCAGCCAGGTCATTATTGGCCAGTAATGCTCTGTTCTTCTGGGATTGATACTTAAATAAAACATAATCTAAAAAACATTATTATTAAATCATACATTTCAATATATATTAAGTGTTCATTGACCCCTTGATTGCCAGTGATGATACCTAGGGCTTCTGAAGGAGAGACTAGGAAGCATAATTGACAATTAAATGGTTAATGGGGGGAGGGGAGAGGAAGACCACTTACCACACCAACAGGAGGTCTTCCTTTATATAGAATCAATGACCTCCTGGAACTAATCCAATGTGGCCATACAACCATAAAAAATAAGCCCCCCAAAACATGGCAAACATTTTACAAAATCAACCAATTTGCAATTTGATGCCCAGTGAAGATAAAAACAAAAACATAACTGTGCAGCAGAAAATAGCACTCAAGACCTCAAATGAAACCTAAACTAGAGCTGAATGTTCTATTGTAATTCATTGGCATCCATGTCCGTCGATGAGCTATCCTCAGCATTGATTGAACCCATTGATTCTGAGTTGATTTATTTAAATTAACATTTTTTAACCTTCATATTTTCTTCTTTACCTTCTTTCTTCATGATCTGATTGATGTCCGTCGCCCAGTTCCCACTGTGTTGAAAGGAAGGTTCTGAAGGTCGGTGGATTCTCACAGACCAGGTTGGTGCTCATTCCTGAGGCCATATGTATGCATTAGGAGGGGGAGTGAGGATTTGTCTTACACAGCAGCTATTTTTAAACTATGTAAAAAAAAAAAAAAACAATGGACACTTATTAATTAAAATCCTCTCAAAAATTACATCGAAAAATACAAAATACCAAAAAACAGTTCTACCCCCAAAGGCCCAATACAAGTCACAATTATCTTTACAGCTGTGTTTCAAACTGATACAAAAAGCATTACAACTGTAACATTGCTATTTTTTAAGCTAACTTGTACGAAATGTCATGCAAATCCATTCCGTCTATTGTAATATATGACCATTTTGTTAGTATGTGTGTATTTTTTAAAAAGCAGCATATGGCCACCTTACCCATAACTATGTTAGCGCGTTTGCACTAACATAATATACCCAACAGGTAACCTAAGAGTGTTAAAGCAGCAGTCTCACCCAGAAGCCTATATGAGTTTAGCTCATAGAATGTTACTATCATGCCCTTTGAGCACACAAGGTTTAACACATTAATCTAAAAAATATATCCCATAAGTAATTTACAATTTTTACTAATAAGTCAAAATAATGAACTACTGTGTTTTGAAATTATTATTTTATTTCTTGTTTCATCTTGCGTGCATAAATTGGAAGGATGATTTGATAAAAAATATTCAAATTTTCATTTTTTACCGTGTGTGATCCTTCAAGAAACTGGTCGACAAATTATGTTCACCACTTGATATTAACCCAAGATATGTTATTTTTCTTATCCCTATTTACATATTTGGTCATATTCTACTTACTTATTGGTTTAAAGAGTTCTACGCCTAGGCTGAGAGCTCCTAATTCAGATGTAGCCAGAACCACTTATACTGAGGCCACGGCAAAAAAAGCATAAAGCCATGGCTTTAGTGACAGCCTCGATGCAGGCAGTCCATTGCTTCCGAATAAAACCACCCGCAGCAAGGATTACCCTTTGCCGGGGGAAGCCACGACTGGCATCCTGTGCCTTCCCCGGGCAAAAACAAAAGTTAAATTGGCTACATCTCTATATGTGAAACAATGATGTTTAAAACAGCACTAGACCTATACTAAAGAGGCCATTGAGAATTGTGTCTATATCTGTTAATAAAAACTTCCAGCATGTCCAGAGTTTAATACCACATTTGCAAATGTAGACACAACTCATCAAAATACTGTTATTATAGGAAAAATACTGATCCACTTATTTTGTTTGTAAATGTGTAGTGTTTTTTACTTTCTAAAGTATTTGAAATATGTATATTTCAGATGGAGAACTACACATACAGCCGTAGACCTGATTGACATGACATCTTACATAACACAACATACAGTAAGAGTTGTTTTTGTCTGAAAAAAGTCCTGTCTGCCTCTGCCTATTACTAGATTATACACGGTTCCCGAATATTATATCAGTCTAGGCTTTTATCTATTTTATTGAATTAAAAATAGAAAACAATAATATGCTAAAGTGGGGAAAGTGGGATATATTACACATTTAACATAGACAGGCAAAATCATAGAATAATTAACACAACTAGCAAGTGAAGGCATTTCACAAGCAAACATCTAAAAGGTAGTGAGTTCTACTCTTTTATAAGATCAACCCATTCATTAAAAAAACGAGTCCAAGATTAATGTTTCTGCACATACACATTCTACTAAAGAGCTTCTACCAATAAATGTTGTAGGAACACTATAAATCCCATGTGGTCTTGTCCCAACTATCAAATAGTGCTAATCCATTATATAAAGCTACAGCTGTCTGTGATTACAGAACATTCTGATGACATAGGTCACATCTATGGTCAGGATGGCAAAATGAGAGGCCCCCAGCTGCCATTAGTGAATCAAGCCTTATCTTCTATTTGCAGTTAAACAATAGCATGTATCAGCTCTTTTCTGCAAGCTGTGGTAATACTAGTGCAACCAACCAAAATACTACTGGCTTGTTTATCTTTGAAAAATGTGGTGCTCTCTGTATGTTTGTACCAGTTTGGCAACACCGAGCCTTCGTCCTATTCTTATTCAACTTCTTTAAACCTTATTAGCAAGAAAAGAAGAAGTTTCTTGTGCTTCACATTGTACCACGAGTCAGGGGAGCTGGTTCTGTTGCCCCTGGTGGCCTACTAAACATGTGCCTTTACTGCAGATCAACAAGGATTCATATCATTCCTTACTGACTTTTCTACCAGTATATAAAAAGCTGAGACCTGTATGGTGCAGTCCTATTAAGCCTTTTAATGAAGCAGTAATCAAGTGCCACATATTTACCTTTTTAATCGTAGTCTGAAACTGTGAGATATATTTCATAGCTTTTTTAAATATACAGTATACTTGAAGTACTTACTGTGAAATACACTAAAACGAAATATTACCGGATATTAAAACATTTTATTTCTGTTCAGGTGTTGGCTCAGAGCTCATATCTAACTAGGAAAAATCTATTGCAGGTATTCAAATACAACGCTCACCAGGGCTGAGCTAAGATTTTTTTTTTTTTAATCACAATTGAGGCCATCTGAAGATTGCTCCAATAGAGTTTTTACATAATTACTTCTAGATTATACTTTTAAACAAGTGTAAGAGGTAAAATAACAACAGGCAAAATATTGAGATTGATAAAAAAAAAAATCCAATGAATAACCTAATGAAAAATATAATCAGGAGGATTATATAGGAGGAAAAAGTGAAATCATGTAGAGGGAAAATGTGTTTGGGCAGCAAAGCAGAATTTAACCTTAATTGCTATTAACTTCCAAAAGTTTCAGATTTAATCATAATTCATATTTAATTTCATAAAACTAAACGGGAACAAAGAAAAAAAAACAAGCACCGTTAACTGCTGAGAAATGTAATGTGCTAGAAAACCAGAATTAGAAGTGCTAATTAAATAATTTCCACTGTGAAAAGCAGAGCTCGCTAGCAGTTGTACATGGTGTGAAGAATAGCCACACACAACATAAATCCAATCCACTTGTAATCATCTTACATGATACCATTGAAGGCAAACTATAATATAGCAAGGCCTTTTTACTTTGCATTGTAAAACTGCAAATACATAGGTTTTCATTTACAGTGAGAAAATAATCCTCAAATGACTGAAAGGCATAGAAAGAAACATGCCAAATTGGGCATTCGACACTCTTATGCCGAACAGTTTTGAGTATTGATATAATATCCTGTATATTATTACACAGCATTACATTTTCAAATATAAAAATATTTCAGAGTAAACATCTCTTAATAAGGTTTATTCATGATGCATATGTATGCCAATGTTCAAAAGAAAGATGCAATTGTACTAAAAAAAAAAAAGCGAAAATACTTGCGGCTGCTGAGCTCAAATGGAGGAGTCCCAAGATGTATGTCAGTCATATTGTTTTTTATTTAACATTGTCAGAAATGAGTTGGTAGCCCCTGCTCTTGGCATTGAAGCACATGTTTACAAATCCATGATCCTAGTTAATCCAGATTTAACTGACATGTAATTGCATTAACCCAACAAAACCCTACAAGGAGGATAATGTTTATTGCAAGTCACAAGATGCCTCACCATAAGTCAGTTTAAGTGAAATGTATGATAAGGACAAAGCATTAGATACGCAGTATCATACTGACCAGTATTTGAAAGTTTATTTCAGTGAGATTTGGGATGAAAATACAGATGTCTAAAACTTGAACTGACTTGACATATCTATTTTCATTGAGACAGTAGAATAATTATAAGATTTTTATATAACAGGGTATGTTCTATAAGTACCTGTTTCTCTCCACATAGTGTATCTGTTATGTAAGTCCTGTTAAGTTCCAGGCATTAGCAGGTTAATCTATGAGCCAGTGACCCACCTTCTGCTTGCCTTTAAAGTGAAGTAAGGTGGGTGGTGACTCATGGCCTGTGTACAGCCCCCTTATATGTGGATACAGTCCATGAGCCCGTCCCTTCCAGAGTATTCTAGGAGAGTAGCCAAAAGATAGTCAGTCTTTGCCCCTGCTCTTCAGGGAGTGTGGTGGGTCTTCCCCTCAGTTCTTCAGAGAGTGAGGAGGGAGAGAAGGTCCTTGTCCTCTGCTCCTTAGTGAGAGGGGATGGAGCTGTAAGCCTTCCCCATGGCGGGGCAAGCATGCTCACTTTAGGCCGGCTGGCTTAGAGACCACCAGGATCAGAACCCTACTGACAGGTATGCACCGTCTAGAAAGCCTGGAGAATGAGTGGAGAATGAGATGTGCTGTAAAGAAGAGCTGATGCAGCATGCTTTGCAATAAAGTCCATTCAAAGATACCTCTGCCTCTGGTGTCAGTTCCTGGGCAGGAAGGATATGATTGTGCAATGATGGGGCCTGACACCTACACCCCGTGGGTTTCATCACCGCTGGAGGCGCTGACACCAACCCAGAAGAACCAGAGATCTGTTTGAGCCAGTCCTGTTCCTGTCTCCTTACCATCGGTCAGACCACTCAGAACTCCTGCGAACCTACAGGTAGAGCACCACACACACCTGGTAATATGCGTATTCCCAAACACTGGTCCCTAAGAGAGGTTGGGGGGGGGGGAAACCGTGTACATTTAGTTAAAAAATGAGGGTGTCTCCCTGATCAATAGAAAGAGTTGGTCAGTATATAGTACTGTACTTGACTAAAATATACAGAAGTAAACCATTATTACAAAACATTTTGTCAATTACTGTGCTATATTGCTAGTAAAACATTCAGAAGTCTAGAAACTGAATTGTATTCATTAACAAATACCACCCTAGTGTATGATTGGAAATTAAATAACACATAGACTTGTTTTCCTTTTCTTGAATAACTTTTACTACTTCTAGATCAGTGGTTCTCAAACTTTTTGAGCACAGCGACCCCTGGAGGATTCTTAAAATTTTAGGGCACACTGCTCATTAGACTTCCCTCCCCCCTTATCACTCACCCTCCTTCCAATATACACATCATACTCACCCTTTTCTTCAACACACTAAACAGTCATCTTTCCCCTTCTCACATAGCACACTCACCCCATTTATCAATCATACACTACACATTCATCCCACCTTCTCTTAAACTTGACATAACCACTCACCTTCTGCATCTCTCCACACATACACAGACCACTCACTCATCCCCTGCCCACACACACCATATTTACTACCTTCTCACATTCACAATCCTTCTTATGCATACCACACTCACCTCTTCCCCTATACATACAGTATATCCTATTCACTCCCCTTCTCTTAGTCAAACCACCCACCTTTCCACCCACACACAAAGCACTCACCCCATTCCACATACACAAAAAACTTTCCTCTCCTACCCCCACAAAAAGCCAGCAGAATGTTTTCTCCTGGGGACCGCAGCACCCTCGGCAGAAGTTCGCCGGCACCCTGGTCGAGAAACATTATTAATGTGAGATATTATAAGCTATAACAATGTAATATCCCCTGAGTAGAGGGCTAGTTATTCCCTTCACTGTAGTTAGGACATTTTTAAACAAACTAAATGTTGCAAATGCAAGGCCCTTAGGATATATACATGTCCTCGTGGTTCCCCCTCTCTCCTAAACTCGTGAAGACTTTGAAAAAAGCATGAGAATATATATATTTTTTTTAAACAACCATGATATCTACTCCACATCTAAATCCTAATGCAATGGGAAAAATATATATGTTGTCCTTTTGTGACTTTGGTTTTCTCCCAGTGTATTGACGGCATACTGTACCTGTGAATTTGTCATGGATAAAGTCTTGGACAAAGAGGACATCCCCGTGAAACCTATAGTAAGGGTAACAGAGAAAAGGGTAAAAAGGAAGACTTACTTAGACCCCATCAATTAAAACTGATGAAAGAGGAAAATGTTGAAGCAGTACTGAGACTAATGACTCAAATAATAGAAGAAAAACTCTCTGATATAAAAAATACAGTAGAAATAGCTCTGTCTCCACTAAAGACACATAGGTGTCTATTCTAGTAGCTTCGATAAGTGACTTAGGCCACGATTATAGTGCATGCTCGCGCAAGCGACTGAGTAGGCATAGGGAGGCGTGGCGGAGGCGTGGCCATGATGTCACGTGAGTGGTTTGCCTTCATTGGCTGAACCGCTCACGTGACGGGGCTGTGATGTGACTGTCACAATCAAAAATTGATTTGTCTCCTCAAGAATCTGCCTCTGCGTTGTGCCTCTGCGCGCACTATGCGCAGAATCATTGGGCCGTCACCAGCACTATAATCGCGGCCTTATCGAGAATTCTGGGCACTTCTCGAATGAGATTGCAAGTGTAGCTATTCAAAAGGCTTCGATAATATGACAAACTCACTTGAGTTTTTCCCCGATCGGTAGCGCTCCCGCTAAGACAAACCATGCGGGAGCTCCAAAAATTCTCAAACTTGCATTTCTTGTGAAATCGATCTATTCTAGTAGCTCCAAGATGCACATCACGGCTGCAACTCGCAAGCAACTTGCAGGTTCTGATCTCGCCATCGTGGATCCGCGATGTGACTCTGAAGGAAAAATATATGTTTTTTACATCGGATTAAAGTCGTGGGCCTGCAGAGCTGACACGCATTAATACCAGCTCCGGAGACCCCCTGCTTCCATCTTATGTAATAAAAATACATTTACTGGCAGCTTCATTACCTTAGCTGCTAACCGCTAAGGTAATGAAGGGGTTAAATACCAGTGCTCGGTTTATTGGGGGTAGAGAGGTGGGTGAAGGTGGAATTTGGCCCATGGTGGATGTTTATGCCTACCGGGAGGGTTGTGGGAGGAGTAAACCACTTCATTATCTTAGTAGTTACTACTGCTAATGTAATGAAGGGGTTAACCTCTCCCACTACCCACCCGTAGACATAAAAAAACACCATAGGCAACTCCAACCTTCAACCACCCCCTCTACCCCCATAAACATTCAAACACAATACAAACACCTATGTCCTCAATTGTAGCAAAGATAGCCCCAATGGCAATGAGTGCCTTCATCCTGGTACAACTTTTATTTACTATATGCTGGCTGGGTAATGTTTTATTTTTATTGGGCAAATGCGCTATTATCCAGATCTAGATAATAGGGATTGTGCCTGTAGACGGACGTTCACAGAGGTACACAATTAGGAGGCTTTATAATGTGAAATTATAATAGGCTTTATTGTGCCTGTTCCTTTTCATCAGGAAATTATCCAAACACAGGGGGGGGAACAAAGCTTCCATTCACTTGGGAGTATATCTAGTGAAATCCTATGCAATTAGTTCACATCTCCATTAGTTAAGCATGTCTCGCAGCCCCAAAACATATAGCATGAAAATAAGCAGATATAAGCAGTCTCTTAAGAATAAAAGTCTTATCTGTTTCTTGGAGGGAAAATCTTCTCACTTCCTGGTTCAGCTTCAGGTGTAGTAGTTTTCCCTGTGTCTTGAAATCAGCTCTGCTGTGCAGAGCTCAAGACTGGTCAGCTCCAAAGGTCAGCTCTCAGTCAAAGCTAAGGAGAGTCACTTCCTTGTCTCAAAGGCAGGCTTTTGTAAGCAATCTAATCAGGCAGGTGGTGTTTAGTAATTAACTACCACACTGCTAGATTAAAGGCACATTACTGAACAGGGATAATTCCCCTGTTACAGTGCCCAATACTGTACTGTATGCGTTGGGGGGTGGGGGGGGGGTTGGGGCTAGAGGGGTAGGTAATAGGGTGCACATTTATTGCCATTTGTGTTATTTTTGCTCCCATTGAGGACATAGGTAACCAGACTGGTAATCAATGAGTTTATTGGCTAGTATTGGTGTTAGTATTGTATCTTAATGTTTACTGGGAATAGAGGGGGTGGGTGAAGGGGGTAGCTGCCTAAGGGTGGGTGGTTAGGCCTCTCAAGTGGTTAGCAGGAGGGGTTAAACCCTTCATTACCTTAACGGTATTAACCACTAAGGAAATGAAGGGGTTAACTCCTCCACAACCTTCCCTGTAGGCCTAGCCACCCATCCAGGGGAAACTACCCCCTTCACCCACCCGTTTTATCCCAACAAACCAGATAATCTAGTTTAACCCCTTCATTACCTTAGCGGCTAGCCACTAAAGTAATTTAGTTGTTTTTATTGATTTTAATAGCACAGTATTGAAGCAGGGGGTCTCCATAGCTGAACCTCATTAATTTCTGCCTCGGGGAGCCCCTGCTTTCCAAGTTACAGGACCTGGTATAGGGTGTCAGTATCTCCCTGCTTTGTTTAAATCTCTGGCGTTACGTGACCAGGAGAGTTAAAAAATGCAGAGAGATACCGGCACCCATACCGGGCCTGTAACTCAGAAAGCCCTCCGGAGACCCCATGCTTCAATACTGTGTTATAAAAATCAAATAAAAACAGTGCGATCGCCTGTAAGAGCTGTGCAGGGAGAAGAAGCTCTCTCTGTGCAGCTCTTACAGACTGCAGGTAGATTGCAGCAGTAGAACTTAGAAAAAGACATAGCTATATGGAATTTTCCTACCTCACCGTTTCTGACATGCGATAACTCTTTCTGAATACCGTGATAACATAAATGTCAGGCCATTCGGTAGGGTCATGCCAAACCATTCTATTTGGTTAACAGTGATAACATCGAAGCTAGTAGAATATGCCCCATCCTCTTAGTGATGCTTGCAAGACAGGGAACAATGTACCATGTTTTGTAAGACAGATATTGTAGAACTTCAAGAAGAAAATGAATAAATTGGCAAAGTCTGGAAAACAGAAGTTGAAGTAAGGATCTTAGATTAATAGTGATGCCAGAATCAATTAAAGGAAAAGACTTGTGAAATCTTGCTACTATAATGGTGCTCATCTCAAATCAGGAAGCTTACCCACAGGGCTACGGTAGGGGTATATATTCACTGAACAGAGGCAAGGGACAGAGTCCTGTTAGAATTAACGTAGTCTTGTTTAATGCAGAGGATCAAGGCAGATGGCAAGGTGAAGAGTCAGGGTCACAGGCTGAGCTCAAGGCAGGCGGCAAATGTGCGGGGCAGGGGTCAGTAACAGGGAATCCGCAGGCAGGAGCTACAGAGTAACACAGCTGGGACTGCAATAGAAACAGTAACCTTGCCCGGTTACTTCCTAAAGGAAGTGCAGCCTTAAATTTGAGGTTTCAGGAATTAAAATGGTTGAAACTGCCAAGTGAGGGGAAGCTCCAGAGAAAAACTGGACCGAAATGCAAAACCAGACATGCACCATGCAGAATCATCAGTGTTGCTAACTGGTTGCTTAAAAAACTATACCAAGACCCTGCAAGTTTACAAATTCAAGTAGAGAGAGGCCAAAGAGTTGGCCCCGAAAGACAAAGCTCAGACCAGAGTACAAGGCCAGTCATCATAAAGCTTTTAAACTTTATTAGCAAAATCAAATTGTTGGGAGAGTACAGAAAATTGAAGAAACTATCCAAGGATCACCAAATTCTACTTTCTCAAGACTACTCTACCTTTCTTCTAAATGAAAATAATTTGCACCACTATGCAAAGAACTGTTTATAAAGTGATTCAATTTTCTCTATTATATCATGCAATGCCCAAGATCTTTAAAATAGAGCATTTCCTTTGGATGGACTCTCCTGGCCAAACATGATCATTTATGACTTCAATTTCATCAAGACTGCATCCTGATGAAGGGTACCTAATTTTCTAAATAATTAATGAGGTTTAACACATCATGTATACTTTTTCAGTAAAAAGTCTTAAAATATTCTCCTTTCTCAGTTTAGGCTTAAAGGCTTTAAGGTAATGTATCTACAGTTAGGTCCGGAAATAATTGGACACTGACACAATTTTCATAATTTTGGCTCTGTATGCCACCATAAGGGATTTGAAATGAAACAACCAAGATGCAATAGAAGTGCAGACTTTCAGCTTTAATTCAAGGGGTTGAACAAAACTATCGTATGAAACGTTTAGGAATTGCAACCATTTTTATACACAGTCCCCTTATTTCAGGGGCTCAAATGTAATTGGACAAATTAACACAATCATAAATAAAATGTTCATTTTTAATACTTTGTCGAGAATCCTTTGCAGGCAATGACTGCTTGAAGTCTGGAACACATGGACAACATCAAACGCTGGGTTTTCTCCTTTGTGATGCTTTGCCAGGCCTTTACTGCAGCTGTCTTCAGTTGTTGTTTGTTCGTTGGTCTTTGTGCCTTAAGTTTTGTCTTCAGCAAGTGAAATGCATGCTCGATCAGGTTGAGATCAGGTGATTGACTCGGCCATTGCAGAATATTCCACTTCTTGCCTTAAAAACCTCCTGGGTTGCTTTCACAGTATGTTTTGGGTCATTGTCCACCTGTAAAGTGAAGTGCCATACTACTTCGCTGAATTTGACTGAATATGAGCAGACAATATATCCCTATACACTTCAGAATTCATCCGGCTCCTTCTGTCTTCTGTCACATCATCAATAAACCCAGGGAAAGGAGAGGGAGAAAGAGAGACCTGTGGTCATTTAACTGGAAGGTTTGATTCATTTTTCTTACTGTATATACTCTGGTGTACTCAGGACTTTGCTCGTTTGAGCTATCTATTTGCATATTTTTGTTTTTTGAGTGCTGCTCTGGTGACTGGGGTGTCAGGGTAAAGGGAAGTACCTTGTGGTCTTTTTAGACCTAAGGGAACGGGCCTGAGGAAGGGGTCTCCCCCTGAAACGTTGCCCCCCTGATTACCCTCCCCCCATTTGTGTTGTCCCCACTCTCCTTGCCTAGTGTCTTTCCCACTCCCTATCCCTGTGTATTTTCACCCCCACCCCCATATGTGTAGGATTTTGTGTTTTTACATTTGTGCCGCATCACTCCAAGTTGTGCTATATTATCTTGTGCGTATATTAAATCACTTACTTCTTTGGCATAACCCTAGTTTTTGTATTTTCTCTGAGTCAGAGAATGCTGGAACTCCAATGAATTTATTAAGGCTTATAATGGGGTGAATAATTTATGTACACCCTGTTCTAGCCTCTACACCTCTATTGGGAGGCTAATCCATTAATTTAATTTTAGACAGAAGTGAAACTTGTAATAAACAGCCAACTAAACCACATTCAATTAATGTTCTCTAAAAACACTGGAAGCTACTGTACTTGTGATGTGTCCTCCTTTCTTTACATGGAGTATTCACTTTTTTATTGAGCAATTCACACGTTTACTAGAATAAAATATATTCTCCTCTCCCCATCACTACTGCCTAATGTGAGGGATTGTGATATATTAAATGGTTACAATTTCTGACCACAAGCAAATGTGGGAGGACCGAACTACAGTATTAGTCCAGAAAATAATAATCTATTCATGGTGATTCTGGTGATTTGGTGTCCATACATCAAAACCTACAGTAGATAACTTCTATTGATTACATTTTATAACCACTATCTAATACATACATTATTAACCCATACTGGTGTGTGATTAATCTGCTTCAATTAAATACATATCCCACCTTCTACTTACCTTTGCTGGAAAATCCATCTTCTAGCTCAGCAAAGGCAATAATTCATTCAAAAACTGGGAGTTAAAAAAATGAATAAAAACAATAAAAGAAATATATAAATGGGGAACTCTATAAAAACTTCAGTCCGAGGCGAGGCGCATGCGCGACGGCTGGCTGCATGGACGTGTGAGTTGTACGCTCCGTTCACAGCCGGCACGAATATAAATAAATAAAGCACAAAAACTTCACCGGCACTCACCGGAAAACCCCCATAGCCCGCCGAAGCTGCAGGGATGTCAAGGGCAACAAGATCAAAGCGGACCTCGTCGGTCTTAACCGACTATTTTGCGAAGGGAGATGCGGGCCGCACCAAAAATCATGAGGGGCCTATACATAGCGGCTTCGAGTCTGAAGTTGAAGACGGGGCAGATCATGAAAGGGATGATCAGATAATGCGGCGACGAGACATGCGGGAGTTCTGTATGGACATAAAACGCTGCCTTCAGTCAGAACTGACCGCTCTGAGAGCGGATTTAGGCAGCATAGGGATCAGAACAGACTCCCTAGAGAGGAAACTCGACTCCTCCATTAAGGCCCAGCGTAAAGCTGAAAAACAACTGGCCCAACTGAAAGATGAGGTGCGGGACCTCACCGACAGGCAGGAGGACTCAGATAACCGTGACCGCCGAAACAATGTGCGGATCCGGGGGGTCAGGGAAGAAGAGACGGATCCGGAGGACTTTGTAGGCAGATGGCTCCAGCAGCTCATGCCAGAGAAGTCGGAGTGAGACACCCACCTAGACAGGTGCCACAGAGCCCTGCGCTCGAGGCCCCAACCTGGAGACCCTCCCCGCGACATTATAGTGCGTTTCCATTTCTTCAGGACCAAAGAGTCCTTCTGCCAACTAACCCGGAATGAGGCGCTATTTGAAGGCCATAAGATGCAGGTCTTTCAAGACATATCCCCCGCTACCCTCCTTAAAAGGAAACAGATTACACCCATTACAAAGGTGCTACGAGACGAAGGGGTTCGCTACCGCTGGTTATACCCATTTGGCCTCATGGTGCTGCGCAATGGCGTCCCACACACCCTGCGGCGGCTGGAGGAAGGGAGGAGATTCCTGAACAAACTCGGGCTGCAAGACAAGGCCCCTGCAGAGGCAGCTACAGAGAGCGCAACCCCAGACCCAGCCTGAAGGGAAGCCGGGAAAGCTAACAAGAACCGTCACCCCCACAGCCCTAAGTGAGGAGGGATGGAGGCAAAGGAGCATACAAAAAACAATAAAAAAAAAAGAAATAAAACATTAAAGAAAATGTATACACCATAAAAAGGTCAGCGAAATCCGGTTTACCGGCTCACCTGACATTGTTACAGGTCTCAGCGTTACGGCTCTATGGTTGGGAGCCGCCTGGGGTACCGGTTGTTTCAAGTTGCATTTACCTCCAAGCCACCTCCGCAGCCCAACAGCGTTGTCCCACGTCTGGCGGCCATCTTGGTTCCTCTCCGACTGATCACTTCATTGAGGGCGGTAACGGGTGACGTCACAGAGAGGGAGTTGACGGATCCCACGAGAAGTCCTACCGGGAGACGAGAGGGACCTTCCAAGATGGCGACGACACTGACCAAAGGGGGCGGAGCCGCGTAAGCATACGGAGGCCGAGAGGAGTGATGGAATGGCCCGAAGAGGAGGATGCCCGAGACGGAGAGTGACACGGGGACATATACACATATAAGAAATATAAGACGGGGGATGTGAGAAGGGGGGGAAGAAGAGAGGGGGGAAATAAAGGGCCGAAGCGGAAAGCGGGGAGGAGCATCACCGGGATATGAGGTCACGGTCGCAAAAGAGAGCTAGAAGGAGATGAGACGGGATGAGATGAGGAGAGGTAGAGGGGAAGGGGCATGGAGGGGAGCAGACTGAGAGTTAGGCTCAGAAAAATTGATTGCTGGTAACAGCTACAGGCCCTAGAAGGGGACAACGGGAGGCAGGGAGGTCAAGGGGCACCGAATAAAAGCTAAGGGGGGGGGTCCCGAGTCAGTTATAGGGGGGAGGGGAGCTGGAGGTAAGCTCGCTTAGTTAACTAGGAATACAAATAAGTTGGGGGGGGGGGGGGTTTGACGGTAGAGTCAGTTTTTTTTTTTTTATATATATTAAGGAGTGCTAGAGGATAGCTCATGGCAAGAGATACCACGCACATAACGGTACGATTTGAATGCCGGCGGGGGCTTAAGTCTGGCCGTCACTGTGCGTCTACAGACTCGGGCCGGGGCGGATGCCCAGGTAGTCGAGAAAGTCCTTGGGAGAGAGTGGAGCGGAGGAGCCCTGAGGAGGGGAGGAGGGAGTCAGGGGCGCCGGAGGAGTTTCACGTTCCCAAAGGCAAGGGGGGGGGCGGTGGTCAGAGACCATAATTGCCTCACCCACACTGTTGTTCATCTCAATGTTGTTTCTTTCCCTTTATGTGTCCTTTGTCCCATACGTGTTCTCCCTGCCCTTCCCCCCCTCCGGCCAAGGTGGCAAACCGCCGACATTGAGCGCATCGATGTGCACTGCAGAGAGGCTGAGTACTCCCGGGGAGCACCGGATACCCCAACTTAGAACACACAGGATAAGAGGTGAGAACACACGCACCCTATGTCAATAACATTTATCTCACACAACGCCAAAGGGCTGAACTGTCCGCGTAAGAGGAAAATAGCGCTCACTGATTACAAACATAAGGGTGCGGACATTGTACTATTACAGGAAACACACTTCAGCACCACCAGTTTCCCCAAATACTTTGATAAGCAATTCCGACAAGTATACCTAGCGTCCGCACGGGTGAAAAAACGCGGAGTAGCAATACTGGTACACAACAGGGTGGGGCTGGTGGTGGATGAGGTGAAGAAGGACAAGGAGGGTAGGTTCTTGCTACTCACAGGGTCCATTAACCAGCAACCGATCACGATCGCCGTAATATATGCCCCTAATGGTCAGGACCCGGCCTTCTTTGCTTCATCCTTTGAAACTATCCGCAAATACGCTAAAGGTGCTTTAATCATAGGGGGCGACTTCAACACAGTATCAAACGCAGCCCTAGATCGCTCAGGTCCCTACAGAGGCCGGACGGATCCAGGATCCAGGGCCCTAGAACAGGAACTGCGGGATCTTCAGTTGGTCGACATTTGGAGGGAACTCCATCCCCTCACTAGAAACTATACTTTTTACTCACACCCACACGACTCATTCAGTAGAATCGATTACTTCTTTGTCTCTAGTAGACTGGTCCCAAAGATCGCCCATGCGGGGATCCACGATATTTCGTGGTCTGATCACGCACCAATAGAGCTACGGTGCACACAGATAGGACTGGACAGGCCAGGAGCAAATTGGAAATTAAACGAATCCCTTTTAAAAATCCCGGATCTTCAGATCAGGATTGGAGACGACATCCAAACATTTTTTAGAGAAAACAAGGGAAGCGTTCGCTCCCACATAACCCTCTGGGAGGCACACAAAGCAACAATCAGGGGGAATGTGATTAGTATTGCGGCCCACAAGAAAAAAGAGAGCAGCGCTAAAATCAGGAAAGATCAATCGGAGCTTAAGACTCTGTGGGATACATATAAAAGCACCCCAGACCCTGCCACCCGCCAATTGATTGGCGACACCCAGACTAAACTGAATCTACTCCTCGCCTCTCAGGCGGAGAAAGCGTTAAGTTAGTCTAAGAGAAGATTCTTTGAAAAAGCAAACAAACCAGATACCCTATTGGCTTACATGATTAGCGCTAAAACCAGTAATTATAATATCCAGGCCCTACGGTTGGAGTCAGGCGACACCACAGCCAACCCAAAAAAAATTGTAGCGGAGTTCAAAACATACTACGCGAAATTATATGACGGGGACAAAGTAGCCCATTCGACTGGTACGGACAAAGTTCTGAAAGATTTCTTGAAGGGCTCGAATCTACCGGGTCTGAGCAGGCTGGACAGAGAGGTAATGGGTAGTGACTTTACAACGGAGGAAATACTAGAGGTTATCAAACACCTAAAACCCTCTAAAGCCCCGGGTCCCGACGGTTTCTCGAATCTCTATTATAAGAAATTCGGAAAATTCTTAACCCCGTACCTTCGTAACATGTTTAATCAAGTACTGGGAGGCACCCCTTTCCCCCAACATATGCTCCAGGCGTCCATCTCGGTAATACACAAACAGGGAAAGGACTCATTGGACTGCAAAAGCTACAGACCAATATCCCTGATTAATTCGGACGTTAAAATTTACGCCAAACTCCTGGCCAATAGATTGGGTCTCATCCTACCCAGACAGGTGCACCCAGATCAAGTCGGGTTTGTCCCGGGTCGACAGTCTTCAGACAATACCCAACGAATCATTGATCTGATAGAAATAGCCAATGCCAGATCAATACCAGTTATGGCGCTCAGTCTGGATGCAGAAAAAGCGTTTGATAGGATAGACTGGCCATACCAAGAGGCCACGCTTGGAGCATTTGGGATGGGAAAGAAATTAACAAATGCAATTTTCGCCCTCTACGAGAATCCGTTGGCAAGGGTTACCCACCAGGGGTTCGTTTCGGACCTCTTCCAAATTCGGAGCGGAACAAGGCAGGGCTGTCCGCTCTCCCCCCTCCTCTTTGCTTTGTGTATGGAGCCACTGGCCGCTCACATACGTGCCAGCAAAGACATCACGGGTATTGACATTGGAAGCCAGTCGCATAAGGTGGCACTCTATGCGGATGACGTGTTCCTGACAATATCTAGACCCCTTACCTCTCTGCCAAACCTTTTTGACCTGCTAGGGAGATTCAACAGGATCTCCGGATTCAAAATAAACCAGTCCAAATCTGAGGCTATGAATATTAATCTTCCCACGCACATAGAGAAGTTGATCGCCATAAATTTCAATTTCAATTGGCAACAGAAAAACATTAGATACCTGGGGATCAACGTCACCAAGTCCTACAATACGTTATATCAGGCAAATTACCCCAAACTGGCACAGACTTTGAGAGGGGACCTCAAAAGATGGTCTACCCACAATATCTCGTGGATCGGAAAGATCCATTGCGTTAAGATGAACCTGCTTCCACGCGTCCTATACCTCTTCCAGACCCTCCCAGTGCCAATAGGATTGAAGGATTTCCTCTCACTTCAATCAGCTATAGATAAATGTATCTGGGGAGGCAAGAAAGCGAGGGTGGGAAAACAAATGATGCGTAAACATACGGAAGCAGGAGGGCTGGCGGTACCTTGTTTGTTGTCCTACTACAAAGCGGCGCAATTATGCCAAATCGTGCAATGGCACACGAATCCAGACTCAAAGAGATGGGTCGCCCTAGAAAAGGAGCTTTGCTCCCCTGTGGCTCTGGACCACTTAATTTGGCTTCCCAAAAAGGCACGGATTAGTCCCAAATTGCCGCTATCCTCCATGACCAACTCGCTCTCGGTTTGGGAGGCCACACGGATGAGATGTAGTCTAACCCATAAAGCGTCAGGTATGACCCCACTTTGGGATAACCCACTTTTTGCTCCGGGCCGGACCAGTGTAGACTTCACTATCTGGAAAAAAGGCAAAATAAATAGGCTAATAGATCTGGAGGGATTACGAGGCGTTCAGTCATTCGATCTACTTAAAGATTACCAAAACATCCCCAACGCCGAGTTCTTTAGATACCTCCAGCTCAGAGCGTTTTATCAATCAGTGCAGCCCCACACCCCAATGACGAATTTCGAAAAGCTCTGTCGGTTAGGGACATCCACCAAGGGACTCACATCGCAGATGTACAGGGAAGTAATTGGTTCTAGTAAGACAGTGACGGACAAAACAGGATACATGATTAAGTGGGAAAAGGACTTAGGGGAGGAAATCGATGTAGAGGAGTGGACAAAAATCGTGACGGCGACTTCAAAAAGCTCAATGTGCACGACTTTGAGGGAGAATGCATATAAAGTTATGATGAGATGGTACCACACCCCCACTAAATTAGCTAAATTTCTGCCCAGCTACTCCCCATTGTGCCCAAGACAATGTGGACAACGGGCAGACTTGTTGCACATGCTGTGGTCTTGCCCCAAACTCACGCCGGTCTGGGATTCAGTTAATGATTGGCTGAATAGGATCCTCGGCACATCCACCCCCGTAGACCCATGGCGGTTCCTTTTGAACAGGCCGCAAAAAGGTCTCTCCAGGGGAGCAAATAAACTGGCGGTACATTTCGCAACGGCGGTACGGGGGGAGATCGCAGCACATTGGAAACAAAATGAAATCCCAATAATCGCAAAAATCAGGAATCGAATTTGGTCAGTTTGCCAGATGGAGAAATTGACGAGTCTGGTCAATGACACTGGCACAAATTTTCTAAAAGTCTGGTCACCATGGCTGGCACAGACAGACATTCAGGGGGTAGATAGGGCCACGATTTGGCATTGATAGACGTAAAATGCATTCTCCCTTAAAGAAGCCCTGAGACACCTCGACGGTCCACGAACACGCACAGTTCACAATTAGATAGAGAACGAGAGGTGCTATGGATGCACACCGGACTCTCGGCCCTCTCATATGCAGAAAGCCATCGGTCGCACGCTTAGAAGCGGAGCCCCGGTCGGATGACCCATCCTCCCCCCCCTCATTTCCCCCTCCCGGCTGGGAGCTACATGTAGTCTGTCGGTTAGTCTGTCTGTCTCCCTGTCTGTCCAAAGTATACAGATACTACACATGATGCATGTTTTCCATCTGCAGGAGGCACGTTTCCCTCCAATGTTTATCATGAATGCACGACATGTATGTACCCACACAATTCAAAAATAAAAAAATTTAAGTTGAAAAAAAAAAAAAAAAAAAAACTTCAGTCCATCAAAGAAATATATAATATACCAAACAACCAATTTTTTATGTATTTACAAGTAAGGCACTATACAACTTAAATACATGTAATATTGTAAAGATTATTCCAAAGGAGAGTCCAGCTATGTACCTTGATTTATTGATAAATGTTTTTGCATGTTTGGTATCCCTACCTCTAGTTTCTATATAACTTGTTATTTAAACATTTTCCATCTTAATATTACCCCTGGTCTAAGTAATTGGTTGAGTATGTTTCCCAATATAAATATAGATAACTTTTAAGAGGTGCTTTTGAGGACACTGTAAGTATTGCCTTCCACTCAGTTTCATGAGATCATTGGTAAACAAACTAATCAATCATATATACCTCAACAACTACTGTAGATTTAAAATGGGTCTAATAGACAGTAATAAATACATCAAATGTAGTCATCAAAATTGTTATAAGCTTCATATTCTGTGGGAATTCAAATGTTTTGGAACCAAGTATCAGTAACTTGAATATGTATACTGGACTTTTCCATAGACTCGTCAATAGTTTTACTGGGGATCTACACTATGACAATAATACATCAGAAGATATATTTGTTTCAAAACTGATAAATATGTTTTTGCAGCACTTCAAAAAAAAATTATATGAATGGATCCAGGATATTGTTCCTCCATTCAAACATTGGCAGGAAAAGCTGTTTTTTATGGTCAGATTGGATTGGCTTTCATTACAGGATAAATAAACAGCTGGAACAAATGTTTCAAATGTTTGGAACGGTACATCAACCACACTCCATTGCTCACTCAGAAATTAATTTACCAGAATTTGAAATATATTCCTAGGGTTGAAATTAAAAGACTATGTAGTGAACTAAAATTGTAGAATTATACTATTGTTCTTGGAAGAATAAGAAGCTACTTAAAAGATACTGGTATTATTCATACATGCATTTTGTATATACTTCAGCACGAGTTTCATATTCAACATTCTTTTTTTTTACTTTAAATTATTATGTTATATTTGTGTCTTTTCTATTACAACTTTTTCTCTCATTATATGTATACGCAATTGGAATGTTATTCTAATGTAAACCAATGATAATAACATTTGCAAATTAAATTCCATTCAAGCCATACCTGCTAGAAACTCAAGATTCAAACCATGGGGCCTTCTAGTAGCTTCGAAATGTGTCAATACATTTCTAAAGAACCCTTTCTAAATTGACACTACTACATTGAAAAGTCTCTCTCCAGCTTTTTTGTAACTTTCCCTCCAGGCTCTCTTGTCAACTTTTCAAGAATAGTCAATAACACTATTTTCTATCCAGTTTTCAAGCACATTTCTTAGATATTATTTTGAAGTTCTTCCCTCTCAGTCTTTATCCTCCTACATTTTTTGGGCCCCTTAATTAATAACGGTTGAATACCTTGGGAAGGTAAATGGCAGATGAGGTGTAATGCAGATATATTGTACTGTTATGTATTTGGGAAACAAGAATAAGCAGACTTTATACAAAGTAAATGGGATAAAATTGTGTCAGTCCTTGGTGGAGAAGGATTTATGAGTGCTTGTAGACAGCAGGCTTAGCAATAGTGCACAATGTCAGGCAGTAGCTTGACTGGGAGAAGGGAGAACTGCATACTTATACAACTGTATAAATCCTTAGTAAGACCTACTCTTGAAAATAAAGTACAATTTGGGGTACCACTTCATAAAAAGCACACTATAAAACTGGAAAAACCTCAGAGAAAAGCCACCAAATTAATAAAGGGAATGAAAGGTCTGATATGAGGAAAGGCTAGCTAAATTAGATTTATTTACATTAAAAAAGGAGGCATCTAAAAGGTATATAATAACTATTTACAAATATGTTTAGTGTCAATATATGGAAATTCCCAGGGAAATATACATCCCAAGGACAGTACAAAGGACATTTTAGCTGCAAAGGAAAAGGGTTCTTTACACCGTTAAAATGTTGAATTTACTACACATGGAGACTGTCATGGCAGATACAATAGATATCTTTAAGAAAAATTTAGACAACCGTGACACTGCTATCTCCTGGCTTTTCTCCTCCTTCTGTCACCATTCCTTCACTGTCTCCTCCTCAATATCTATGCAATTCTGTAGATACACCTCAGGCACAGTTTTAGACCCCTTGCTCTTCTCTCTATATACACTCTTGCTGGGTGACCGCATTTATTCCTCTGCATTCACCTATCATCTTTATGTAGATGATACATAACTATATTTATCTACACCAGACATTACACCTTCATCCAGTCAAAAATTACAGAGTGTAACACTAGCGCTACCCACAAATAAGACCCGGTACTGAGGTGGGAAGGTACGAAACCACGCACCCACAGCAGTGGAGGCGTGCCTGGAAGGCGGATTGTTTAGCATTGCCGGGTCTGGGTTTGAGAGAGTGGGTTAATCTGTATACTTGCCGGGTCCTTGGGTTGGAGAGAGCAGAATTTGTGAAGTCCGTTAAGACGTGGTCTGGGATTATAGATATCAGAATTGTCAGAGTCCGTGAAGCCATGGTCGTGGGTTGGAGAGGTTGCCGTAGTTGAGGGTAAAACGAGGTCAATATCCAGAGAGGGTTCACTTACAAGCTGGGTCGGTACACAAGAGGTTAATCTGCAAAACAAGACTGGAACAAGGCAAGGCACAACTGACGTGGAAGCAACTAGGCTACAAGTGGTATGCTGAGCAAAGACTGAAAGACAGAACCAGGTATATAAAGGGAACAGGAACCAATGGGTGGGGAGGCGGAGCGCAGGTGCGGCCTCCGCGGAGGTTCCCATAGGCTGCAGGAGACAAGGGGCACTTAGCAGTGTTGACTCGCAGCTGGGAATCGGAGCATGTTGTCACGTGTGCGCGGCGCGCGTGAGGGAGGCACGTCCAGAGGGCGGAGTCAAGCTCCGTGGCGCGGCCTGAAGAGCTGCGGGTGCGTGCTCTGTAATCAGAGTGGGGGTGCACGCATGACCAGGAGCCGGGACAGAGGCAGCAGCAGTGGCAGGTAAGGAGGGAACACGTTGCAAGGGCCGTGTTCCCCGATTCCTTACACAGAGTGCCTGTCAGTTATCTCGGCATGAATGGCTCTTCTTCACATAAACCTTACCATGGCTAAGACAGAGCTTCTAATATTCCTGCCCAAACCAGGTCCCATTGTTCCCTTCTCCATTACAGTCAGTAACACCACCATCCACCCAGTCTCGCAAAAGCACACTAACTAGGGTTTACATTCAACTCCTTCCATTCCTTCTCCCCACATAAAAACTCTCGTTAAATCTTGCTCTTTCTTGTTTTGCAACATTGCCTCCCACCACTTTCTTTTACAATCCATTAAAAACGCTGCTGCCTGAATCATCTCCTGCCAGCTTCCTATTAATTTCCGTATAATTTACAAAATTCTCCTCCTTTCTTTTAAAGCTCTATACTTATCTGCACCTCTATATATCTTGACCTGATCTCTCATTACATCCATACTAGTCTCTTACACTCAACCCAAGTTTGCCCCTTTTACATCTAAAAATCTTAAATCTTTTTCATTCATCTCTCCCTACCTTTGGAACGCTCTTCCACTCTATATCTATCAGGCACCTTCACTTTCTCCATTCAAAGCCCAACTGGATATTAACCTCTTAAAAGAAGTGTCTCATTAAACTATCTATACCTCCACTACGAACTCCAGGTACACTTGATCTCTCCTGACTAAACCTTTAATAATGCACTTTTACTCCTACTGTGTCCATATGCCTCCCAACATACCACCTAGGTTGTAAGCTTTTCGGGGTAGGGTCTCAATTTGTCTTATGTTTGCCGTATGTTGTCAAGAAATTGTCAATCAGGAAATAAGCCAAAAATTAGAAAAATTTAATGTATACACAAGATAACAATAGCTTGGAGTGATGTCTCACAATGGATAATAGAACTCTAGGGTGTACGTGGTATGGGGAAAGAACACAGGGTAGGGGAGTGAGAAAGACAATAAACAAAGTGTGGGGGAAACAAACACAATAGGAGTGGGTAAATTAGGGGGTCAACATTTTGAGGTGGATAGCCCTTCATCAGTCCTGTTCCCTCTGGTCCAGAAGTATCATAAGGTACCTCTTAGCCCTTTTTCCCCAACTAATGAACAGCCGAAACCCACAGTCAGAGATAATGTGATTGTCTTTCTCACTCCCCTACCCTGTGTTCTTTCCCCATACCACGTATACCCTAGAGTTCTATTATCCATTGTGAGACATCACTCCAAGCTATTGTTATCTTGTGTATACATTAGGTTTTTATCATTTTTGGTTTATTTCCTGGTTGACAATTTCTTCGGTAGAGTTAGTGAGTGCTGGAACATTGGTTGATATTTGGTTATTACTATTGGGGGAATTAGGGTCCTCCTTGTTCCTGCTGCACCCTGCATTAAGTTAGTTGTTGTTCCTATTTCGAGTGCTGTCTATCGCTTTTTGTTTTTTGCATCACTTGTGTTATGCTTACAGATATCTGCTCTGCAACTCTTACTATGTATGCACTTCTCTCTCAACCTTTGTCATTTCCCACACCATTCCTTTGGAACTTTTTTCCATTCACTATTTCATAAGATACTCTTCTTGACATGTTCAAGTATTTTAGTAGATCCTTTTCAATAATATACTACACACCACATGCCTCTTCTGTCTAATAACTGGAGGTCTCCCCCTCTATTCCCCATTGTACCACACTGCTGAATATGTTGGTGCTTTGTATATAAACAATGATAATAATAATTTTAATAATTGTTCTCACATGTACTCATTACGTCTCAGTACGTATTACTAAGCCTCTCTAAATGCAACAATCCCTTATTACTCCCTGCCAAGAGATTGTAAACTCTTCAAGACATGGCCTTCTTTCCTTCAATGTTTGTTTTTTATATACAGTAATGAACTTACTTATTTTGCACCATATTACCCTGTACAATACTGGGTATATTATTTCTTCTCAAGTGCAGCATACATAGTTTGTCCTACAGTATATAAATAAATTACCAGGTGTTGTATTGATTTATTAGGCTTGACCTTCAAGCCATGTCTTTTGATACAATTTCAAATAATACTTCACATATATCAGTGTGTTGATATATATTGACATATATTCGTTGTGTTGTTTAATAGCCCACTGACCTTGAAAAGGTGTCACAGAGGTATGGGATAGAACAGGTGTGTATATGGAAAAGTCCAGGAATAGAAATAATATCACCAGCAGCAAGTAGTTAGAGTGCAAGAAGGTGGGAATAAGATTTGTATGGAGTGTTTTTTTACTGGGGGATGTTGAAGTATCTGGAATACATGGATGGGTAAAGTGGGGCAGTTAATGGGCACAGTAGTGGAGGAGAAATCAATACAATATTGAAAGAGGGAGGAGAGTTTTGAGGAAGTTGGAAGGAATAGAATAGTTTACAAATGATTTAGGAAACTTCAAGCAGAAAAAGTTGAAGGGAAAGTTCAGTGGGATGCAGGGAACAGAGTTAGGGGAGAGACTAAGTAGGGGTGACCAACCCATGGCCTGCGATGGCATTTGGAATGGCTCAAATGCATTCTCCATCTTCATATCCTCTTCCGACCTCCACACCTGCAAGGACCTCTGACAGGTGCTGGAAGTTGGTCCCCCCCAGAAGTTAGGTACAACTTCTGCATCCACCTGTGGGAAACAATATCCCATCCACCGGGGTGCTTGAAGTCTCCCCCTACCCACAAGATTAAATTCTTAGGGGGATTGAGTGAGAGACGGGGAGACTGAGTGAGAGGGGTTATTGAGTGAAAGGGGGAATTGAGAAGTGCAGGGGGATTGAGAGAGGAGGAGGGTGTGATTTAGAAAGGTGGAGAAGGGGGGAATGAGAGAAGAGTAGGAGGGGGAATTGGGAGGAGAAGGAGGGGGATTGAAGGATATGGGGGCCAGTAGGACAGTGGCCTCCCAAACAATTTTTGGCCATTTATTGGCACACCTGAAAACAAGTTTGGCCACCCTGGACTAAGATATTATGGGGAGTGTACCAACTGATGTTTCAAAATCTGCTAGAGTATGAATGAAAGAACAGATTAGGGTGTCTGTAAAGCAGACTTGTGATTGTAATACAGCACCAAAAGATATCCATGGACTTTTGCAAATGTATGGCATTCTTATTCTCCTTAAATTGCCAGCTAACTGTAAAATAGTAGGTCCTCAAAGCTAAAGTGTGGCTGATGATGGTCTGACTTCCTAGTTCAGCTCCCGTTCAGCTCCAGTTTATCTCCATAGGCACTTAAAATATGGCCCTTACAAATGGGGCACATGCAAACATAAGCACAGCTAATAAGGGCTTTTTACAGTCTAAAATATGGCTACCCATAGATACAATGGGTACATAGGTACATTAACTACAACTAATTAGTAGAGACAGAAATACAAAGGAGCTGAAAGATGTTAATGACATTAGAAGGTGCTATGCAAAGACAATGTAGTTGATTTAAATGGATTACAGTTCCCTAACTATCCCTAACCCCTAAGGCTCAAGAGGGCCTATGCATAGATGGAATAAGTGGGTTTTCTTTATTGTGGTACTCCTATCATTCATATTGTTTATTTACATTATTATATTTGTGTTTTGACACATGGCCTACAGGCCATTTTATTCATAGTTGGAGAGATGGGAAACTTAGATGTTAGAGTTGTGGGTAATGGGTGTCAAATGGGGGTTGGTGTCATGTGGAATAGGATGAGGATCCCCAATGGAAGGTGGGGGCATTAACCTCTTGTATATGTAATATCTCTTCCCCCAGCCAACAGAAGAGGGGCCACACCAAAGTGTCCCAATGTCTGTATGGTGGTGTATGAAATGCTCAGTGACTCTTGTTACCTTCTTTCTCAGGGGCTGGCATCCATGCAGGCTAGTATGGTGAGCATTTCAAAGAAGGAGGGCACCAGGAACTTTTATGTAGTTTATTAACAGTCCACATTGTAGGAACAAACAGAAACAGTTCTTCAGATAGATGATTGCTTTTGAGTTGCAAAGTGTTTATTCGAACAGGTGGTCCTCAACCACGGAGAAATTCGAGCAGGGCAATCACTTTCCCAAGTCTTCAAACCTATCACTGGGAACAGAACTAAGAGACATGCCCCATGTAATTCCCAATCAAACACCTTCAGGGACTTCCTTAGAGACACCTCCTTAGAGAAAAAACTGTAATAAGTTACTCACTATTCGACTGTGGTGGGTGACCTGTTCAGGAATATCTCTATAGGAACACCCTTACTCTGGGATACTTTCCCTATCTTAGAAAACAAGAAAAGATGATGCTTACCCTTAGTTAAAGAAATAACTATGCACAAGAGCTCTCCCTTACCCTGGTCCATTAAGATCTTAGGTGGAATATTCCATTCCCATCTTATATACCCCATAGTGACATCACCAGTCACTATTACTACTAGGGGAAAGATTACAATTATTCTTAGCAGCAAAAGTTAATTACATCACAGGCAACTTTTAGAAGATGGGTGTGGCTAAACTTCTTGCTAGCAACAACACACATTGTAGTGGAAAGCTGCTACACAATAGCTACACTGCAGATAACCCCTCCAGTATCCATTAACCCACTTAAGTAAAGTAGTATTCCCACAGGGGTGCTACATATATAACATGATGCACATTTTCTCTCTCTCTCTTTTGCATTGCCTCTTCCTGCTGAAATACTGTGGGAGCTATAACATAGGTGGTATATAGAGTAGCTAGCACTCAATGAGTGAGAAGTAATAAGAATGTGAAAGGTGGAACGGGAACAAGGGGGAGCCCTCAAACCTCCCAAATGATACCAGTACAAAATATATGGCTGCCAGCATACAATTAAGAGAAAGAGAACTAATTATGAGCAACAGGTATATATTTAATGTGTATACAGATGATTACACAAACAAATGAAAAGGGATGGAGAATGCAAATGTAAACACTACTATAGGTGTGAATAACACTAGAGGAGAAAGGGTACACTGGAGGCTGAGGAATGTGGGCAATGAGGGGAGGGAAAACAGAAGCAGGAGGGGTGGAGGGGGGGAGGGAATAAAAGGGAAAAACACAAAATGTGGAGGAAACAAATGAAAGGCAAGTAGGGGGGCAATGTTTCGGGGAATGAACCCTTTTTTCTGTCCCGTTCCCTATGGTCTGAAGGACCACAGGTACTTCCCTCTCCCTTGATCCAAACCTCCAGATAATGCTAAACAAGTAAACACCCGGCTAGCTACTGTATATGGCAGTCCACAAGGCAGAGTACAGTTGAAACAAGGTAAGTGTAGGCTCAAATGGAGTACGCTCACGGTTTGTGAAAATCACAGGAACACTGCAGCCAGCTAGGTGAGTCTTTCTCAATTGACTTTTACTTAGGACTGTGCAACCAGGACTTTTATAGTTATTAACACACCCCTCTCCCCCTCCCCCCATCCCTCACTCATTCTGGGATAGAGTCCTTTACCTAGCTAGCCGGGTGTTTACTTGTTTAGCGTTATCTGGAGGTTTGGATCAAGGGTAAGGGAAGTCCCAGTGGTCACAGACTGTAGGGAACAGCCAGAAGAAGGGGTTCATTCCCCCTCTACTTGCCTTTCATTTGTTTCCTCCACATTTTGTGTTTTCCCTCTTATTCCCTCCCCATCCCACCACTCCACCCCTCCCTGCTTCTATTTTCCCTCCCCTCATTGCCCACATTCCTTAGCCTCAGTTGTATAGTTTCCCCTCTAGTGTTATTCGCACCTATACTAGTGTTTACATTTGCATTCTCCATCCCTTTTCATTTGTTTGTGTAGTTACTGTATCTGTATACACATTAAATGTATACATTTTGCTCATTATTAGTTCTCTTTCTCTTAATTGTGTGCTGGGAACCATATATTTTGTACTGTGGGAGCTATGTATCAAGCATCTCAATTCATATTACTATATTATTGGAAATATAACATACCACCATATTCTACAGTGCAGACTAAAGGAGATGCAAGACAATAAATCTGACATACAGAATAGAACACACTTTAAAATATATATATAAACAAAAGTCCCTACTCCAATCCCTTCTCGTTCCTACCTGCTTATGACCTCATTGACCTACCTTCCCTGTTTTGCCCACATCCTACAGTATCTCTTTTGACACACCAAGTGCTAACATTCTCAATGCCTCTGTTGTCTCACCTCCATGTCGCTTCCTCTGTTTAAACATTTTCAGTAGATATTCATAAAGGTCACTGACTTGAGTTTTTAAACTCATTACACCCTCTGAAAGGCATTTGCCTCATCCCCATCATTCTCACCCTGGCCCCGTTTAATATAGTGAGAAAGTAAAGCCATAAATCGAAATTACTGCATTGTTATCTATACATTACCTAGCTTAATACTATATTAAATGTTAACCTTTATAGTGCCCTCTCCACTTCACCAACCACATTATTCACTTACCAGAACTTGCACAGTCTAAACCACAGTATGATCTTTTCCTCTCTCGTCCTCTCTGTTCTTTCTGCACTCTTTCCATTTTGGATTTAGAAAAGAATAAACAGTACCTTTTCATCTGCCCAAAACAGTTCAGCATACAGAATGTAATTCTTACTGGTTCCTCCTCTTTCCACATTAACACAATGTAACCACTAAAAACTAATTGCTGAAAGCCAAATAGAAGTGATAATAAATACTGCACATCCTCTGCTTATTTTAATATTTTTCATTGGGGATTTTGGGGGGGATGAATGCGTCTTATATATCACATTCATGGAAGACAAAAATACATAAACACAAACATATTGTAACTATTTTTTTACTGTGATACTCCTCTTTTTGTTGTGATAAATAGTTCCTATAATTTATCTTAACATTTTATCTTATCTGTCCATAATGGGGAAAAAAAAGCTGTGTGTGCTGTGCACGCGCATAGTAAGTGAAACTTCTTTGACTTTTGTCACAGAAATTGTATTTGTGTTGGTGATGTTTTAATTAAAAATCAAAATGCAATCTCAATGACAAAACGCAAATAAATTTGACTTAGAATGCGCGTGAGTGTGCGTGTGACTGTGTGTGTGACTGAGTGTGCGTGTGACTGTGAGTGTGACTGAGTGTGCGTGTGACTGTGAGTGTGACTTAGTGTGTGTGACTGAGTGTGTGTTACTGTGACTGAGTGTGTGTGTGACTGTGAGTGTGACTGAGTGTGTGACTGTGAGTGTGACTGAGTGTGTGACTGTGAGTGTGACTGAGTGTGTGTGTGAGTGTGTGAGTGTGACTGAGTTTGTGTGTGACTGTGACTGAGTGTGTGTGTGACTGTGAGTGTGACTGAGTGTGTGTGTGACTGTGAGTGTGACTGAATGTGTGTGACTGTGACTGAGTGTGTGTGTGACTGTGACTGAGTGTGTGTGTGACTGTGAATGTGACTCTGAGTGTTATAACCGGCAGCCTGTCTCCTCTCCTGTGTGTGTCTGGTTACCTCTCTGTGTGAGCCTCAGTCACTCTCCTGGTTACCTCTCTGTGAGTCACACGGTGACAGCCTCCCCGCTTCCTATCGAGGACTCCAGCACATCTAGTCTCCCCTCCTCCTCCTGTATTACACTAAGCAGCACCCTAGTCTTCCCCCTGTCGTCTCTCCGTTTCTTCCCCCCACCTCTCGGTTTCTTCCCCCCACCTCCCGGTTTCTTCCCCCCCACCTCTCCGTTTCTTCCCCCCACCTCTCCGTTTCTTCCCCACACCTCTCCGTTTCTTCCCCCCACCTCTCCGTTTCTTCCTCTCTTCCGGGATCTCCGGCTTTGTTTGGACTGGGGAGGGGAGGAGCCGGGGACCGGAGGAGCCAGGGAGGGGTGAAGAGGCCGGTACTGAGCCGCCCGAACGTCCTGCTCCTCTCACCAACGGCTCCGCTGCCAGCCACTTCTGCGCATGTGCAGGAGTTCGTAAGCGTCGCCATTTGTAGTGCGCATGTGCGGCATGGCAGCAAACGTGTGGGGGGAATGGCAGCCGTTAGGAGCGGCGCCGGCGGCGTGACACCAGACGTGTGGGAGGAGTGGGGGGAGAGCCGTGACGTCACTTCCGTTTCACATTTCGCCCCCAACTCTCCATTTTACTCCATCAGAATAGGTGCCACTAAAGAAGTTTCACTTCAAAAATGCAGAAAAACTGCACAAATTGAGAAAATTAAGTGTGATTGGAGGGTAATGGTTTTGCTTGGGCCATTAGTATTAATCTAGTTTTGTAACACACTGTATGCAAATTAGTGTATTTGTACATTGAAAATAGGTTTTAAAATCAATCCACCTAAGATTTAGCTATTTTCTTCGGATACACTAGTCTGCATGAGCTGTGTATAAAGGAAAAGTGCATGTGAGAATTCAGATTATTTCGTCTAGCACAGCTGCAGCTTGTTCTGCAAAACGAGCGCTTCAGCTGATGACAAGAAAGTATGGAACTTGACACCTCTGTTGGCGTTTGTCCAAAAATGCAGAATGTTTTAGTCAGCCTGTGGCATGTGATACATTTCTTAATTGTTGATAACATATAATTAGGACAATCTAAGCCTAGTTTATTGAATGCAATAAGTTACACTGAAAATCTTGACTATACTTGGATAGGCTTTGTTAGTCCCGGAGACCGAAACTATACAATCACATTTTATAAACAGTCCAAAATGCAATCTTCCATTTGCAAACTACAGTATAACGCTGGAGTTACTTATGGATGAAACTCTAAACCAGAGAATACACTTACTTGACTATGTAAATGTCAACTGATATTCAGTAGCAATATGTCACTAATAAGATTTCCTTCTTAAAGATTGTAAAGGCTACTAATACAGGAAATAGTCCAACCTGAAGTTCTACAAGTAATTTTAACAACAGTATTTCACATAGTTTATCACTGTAATAGTATTGTGTAATCAGTCTTGTGTTTGGTTTCTTGACCCTTTTACTGTACCCTCGACTCTTGCCCATTCTGTTTAAAGCTGCAGTTCAAGCTGCCGTTTAAAAAAAAAATATATATATATATATATATATATATATATATATATATAAATATATATATATATATATATACATCCATTCAATCTGCACACTGACAAGTGATTAGCTAAGCTGCAGATCGATTCGTTCTCCTGTAATCGGTCAAGGTTATTTAATTCAGTTATTGCACAACATTGTGGGCCATGTAGTTCAGCAATATTATGTGACTGGGCAGTTACTAGATACAATTGGTGCACTGCTAGAGAGAGGGCGGGGCTCAAGAGCCAGAGCCTATCAGAAGGGGAAGGGGCTTTCACTTTGGAAATGCTTCCTACAATAGAAACATTAAAAATATCTTTAAAAAATTTTTTTAAATGCTACAACTATTTTTTCATAGTACAGAACTGATTTATTTAAAAAAAAAAAAAAAAAGAAACACACATGTAAGATATTGCTTGAACTGCTGCTTTAATAACCCAGCTAAATGAATATATACACCTTGGATCGGTACAAATGGCCACAGCCATTTATTAAACAGATGTCCAGGATATAGGGGAGCGCAGTGGTGTGTGTACATGAAAGAAATAAACACAGACCAATAGTGCAGATATATTTGTCAATTGGTTAATCTTCAATAGGTTCTTTCAATGGACCCAAAGAAATTTGTACTTACAAATTTCTTATTAAAGATGTATACATAGAGGTATCTTTGCTTTTCCACAGGAGATTATATACACAAAAATTGTGCACATGCATAGGAACCTTTTAAAAGGATAAAGCAGAAAAACTGGATATAGCGTAGACTGTTTAAAACTTTATCTTTAAAATATCAAAAGTAGAAATACACTCACATTTTGTAAGTCATAAACAAGCATTTAGAATCATATGATTCGCACCAACAGCTTCCAGTTTCCACGGTCTGTGTGGTGTAGGTTTGCCGTCTTCACATACCCGGATCGGATCCTCAGATGGGGCTGGAGGTAAAGAGGTAGATGAACAGATTCCTCTGCGTGATTTTCCTTCCTGCGTCACAGGTCCCACATTTTCTGGATTGAGAAAAACAGTCTACAAAAGGGTTGTAGCTGCATTTACTTTGTATTGTATTGTTCACATATAACTATTGTATTATATTAAGTGCACTATTTATGCACTATCCCCTTATAGATTTAAGCACCACTGTAACACTTTTTTTCCTCTTACACTATTTATTAAACATAAACCTGCTGGACCTGGTCAGTAAGTAGACCTAGGAAAACCCCAAAACAGAAAAGAATATACGTATAATGGTGCAGTAAAATCATGAGGATGGTAGAACAAAACTTGGCTCATACAAATTGCCCACTTACAAGAAATAAGTGAAAATTCAGCATGTAACGGGGAACACGGCAAGCAGGAACTCAGGAGGGCTCTCACTCGAGATGGAACTCAGGAGGAAACACAGCGGAGAGAAACCATAGTGCAGACCAGTATGAACTTTATAACAATTAAAGAATGCTACAATATGTACTCACAAAGTGTACTAATATAACAGGCACATAAGAGTAAGGTAGTGCAGTGAATCTCACGCCAGAGAGGTGGTATCCAGGCCATCTCCCTTCGGTACTCCCGCAACTGGATGGCGACGGATGGCGTCTGACGTCACATCCGTCGGTAACTTGACAACTTCCGGTTACACAGGGGAGGAGGCAGGTACATGGCAGAGCGGTCCCCTCTGTTCTGGAGCGGAGCTAACTGCGCAGGATGTAAAAGCTCTACGCATTTCGCTGATCTTACGTGCCTATTATATTAGTACATATTGTGAGTACATATTGTAGCATTCTTTTATTGTTATAAAGTTCATACTGGTCTGCACTATGGTTTCTCTCCGCTGTGTTTCCTCCTGAGTTCCATCTCGAGTGAGAGCCCTACTGAGTTCCTGCTTTCCGTGTTCCCCGTTACATGCTGAATTTTCACTTACTTCTTGTAAGTAGGAAATTTGCATGTGCCAAGTTTTGTTCTACCATCCTCATGTGATTTTACTGCACCATTATATATTCTTTTCTGTTTTGGGGTGTGCCTGACTTATTGCTCCCTTCATACCCTGGATGTACACTGTCGATTTAGGGAATCTGTACAATTCCCTCTGAAGGTCGAGAATTTTTCTATTTCACCTTACACCTAATTTAATTTATTATTATCACTGATTATAATACACTGTGTTTTCTAGCACCATTCTGAATCACTTGGGTTACACAGTATGTAGACCTAACCAGTGAGCCTGCGTAAGTTCACTGCTGCTACACGACCCAGTTTACATCTCGTAGTTCACACCGCTTGGGGTCCCTCGTAGGAGTACACTCTTTAGTTCCCACACCTGGCCCTAATCCAAGAGGGCATCCTGTTGGACCCCTCACATGCCACCAAATGAACCACCTCAGCAAAATTGGCCAGTCCACACCCCTACAGCTGTGACAAATTAATACTACCACCACCAATCCCTTTAAATACAAATGTATAACATGTTACAATACAATCATAACAATGGTCACAAAACATAACATTAACCAAAAGCTTGGACCCCAGAAGGGGGTGGGTGGGAACCTTTTGAAGAGGTGGTCAGACGATAAGATAGGTAGGTCACGAGGCAAAAGCCCCATAAATAACCTAGCCCTCTCTCATCCTCCTCCTCACTCCCCACATCACCTCTCGGGCCAAGGGTCATGCTGTCCGTCTCCTAATTGGTCAAGGCTTTCTTAAGTAGGAGTCACAGGTTCAAAACCAGTGCCAGATGTGTCTTTTTTAAGCCATTATCTCTGCTTATCTATTCAAATTAATTTTGTAAGATTCTAAGTTAATCCAATCACTGTTTATGTACTATAATATATTGCATGGTGTAAATTCAGTGTTCCTGTTTCGTAACATTATAGTAGTTGAAGAATAAGCATACTGGTTTGTTCCCAGGTACAGTGACTGTATAATCTTGGTCACATCACTTTACCTCTCTGTGCTTATATTTTTCTCCAATGGTCGGGTTGTTTAAATAATATTGCTGTTGCTTATTTCTCCCCACATTTCTTTGAAGGCTGCCATGCAGAAAAGCATGTTAGAAATGTTTGGCCTGGATTCCACCCCAGATGGGCCTGGTGAACTCTTTGGATATATTCAGATCTACAACAGTAAACAAAGAATCCCCAATGCATATCCAATATGACTAATTATTTAGTTTATTTCTATATGTTTTTTCAGTGTTTTTTCTTCTCATAAGAATGGGTCTTTCGCTCAATCTTTTGGCCAAAACACTTCAAGCCTGACACAATGTTCAGGAGACTATCGGGCAGGTCCTACACTACCAGTTTTATATTGTGTCTTTTGTATTTCTTCCACTGCATAGAGAAAAGAGTAAACAAAACAATAATATAGCCAATAATATAGGATGCATGACATGTCCCTAAGGGGTTGAAATTTAGGAGCACTGTATGAGTAGATATATTCAGATCTGGTTGGAGTCTACCAAATAAAATAAAAAATCTTGAAAAGTAACAATATTTAAATTCCTCAAATTATCGAAAGGGGAATGAAGTCTGTTACTTTTTGAATTATTCACTATGATTTGAACCCTTATAATACAGTTTCGATATCTTATTATAATAACCACACACCATACTTTTTTTTGCTCATATCTAGGGACTTAACGCATGACCCAATCAGAGAGAGAAGGACTTCCTTTTCAGTTACCAGTTACCAGTGTTGGGAGCCATAGGACCATTGCAGTTGCAACAACCTAGACAAACAATATGATATCTGCTAGAGCTTTATATACCTACTCCTTGTCTCATGCTTGTGTCTGAGATGAAGAAAACAATGTCCTCCCCATCCAGTTCTTATATACCATGTATAAGAAATACCAAACTAATTACTATGGTCGGGATTTGAATGGCAATTAGTGTGGGATCGAGCTCTGATACAACTTATCAGAGCTTAGTAAGTCTTCCCCTATGATTCAGTTTTAACTTGTATGATGTACTAGAATTAATGTGGGGGGGGGGGGTTTCACAGTCACAAATTAAATGTAAGGTATAGCCCTGCACTTTTTCCCAAGCGCTTGATTTTCTAAAGACAATCTGAAGCTGCTATTTCAATAAAAAAAAACATTTAATATGTTGTTGACTATGCATGAAACACTATAGGTAAATAGTCTGCATCTAGACTAGAAACAGAAAAAGTGTACTGTTATTTTATTCTAAAAAGCTGTTCTATTTGGGGTGGCTTCTGAGTCCCTTGAGAATACAACCACATCTAATTTTAGAAATAAGCATTCTAACTAGTATTTTCTACCACATGGTCAATTGAAGTGAATATGGCAATATCAGCTTCCTATTAGTTTTGAAGAATAGGCAACATCACTCTGTGCTTGCTGGACAGGCATTTAAAAATAGATCTATATATGAATACCAATAGTGTATGTACATACCTGTATCTACATTCTACGTTGTATTATTAAATAATTGATTCATATTCATATATGGATATGATTAGTAGATTAGTTGACTGCAACAAGTAGAATTTCAAAATGTTATATACAGGCATACCCCGCATTAACGTACGCAATGGGACCGGAGCATGTATGTAAAGCGAAAATGTACTTAAAGTGAAGCACTACTTTTTTTCCCACTTATCGATGCATGTACTGTACTGCAATCATCATATACGTGCATAACTGATGTAAATAACGCATTTGTATCAGGCTCTATAGTCTCCCCGCTTGCGCACAGCTTCGGTACAGGTAGGGAGCCGGTATTGCTGTTCAGGACGTGCTGACAGGCACATGCGTGAGCTGCCGTTTGCCTATTGGGCGATGTGTACTTACTCGCGGGTGTACTTAAAGTGAGTGTCCTTAAACCGGGGTATGCCTGTATACCATCATCTGTCACGATGAACTACTTTGTGTGACTTAAAACATTTTATAACTGCATGACTTTATACGGAAGTACCTTTTTATTGTAAGTGAGGTGTCTGAAAAATATATGGTATAATAAGCTGTATTCTTGTATTGTATTTAGATTTAAAAGATGGATAGTATACATGTACTTTAAGGGAATGATTTTTAGTGAAAATGTTCTGATTACACACACAAACCCGCAAAGTCAGAACCCAAATCCCCCACACCATATATATTTCCGTCAATGAGGAGTGCTCCTGAGATTGTGACCTCATCAGGGCTTAGCTATAGCCTGGGCCTGAGCCCTTGGGGGACCTGCTCAGGTCACCGACAGGGAGGAGAGCTGGAACATTTGGCCCAGCTGTGTAGCCATCCGATCACTGAAGTCAGGGCCCCCTTCCACCTCCGGTCCCCTTAACAGCCACGGTGACAGCTTCAGTCAGTGCTCACAGCACAGCATTAAAACTGGATCAGGAGCTGTGAGCTGGGAAATGCGAGGGAGGAGGGGGGGATTTGCAGAGAGAGCAGGCAGAAGAGGCTGGGGGCGGAACAGAGGCAGAGAGCTGCCCTCCCTTGTTCTCCATGACATCAGGGGGAGGAGTGTCCTCGCACCGAACTCCCGCCCTCCCTACACACCACACGACCATCCGGGGATGCGCAAGGATTCCCAGCGGTGCAGTCTCAACCATGATGGTGCCACTTTGCCCGGCCCTGGCGCACCTGCCGCACATCACGCGCCTCCCACGCGTGCACATAGCGCAATGGCTAACGTCGGGACTGCTATCAACTACGCTACACCTGAGTCAAAGGTAACTTCCTCCTATCGGCTCTCTGCCTTTGTCTAGTAGACAACTCCCCTCTGCCTCCTTTCCATTGGCTCCTGTCCCTTCTTATACCCACTCAGCCCTCTGCTTGTTGTGGAACATAAACCGTTGTTTATGCACCGTGCTCACTGCAGCCTGAGTTTACCTGTATCCTGACCTTGCCTGACCTCTGTTGTGACCTCTGCTCAGACCCAAACCCGTCTCTTCTATTTCCCTGGACTTTGGCTTGTATTTGGATTCCCGCTCTCTCCGCTCCTCGACCACGGCTTACAGACTATGACGACTCTTCTCTGTCCAACCCTAGACCACGGCAAGTACCCAGACATACCTACACTCTCCTACCCTGACCCGGCTACACGTCCCTGACTCTGCTTTCTGGACCTGGCCCCGTGGTTGTAGGGTGGCGGTTATATACATCCCCACCTCAGCCCCGCGGTCTAGTCTAGGTTGTAGAGAGCATCCGTTACAAGGAGTTGCTATGTGCTGCTGTGGGAAGGTATGTGTGTACTTGTGTGTCAGTTTGCTGTGTGTATCAGGTATAGAAGGGGTGAAGGCGGTCACAGCAATAGAAGTCCAGCCCAGGAACAAGTGAAATTAAAATCAGCTTTAATATTACATGCTGTACATCACAGAAGGGGCACTCTGACGCGTTTCGTCCTTCTCCAGAACTTTATCTTTGATAAAGTTCTGGAGAAGGACGAAACGCGTCAGAGTGCCCCTTCTGTGATGTACAGCATGTAATATTAAAGCTGATTTTAATTTCACTTGTTCCTGGGCTGGACTTCTATTGCTGTGACCGCCTTCACCCCTTCTATACCTGTATCTGCTTTGGCTGGCGCACGCAGGCATTCACCACGGACTCCTAAGAAGGACTGACCTCATCCCCCCCTCCACACGTGTGGACGCGCTGGAGCGCATCATCAGCTGAGAGGCAACACCGCTCCTCCTCACTGCAGGAAACGGCGTGCACGGATGAGCAGGCAGCGGTCCCCCTACGCAGACATCGCGTCGGTGGTTACCTAAGAAGGAAGACGCTGCAGCCATCCGTATCACAGGGAAAGCCACGACAGAGGAAAATCTTCAGCAGTGCGGAACAGCTCACCGCAACCGCACGCAGGATACCGAAGACACCGGGCAGGCTAAGGGCAGCAGCTAGTGGCCTCAGGAGGTTCAAGAGTGAGGTGTCCCTGGACACTTCATTTCCTGCACCCGGCCACTATCGGCACAACGGGCCCCCCGGCATGGGTGAGTCAAAAATTTATAATCTGAAGATTTCATTGTGTCCTAATGGTGAATTGCCACATACTTTTAGTGGATTGAGTTTTCTTCTTTACACTTAATATACTTGACTTTGGCAGCATCAGTTATTTTGGGTTCACTCCCATATTTTTTAGTGCTGTGTGTATCAATTTGCTGTGTGTGTTTCAGACTATCAGTATGCTGTGTGTGTTTGTGTGTACATTTGTCAGTTTCACTTTGCTCTGTCAGTGTGCTATTTGTGATTCAGTGTCTGTCAGTGTGGTGCGTGTGCTTCAGTATATTTCAGTTTGCTGTGTGTGCCTCAGTGTCTGTCAGTGTGCTGTGTGTGCCTCAGTGTCTGTCAGTGTGCTGTGTGTGCCTCAGTGTCTGTCAGTGTGCTATGTGTGCCTCAGTGTCTGTCAGTGTGCTATGTGTGCCTAAGTGTCTGTCAGTGTGCTGTGTGTGCCTCAGTGTCTGTCAGTGTGCTATGTGTGCCTCAGTGTCTGTCAGTGTGCTATGTGTGCCTCAGTGTCTGTCAGTGTGCTATGTGTGCCTCAGTGTCTGTCAGTGTGCTGTGTGTGCCTCAGTGTCGGTCAGTGAGCTGGGGAGGGGGGGGAGCAGTTGGTGAAACTTGCCCCAGGTGCAAAAACACCAAATTACTCCCTTGCGTTTACGCATATTTACATTATCAGATGCCTCAACAGCAGCTCGGTCAGACCTCCACTCCTCAAACGCACAGTCAGAACCCTCCTCCGCTACTCAACTGCTCGCCCCCCCTGCTTCTCATCCTCACAGTAAAAAAAACCCTCCCTCATCCTCAGGGGGCTATTGCAATGTGCGTGTGTGGGGGCGGGGGGGCTATTTTTAGTGTGGGAGTTTATTGTAGTGTGGGTGTGTGGGTATGGTTATTGTAGTGTGTGTTTGTAGGTGATTATTGTAACTTGTGTATTGTTGGGGGGGTACTCAATTGTAGGGGGGAATAGTATGTGAGTGTGGCCAGGGGGAGGGGGAAATTAATGTGAGGAGGGGATTGTGGGATCTGGATTGTGTGTGGAGGGGGGGTTAGTGAATGATAGCGGAGGGGGGGAGTGTAAGAGGAAAAGGGGATAGTGAGGGAGGAGGTGTGAAAGGGGGGAGAGAAATACATAAGGAGGTTGAAAAGGTGTAAAAGGGGGGGGGGGAGAACCAACCCCCGCAGGACCACCAACACATGCAGGGGGCCCAATGGAAACTCCTGAATCTACAGAATATATTCATTCATAATTGGGCCCTGAAAATAATGTTGCCCAGGGGCACGCACATATGTAGCTACGCCACTGGACCTCATGTAAAATAACAAAAGACAGAAATCCCCAGTGCTACATCCAATGTGACAAATTATATAGTTACATACTTATCTGTTTTTCTTTTCATAAGTGGGGGTCATTTAGTTAAATTCTTTGGCCAAAGCATTTGAAGCTTGCAAACCACGCCAAGGTCTTAACACTACTTGACCTGTAAAAAGCTTTCCTATCCTCTCTTATGGAGGGAGAACTGTCTTAATAGACATTCACAGGTGCATAAGGCTGTGTCCATAGTGTGAATAACGGCGCGAACAATATGCAGCAGCTCTATAGGGTCAGCCATAGTGAGCTTGAGAGAAAGATGAAGAGCGACCGCGCTGCAGAATTTTGAGCCGACAAAAAAATTGTTTGTTTTTTTGCGTGACAGCCGGTTCACGTGAGCCGTTCAGCCTATGAGGGAGAACATCCTCGTAACGTCACGGCCACAACTCCACCACGCTTCCCTAGCATGAGCAATATGAGTCCACAGATCGCTTGGGCGACAGGGGCGCGCAACGCCCTGCTCTCCGTCGCGCACGCGCGCGTCCACTGTATCCGAGGCCTAACAAGAACTGCTCTGATAACCACAAGGCCTATAGGAAAATTCAACACATGACATGAAGTTGCATTCGGTGCTGCAGCAGCTCCAGCCCAAGCCAGACAATAATAGAAACTAAAAGGGTCAGAGAAATGATCCTGTTCAAGTTACACATTGCAGAACAAAATGACTTTGTTTCACTGACAATAACAGGCTCTGCAAGTACTGAACTGAAGAGCAACAGTACTACTGTACTACGCACAGTGGTCAGATAGAAAAAGCAGAGCCATGCATGTTGAAGAAGTGAGTTTTCCACATGTAATTCTCAAAAAACTGAGACTCTATTTTGAAATAATGTTATTAATAGACATGTGGCAAACCTTTGTGCAAGTTCGGAGATACATTTTCGATGGCCAAAAAGCACTAGCCACAAATATCTTATTTAGAACACATTACTACAATTGTTGCAAAAAAATTCACAAAAAAGTTGAAACGTAAACACATTTTGGCAAATTCCACTAATGTATACACAAACATTTTTTTAAATACACTTTTTTTTTTAACCCTACTGTATGAATCGACATTTAAGCCTTTGCTTAAATATTTTGCTGGTTCGGGCATTTGTATGAACTTTTGCAAAAGAAACTGGGACAGAAATCATTTATCTTAGCCTCAAAAATACTGGAAATACTGTATATGCAGAATTAGACTTGGGAAAAGGTTGGATACTTAATGAAGCAGCAAAAGTCACGCTTTAGGGTAAGAGGCTATTACAGAAATGCGGTGTCAATGAGAAACACTTTTTTTTGTCACTGAATATGAGTAAGATAAAAATAGTTTGTCATTAAAATGACTGTTTGGCCATTTAAGCCTTAAGCACATCTAAAACTTGTTCTGACAATGATAAACACTACACTGATCCCCTTGATACACAAATCTCTTGTCAATGTGATAAATTAGTTCTATTTATCACCATTCTTTACAGTATTTGTGGCATAAATGTGTTGATACGTAAAAATATAGATTACCAGTCAATGTGAACTTAATCAACCAGTCTGCTTATTTTGTCTATATACAGTATTTGCAAGTATTTTACGCTAAATCATTCTAATAGCTATATTGACCTGGAAAACATCAGATTATTAATAGCTTGTAATACCATTTTTTGAACTACCATCAAATTACACTTAGATGATCAAATGAGCCTATAAAATACACCTGCCCCATGTATCACTTTCTGATTTTGCATCTGACAAAGATAGCTTTTGCAGTCTCGAAAGGACATTTCTTACCAGTGACAGATTCTACATTTTCTTTAATAGACCTTTGAATATTGAATATGCGAGGGAAATGCAGGAGAGATTAAACATTAGGTATAGGCATGATAGATAGGAAATTACAGTTGGCAGATGTAGATTTCAAATATTTGATAGATATTAACATTTCTGCTCTGTATGCACGCCTGATGGAAATATAGTAAATTTACTGTTCAGAGATTTTACCTCAAACTTTGTTTGCTCAATTTATACATAAACTGTCAGTCTGGCAGAAGATACCAATTGCAAACAGTTTAAAATAAAAACCATACAAATACAAGTTTGGGCCAATGATGCGGTTTTAAATGGGAGTGCTGCAAACAGAGAGTCATCTAAGTCGGAGCCACTTTTTTAGCAGTAAATGGCAACTATGGAATGGATGGCTTTTATAGACCAGAAACTGTGTGGTGCGACAGCACGTACCTGTGTGGGTAGCCAACATCTAGAAGGACTAACAAACTCCACCCATACCTCAGAGCAGTGGCACAGGCTGACCACAATTCCTAAGAGTAGTCAGTCTTTACTGACTAAGAATGCTGTCTAGGCACTGTCATAACTCATTAGCCAATTACAAATATGGTGAGGGACGTAGAGGCAAATGTTCCAACTCCTACATATGTTGCAAATAAAATCGACGTTGGTTTCCTTGATGTAGTTGTATTGTTTTGCAAACGTAAGTAACTAAGTACAATCCAGGCTAAATAGTTTAGCCAAATATAGTGTCTTGTTCACTCATGCTTTAAATTCAAGAGCTGAAGTAATTGAACAAAAAAAGTTTACATTCCAGCAGCCTGCTGTACCAAAGCTTAATAAATGTTTGGCTTAATACTCTTTAACATAACTTTCATTAGTTTTTATAAACATGTAGCTATGAAAAGGCATCTCTGTAATAATTTAAATTAAAATATATTTTTATTAGAAAATGTCAGTGATGCATCCCAATTAGAAATTTTAATCCAGTGCGGACTGCAACACAAAGATTTGTGCAACAGACTTTTTTGTTCTTGATTTGATTAGTGCCACACTTACATGCATTTTGCCTTGACAAGCCTGGACGTGTTTAATTTCCTACTTTGCAAGTGTGTTCAAGTTTAGTTTGTAGGCACATTGCAGCTTCAATTATATATGTAATTTAGATGAAAAAGTGTAAAATATGCAAAATATTTATTAATATGTGTCATCGTTGTTGCTACTTCACTGTTGAATCTTCAAGTAGTTTTCTATTTTAGGGAAACACTGATACAAATATATTTTGGCATTGACTCTTTAAAATAGCTGTGGTGGTCAAACTACTTGATGTGTTATCCTATGTGTGCACGTATAAACATGTAATGCTGAAGGGCCAATGTGCTGAGCAATGATCGGGGGACCACTACAACCCTGGGAATAATCCTAGCACAAAAGTCAGAAGGTTGGATGCCTGGTCTGTCCTTCTGCACTGGGATACCAGGCACCGGCTGTGCGCCCATGGTGGTGGCCCTATGATCCCATATTAATGTGGCAGAATATATCAGGCATCATATGGCAACATCAGAACAATTTATACACCAGGTAATTCCAATACTTAAAGGCAGTGGGTGCAGATAGAGCACAGCTCCAGACGCCCTGCAATGTCAAGCAGGAAAAATAAACCAGGCCACTCCGCAGTAGTATGAAATTCAAATTTGTATTGGTGCCAGCTAACACATACAGGGAACAAAAATAGGACAAATAGAACACACCTACGCGTTTCGTACAGGAGTGCTTTATCAAGGTAAAGGTGCTTGATAAAGCACTCCTGTACGAAACGCGTAGGTGCGTTCTATTTGTTCTATTTTTGTTCCCTGTATGTGTTAGCTGGCACCAATACAAATTTGAATTTCATACTACTGCGGAGTGGCCTGGTTTGTTTTTCCTGCTTGACATTGCAGGGCGTCTGGAGCTGTGCTCTATCTGCACCCACTGCCTTCCTGTATTTACCAACGGATGGACTGCACGCTATAGATCCTGAGAGTGCCCCCTGGACGGAGCAGGTAAAGTGCCACAGTGCCTTATTTAAATCCTGCTGTTTATGGACATTGTTCCTTTATTAATATACTGTTTGGGTGATTATTGTGTACATCCCTGTGGCTGTCTCAACTGACTCCACCTGTCACTTCCCCTACAGTAACCACGCAATTTCATTGCATTCAATTGAGGGGCATTCCATCATCACCGGACCACCATATTATGGTTTCATTATGATTTATGTCTTATGAGGATACTTGCTCAATTTTGAGCACCACATACACCACGTTCCCCTAATTCCAATACTTAACCTATGTAGATATTCCATAGCTTCAATTTAAAAAAAGCTAGCACAATACAAAATATGATTAAACATATGTACAATACTAGAGAAGGGCACATTTTGGGGGCAGATTTGGATCTGCAGTGGATCTGGCGGTTCCTTTAGTCCACGGATTACAGCAGATCAAACTCAAAAAGGGCGAATCACGGTTTACAGATTTTTTATTATTATTACCAATACACTCCACAGCACGTGGACAGATTTGCAGAATCCAATCTATGAATTCAGCAATCCGCTGGCAGATTCTTAAAAATACGTCAGCTGATTGCTGAATCCGCGGATTGGGTTCTAAAAATCTGTCAATGGATTGTATCCAATAGCGGATTTTGATGAATCATTGTTGAATAATTGATTAAAACCGACCAAATCCGTCCATGGATTTTACACCGCGAAATGGGTTTTAGGGGGAAATGCAAGAAAATCCAGGAAATGGATTTGGGCGGATTTGCCCATCTCTATACACTACATATAGCTGTTTTGTATTTATTTTTTTATTGAAGTTATGATTACAGAAAACATTGGATTATGAAAAATGTCTTAACTAGAGGAAAAAGAGAAAGGCATACACAACAATAGGAGACTTATGAAAGAACAACATAAAATAATAATAAATATATATATTTTTTATATTTGGGACTTCCTTTTCAATTGTAAAATGTGGGTTTTTTTTTTAACTGACAGCATGCACTCTACATTTGATCTCTGTAGGGCTTTGTTCTGACTTCCTGCTTTATGCTGAACATCCAGATAATCTTTGAGTCCCAGACTCCGGAAAAGTGCAAATGTCTTCAAAAGTGTTTCGCAAATATCCGTACAGTTTGCAAAACATGTGAAAGTGTTACAGATTCATCAAAAATGTGCAGATTTTCATCCGGACTAGAGATGTGCAAACTTTTCACCAATGTGCCCTTTTTTTGTCGAGGAGAGAGCTCTGTTTAATCTGGGCTCATAACGTGACTATACCTAAAAAAGAGAAAGAGAGTCTATACAACACATGTCCGTAAACACGTATGAGATACCTGGGAAATATGCTAATTTCAATCATTTGTACATACTGTGCCTATTCAAATTAGCTTATCTCCCAGGTATCTTAAGTGTGTTCACAGCTGACATAATTGGGGCTTTCCTTGCGGTAGCTCCTGATCGGCGCAATCACACTTTGTAGAATAAGGCCTTGAGGACGTGAGAGTTAAAATGATCAAGTGGAATTGAGAACTCAGAGAGAAAGAAAAGTTTAGGAATATAATCTCATGCACACTTTTTATAATTGAATACAGGACTCAATTAAGGAAACGGATTTATGTCTCCTTATAAAAATATATATACTTTTGTAACGAGGTATTCCTACAGTATATACATATATCCTGCTCTCTAAACCTCATACCTTCACTCTAATTCCTAACCTATCTACATTTCCCTTTTATATTGTTGCGTTACACTAACTGTTTGCCCAGACACCTCACACTCACCCTAATACTTGCCCAATTAGCTTTTTTGCATTTTCATGTCACTTTTTGTACCACACTTATGTAACGGATTTTCTGGCCTAGCCTGACCTACCCAATCTCACATTGGACCCTGTGGTCTAGCCAGTCCCCATTACAGTGTAGTGTCTGGTGATGCACCTGTTGGCAACAGGACTCCTGAGTCTCCCGCATGATGTGGTGTGGGGATTGCCAACCCAGACAGGCAGCTGAGTTAGTGTGCGTGAGTCCTACCTATATCCAGTGCAGCGCCTCCACCTCATCAGGATCCCAGCGTCCGCTTGTGGATGGTCCTGGTGAGGAACTCCTCTGTGATGCACTCCTCTGTGTAATCACTCCACACTTACACACGAGGGTATGATTTAACAAGATCATCTTTATTGCAGTTAGGTGGACCAGCTGCCCCTCACAGCGGTCGTACTTAGCCGCTCATGCTCACCGCACTTCCCTTTGCAAGGTATCTTTTCCCAATTTGGTGGATTCCCTATCTCCCCTCAGGGAGATAGTCCCTGTGCCAGGTCCCTGGTCACAGTATTATGAGCCGCCTCCTCCCAAGTCTGTACTCAGACTTGCTCCTTACTCCAACAACTACAACCAACTCCTCCAACACTCTCAACACACTAACTTTTTAGCAGTGCTGTGCCTTATGTCTTCTCTGGGGGCAGGCACAACTCTGACATCACTAATTATGGATTCAGAGTATGTGGCCACTCCCATTCATACATAGGGCACCTCACCAGGGTCTGAGGGCAAACCTCCATAATTACTGCTGGCATGCCCATAACTTACCAGGCCTTACTGTCAGCAGGAGAGATGACTGTAGTCCATTTTACAGCATGGCTGTTCACCCACATGTCTCATATAAATATGACATGCTATTTCAGCTTCATTTGTAAAATTAGCCTGAAGAAGGGGCCTTGTGATCAGGAACACTCATTTTAACCACAAGTTAGCTATTAAAAGGTATCACTTCTACCTTACTTTTGTTTGTTAGTTCTACGGGCTAACAAGGTACCATCCTCTATTCGTGTCACTTTAAATAAAACTGTTGTAGAAAAAGTGAGAATGCTAGCACTATATTATACTTATATCATACTTACTGTATGACATCATTTATCAACGTGAGCTAGAGAGTAGCATGAGCTATTTCATGTGGAAAAGATGTTATATCTCTGGCGCTCTGCACATGTAAATAATGTGTTAAAAAGGATATATACAACCAGTGCTGGTGACTGTGTCAGATCCAATGATGTGCTCCAATCAATGAATTATCAGACATGGAATGAAAACAAATAAAAATGCATAGCGTAATACTGTATAGTTAATGTGACATGAAAACACCACGAACATACAAGACAAATTGAAAACAAAAAACAAATGCTGAGATAACAGGTGATTACTATAAAAATAACAAATTTAATAAAACAACACAAAGTATGGACATGATCATATAAAAATATAGGAATATATTGGAATAGGTCCCACTGGTTGATCTGCTGCTGCACCTGAAAAAAACACTTACCAGAAGTAAGATGGTAACAGGCGGTGTATATTCAGAGAGTATCCCCTCTCATCTGTGGCTTGTCAGCTCTCGGCGTCTCTCCTTGGCATCAGTGGCGTGCTGATCCTCAGTGGCTGCTTCCGGATGGAGTGCCCCCCTGATCTCGCGGGGACAGACCTGATCAGCTCAGGAGTGATGAACTACAATTGCAGATTCGCCAGAAGCTGCCCGACGGAGCGTTGGAATGATGACGACAGATTCGCTTGTACTCCGGTCAGCAGGAAGATTAGACCATAATCAGGGGTGGTATTCAGCAGTGAAGCCAGTGGGATCACCCTACGCGTTTCGGAAGACACAGCTTCCTTCCTCAGGGGTGTAGTAATGATGATAGAGTCCCTGTGTGTCCTTGTATTTATAGTTCCAATTAAAAGATACAGTACACCTATTAATAGTCCCAGACATGCGCAGTTTGGAAATCCAAAAAATGCTTGGTATCTCAGCAAAAGTAAGAAACAAACACACAAAAAACAACATTAAAACATATATATATATATTAAACATAAACAGATTATTGTACCAAGGTATCATATCTGACAACAATATTTATGTTAAATATGCAGAGCGCCAGTGACAGTCATCTGGATGGTAGGACATGGATGTGTATATGTGTAATATGTATTTAAACTAATTGTGATGGTAAGAAGTGCTAGTGAACTAATATGATTTGTGAAAGTGTTCCCTAGAATTCAGTGTTTTCTAAAACTAAAGAGACAGAAATACAATATCTAATTAATCCAATAGAATATGGAATTATAAATTAGTCCAAATTGTACAATATGCAGAATCTATATTAGATAGATAACTAGACTACAAAAGTTAGATTGTACCTGTATGTATCTGGAATATGATAATCAGTGGTTGACAAATCACCAAAAAATCTACTCGCCACACAAAAAAATCTACTCGCCACCTAGTACCAAACTGCTTGGGCCAATATTTACTCGCCCGGGGGTTAAATCCACTCGCCCGGGGCGAGCAAATGTATAGGTTTGTCGAACACTGATGATAATCATACAATAAATTTTGAAATGAAATACGATCTTGTGTTTTATAAGATTTCCTCATCTCAGGGAAATCCAGTGTACTAATAGTATGTGTCATAAGTATAGTGATTAACTATAAGTTGATACCTATTATAAGGTGAAATAAATATGCAATATCTAACTATAAGGTGATGTCTTAATATAATGAAACTAATATGTGTGGTGTAAGTGACGTAGAGGAATATAAATAAAGTGTTTTGTGAAAACTTATATGTGTGTGTTATAATAATCAAATGTGATAGTATAAATTCTAATTGTGTAACCATTAAACATGGGTGATAAAAATATATGTAATGTGCTAAAAGTGGTAAAGGTGAGTGTAATATTGTATATATAATACAATGTGTAAACGACAGTGGTTTGAATGAATGTAAAGAGCCAAACAATGGTGTCTTTACTTACCCACCAGAAAGAATTTGATATCGAACTCAATATTGAGACCCAATAGTGCTAGAGTATGAAGCTCATAGATCCAGAAGGATTCTCTCCTCCCCAAAAGGCCTATAATGTTGCCTCCATGCCAATGAGGCGTGAAGGCTTCTATGGCCATGCATCTAAGACCTTTGGGATCTTTTCCATGCACCTGTGTGTGATCAGACCTTTTTTGATATTGTAGATGTGTTCGTATAATCGGCATTTGATAGACCTAGTGGTCATACCCACATACTGCAGACCACAAGGACACTCAAGAAGTTGGTACTGTTACAAGTGATGTGTTGTTTGATGAAATAAGTTCTGGATGTAATTTTGGAAGAAAAAGAAAGACTTTTCGAACTATATCTGCAGGCTGTACAGATGTTGCAAGGATAATATCCTTTGCAGACACTATTGGTACGGCACAAAGATCGCGTTAGAAGGCAACTTGGAGCAAATTTTTGACCTATATTTGGTGCTTTGGTAAATATGATTTTTGGATTGATAGGTAACATATCGACCAGTTCTTTGTCCTAGCTAGTTCATGCTACTTTACTTCTCAAACTGTTTCTAGGGTTTAATGGTATCAGGTATCCCACATTCAAGACACAGTAAAGTAATTACTTTGTGAAAATTCTAACAGTTGTCAGTTAGGTTTTTTTAAATAATCTAAAGCATTAGTTTGTTTTGATTGTTTTTATATATTAAATATGGCATTTTACTTGTTTTTTAATGCACCAAAACTAAGTAAAATACCACATTAAACATTATTGTCAGTCGTAGGTCAAAATGTCCTTCTGAGAATACTTCTGGAGCTAAAGTCTCATTGAAAAATTGCTGTAACAATTGTAATATCTGTGGACAATTTTTGAAGCCATTTTTAACATTTATAAGCCAGCTTGCTGTTTTTCCATATACAGTAGTTTATGTATACAATTTCTGAGTTGCAACTGAATCCTTAATAATGAGCCTACTTTTCCTATAAGAAAACCATACAGCAACAGCAAGCCTAGTCCTGATAACGAAAAGCTGGCAGGGTATACAGGCTATAAGAAGTAATATAGCACCGCTGTTCTACATGTGGCCTCAAGCATTGGCAGCATTACATATGTGGGGACTGAGGAGGAAAATAGGAGTATATTTCAAGATCATAGACTAATGCAGTAAAATATAAGCCCAGATCTAGGGTACTTAAGAGTTCTAGGAAACATAAGTGCCTAAATCTATTCCATGATGACTCTTTGCACAGTTCCAGATCACAATTGAATGACCATCCCAGGTATTGCAGAAAGTCACCAAGCTATCATACAATTTGTACAAAACTTGATGATATAATTTGTGATTTTGTTTTATTTTATGTTTCAGATGATGTAATTCATTAATGCAGCGATCCCACATAGCCGGAGATGAACCGCGATTTTTATTTCAGCCTCAGGACCTCCTGGTTATAAAGATATCCGTGTTTTAATCCCTTTTAAGAAAATGAAAATGGCTGCCAAATCTTTCGGATCCCGCGGTAAAAAGGAAAGCCATAATGTCATGATGGCCTGACTTTGTGGTTTCCTATTAAATGGCTGCTTACATGTTTATGAAGGAACACCGATAACTAAACCAGTATCTCGGAAACAAGGGTAGCCCCTATGCTGAAATAAAAGCTCAGTCCAGCACCAGTGTCTTGTCCCCTGAGCATTTCCCTCTCTTTTTTTTTACGTTTTCTAGTGTTAAAAATTAAAAAGTTCTTAATCTCTGGTTTCTGAGGTCACCATGGTAACGTTTACATTGCAATGGGCTTTGAGGAAAGCTTCATTCTAACCTCTTTAGTATTTCAAATGCTTATATCTCCTGAACAGAGCATCAGATTGAAACAATAAAAACAAGAGCAAGAAGCGGTATCTTAAAGTAAGTAAGAAAGAAAATGCAAAAAAAAATGAGATCAGCACAGAATTTTGCTTTAAAATAAGAAACTTTTTTCCCTATGGGACTCAAAGCAAACAGTTACCAAAAAACAATAAAAGGAAACATTTACGGCTATACAAGAAACCAACTGTAAGATAAAGAAATATAATATAGGATGAACATAATATAGAATGGGATGATGCTGTAAGCGTGGAATGCTGGATAGGTTGTAGTTCACTTGTCAAATGTCTGAGTAAAGAAGTACTGTATGTCTTGAGTCTGTTTTTAAACTTTCCATGGAGGGGGCCTCTTGGACACTACGCGGTAGAGAGCGCCAAAGAGTAGAAGCAGCATGACTAAAAGGGCAGGCGCCAAAACAGGGACATTCTGGTAGCTGTTACTTAGACCTGTGGATCGAAGTGAGTGAGTGAGAATGTAGGGAACCAGGAGCTCTTTCAGATAGCTGGGACTCTCATTATGTAGGGCGTTGAATGTCAGCAAGCCTATTTTGAAACAGATTCACCATTTAAAAAGCAGCCAGAGAATGGGGAACAGGTTTCATGTTGCAAGAATGGGTCTGGTTACTTAATATCCTGGCCACAGTATTATGCACCAGCTGCAGGTGGCGCAGGTCTGTTTCCGTAAGTCCCCAATAAAGAGCATTGCAGTAGTCCACGCATGATGACACAAAGGCAAAAACCAGTGTAGGGAGTTCCTCTGGGGAAATATAGTAATCCTGTATATGTTCCTCAGGTGAAATAATGATCATACAGTAGCTGACACCTGTTGTGTACGTGTCAAGCCACAATCAAGGACAACACCAAGTTTCTTCACACAGAGTTTAATTATCTAAAGAGAATTTTGCTTGACATAATATCAAATTCCCCATTAAAAAAATTAGAACCTTATTTGGGTGATCTGGCCCAAACTTATATTAGTAACATGGATTTATCAGTAAGCCGAACCGCTCAAGCTAGCCCCCTACCCACAGACACCGTTATGACAGTCCCAGCCATTGCAGCTCAGTGGGCAAGTCCCATGTTACCATTAACTCGTTATACTCAATCTACCAGCACCACGCCAGTAACTGTACCACAAAAACAAAACAATACGTAACATAGGGTACCCTGGTTTAAGGACACTCATTTTAAGTACACTCGCGAGTAAGGACATATCGCCCAATAGGTAAATGGCAGCTCACGCATGCGCCTGTCAGCACGTCCTCCTGAACAGCAATACCGGCTCCCTACCTGTACCGAAGCTGTGCGCAAGCGGGGAGACTATAGAGCCTGTTACAAATGCGTTATTTACATCAGTTATGCACGTATATGACGATTGCAGTACAGTACATGCATCGATAAGTGGGGAAAAGGCAGTGCTTCACTTTAAGTAAATTTTTGCTTTACATACGTGCTCCGGTCCCATTGCGTACGTTAATGCGGGGTATGCCTGTACCCCAGCGGGTCATACAAACTGACTCCCTACCCAGGAGTCCCTTACTTACCAGGACCACCCAGCCTAATGTTGTGACAAATATATCTCAATATCTTCACAATTCTGAACCCCAGACAAGATCCCCCCTTGAAACCACCATCTAACCATGACTCCGTTTTTTTTAATTATTATTATTATAATACACCACTCAACAACACCATCCTTGACCGGGTGGACTATCCTTGCCATTGGGAGGGTGGGTTGAATAGATGTCCAGCACACTGGTTCCTCCTAACTGCTCTTCCTTGCCTCTAACATATCACCACACTATGAAAACCTCTGCCTCTAACCCCCAGCCCACAAATCAGTTTGCTGCAAAGTCAGCTCCTCCTCTCCATCATCCGTTCTTCCACCCTTTCCACCCTATTCTGTAAGGCAACAAAGATGGGGATATGTTTATATTTAAAGTTTCATGTGGTAAGATTTTTCTGGTTTTTTTTTTAACTATTTTTATATTTGCATTTTTTTTCTTTAAACAAGACAGCCTAATTAATGTAAGACAGAGTGGGGAAAGATAGTAACATGAAGCAACAGCATATCACAATGTACTTCTACACAGTATTAATATTACTGTAGGTTAAAAATATATATAATTTCTCAAAATGAAAACGTTTTCAGTGTCCACTTATGGACTCTTGCACCTCTAATAATTCAGAGGAAAATATGAAATACATTATGAATATTGCATTTAATACATAGGAAAAAGTTCAACACAGGAAATAATTGATGTCTCGCACTAACTGATTTAAATGGTAAGTAAAATCCACAGTTAACTATTAGTCAAATTGCAAGTACAGCTATACATATACTTACACATGCCAGAGTCAATTTATGCTTATAGTTGTAAGATGCTATTTATGTAATGCTGGGCTAACTGTATATGCAACATCATACCACTAGCAAAGCACCTCATGTGGAAACAGTGTACTACATCAAATATTTCTTAATATATATATATATATATCATGCCACACAAGTCTTTCTTAGAGTAGAAAACATATGTTTATATAATATACCATATCTACAAAATGTAATATTGTAAATAATGAACGTGATATTGCAGTTCACAAATTATATGACAATGATTATAAATGTTTCTGTAGACTCATATTCATTTGATTACGTTCTTTATTCACTGAAAGATGAATTTAACATTGAATTATCAGCCGTCACGCAAAAGAGTTTGTGACCATGCTTATCCAACAAGCCACCCAACTACTTTTCCTGCAGTATCTTAACTTTCCTTAACTTTCTAAACAGTGAAAAACAGAAATAAATGTGGTCATGAAAAACTGAGACAGATGACCACATCCTTTGGATAACAAAGCACTGTTGGTTTCAGGACTTCATTTACATAAAGAATTATTTCTAAGCATTATGTCAGTGGAACTCTCTTACACTTACTGTATAATGAAGGTCCTGTTCTGTACTTAAAGGGCCCTTTTACACACCATACTGCCAAGTGATCACAGTCATTATTCTATTGATGTCGAACAGATTTTCAGATAGGCATGTCTTATGTTTAAATCTGCAACTTTTATCAATGTATAAAGTATAATGCTGGCATGTGTATGTGACCCTATCAGAAAGCATGGCAATTTCTATTAAAATATTCAGTGCCCTCGTGGAAAATAGCAAAACTAACTGAATTTAACTAAATGTATCATTTTTATTCCATATAAAATATTCGAACATATTCATTTTGAAACAGCCTGTCACTTTTTTCCTCATATTTTTTTTTGCTGATGTCTCTTCTATGTTTCTCTTTCGGCAACCCCATTCTCTTTCCTCATCCTGTTTCTCTTTATCTTCTGCTTCCAAATGTTTCACTTCCTTATGCCATGTTTCCATCCTATGGTGAAGAAAGTGACACCAGGAAAGGGTGGGGGAGAAGTCAGAAGAAGTATGGTTTCACAACAGCTGCAAAGCCAGCCTTATAGTGTGTCCTTCACATGTACAGTAGGAGAACTGCTCACCCCAGATCTTCACCAATTCTTGTTCACATTTTACTCCAGTAGTTCCTATAAGGTAGATACTTGAAAATCTATAAGTCACAGAGCATGAATATTTATACCATTGCATTTCATTTTGTTGCAATTGGGCTCATTTCCATCTGTGCATTTGTACTGATTTCGATATTTGGCACTAATTTTACCTACTGTATGTTAACTAACATTGCACATTTTTATTAGAAATTAAGCAGTTATTATTATTCTTTATTTGTAAAATACCAGCTTATTCTTCAACGTGGTACAATATGGATACAGAGATTTGATAATTACATACACATAGTTACATACAAATATTCAGATTCAAAATGGAATGAGGGCCCTGCTCGTGAGATCTAGGGAGTTGATCATTTGTTTCACCCATTTGTCATTGGATGGATACATTGTTAGAAATGTTTGTTTGGCACCTTGCAGGCCTCTTTGACCCTGAAGGAGTTAATAAGTGACATGTGCCAAGAAAGTCAGACCTGGCACTTACTTTATCCCATTTTGCAATTGACTTGAATGTTCGATAAAGCCGCATCAGGTGCACTAACCAGTACCGGCACTTAATGAATCTGCCACTTTGAGTATGCAAGCAGGAGAACAACTGTATAGACATAAATGTCGCAAAAGTACAATTACAGAGTCACTCAAAAAGAGTAGCAGCATCTTCCAATGAAGAATGCACTAATGGAACACACCCTGGGCGATGTAAAACATAATATTTATTGAATACTATTAAAATGAAGGTGAACACAGTAGAGCAATAATACAATAACATGAATGTGCTGACAAACAATGGTGCTCAGACTAAAAACAAGGAAGGAAGAGCAAGCAATCGAATGTCTAATAGAGTACCCAGAAACAATGTTAATAGAGGGATAATTGAAATCTTGCCCGTGGTTAATGCCAGTGGACAGACACCCACCCCCCTTTTATTGTTTTAGATATTTTTGCCCTTGATTCGCTGCCCTAATCAAATCAGTGTGAGCGCTGGTTGCTTGTATTAGAGCAGTCATTCAAGTCTCCCCAGTAATGCAGAGATAGAGATAGAGCTGCGGTGGAGATCTCTGTCTGCACCTAATAACCTAAGTAGGCAGAGATGAATAAGGCTGAGTCCCCGCTGGTGCTGAGCGCGCTCATGCTTGGAGAGCGCTCCAAGCATGAGCGCCAGGTGTCCTGCATTTACGCGCGCTGGGTTGGGGGGCATTGCAGGTAGTTGAGCACGCGGGAAAGTATCATTTTTTTGTTTATCTAAGCCCCGAGTGCGGGTGAGCGTGTGTGTGCCTGTGTACAAACGCGCGTGCACACAACGTGAGTGGGGACTTACATATATCTATATATGTAAGTAACCGCCGCAAGCGCCGCCCGTTCAGCGCTAGCGGGACGCAGCCTACCGCTAACTCGATGAGTGTTAGAGACTAAATGTTAGCTCTATCACCTGCCCTCCCCCTAACATAGCTGCCAAGTGAGCGAAACGCGTAGTGCATCATGACGCAGTGACGTCATTCAGAAAGATGAAGGCAGGCAGTGTTAACAATCTGTGAGGGCTTTCATTTGCCGTTAGCAAGGGATAGTTTTATTATTTTGTCTTTGGAGTGGTCACTCCTTGTTACTGGAGTATGGACGATTCAGGAGGGAGACAACGAGAGTAAGCTAGCTCCTGAAGCACCTTCCACGTAGCGAGCTAGGAGTCCCCTGTACCCAGAGTATGTGGAAAGTTATTGACTTGCCTTTGTATTGTGTTGCTCCCCGTTGGCTCTAGCCAGAGTAAACTACTGTTTATTTAACTCTGGTTCTACTTGATGTTTGTGATCCCTGGTAAAAGTTTGGTCTTCCGTGCCAATTGGCATGGAAGGTTTTAACTATTTTTTATATTTGCCACAGGCATATACAGTAATGAAGCAATTTAATATGGAGTAAGAAAACTTTCCAAATTAGCAATTAGCACTAGCAATTAACTGTGAGATTTTTTAGTGGTAAAAAAAACCTGTATAATCAAAATGTCACATACTTTGCATAGGGTTCAGTGGTAATGGTCAGTGGAGTGGGTCACATCGTTATGAGACAATTTGACATGTCTATAAGGAAATCAAGAAGAAGGAAACGCAACTGTTTAGGATCATTTAGTCTGTGGTACTTAAACATTTAAATAAATAATACATTTTCAGTTATTTGTCAAAAAGATGTGAAAAAAGTAAAGTCTTCTCTGTTTCCTTCAACTCTCAATTCTATACAGAATTATGACTCAGTCCCTTTCATACTGTCCTAGTAAACGGTGCTCTATTCTGTATTCAGGTAGCGAGAGTCGGGAGCCCGCGTTATCCCCATTGAATATTTTTTAGTCATGGGCCACAGTCCTTCCCTTATATTTTTAGCATGTGTAGCTCATGCTATCTGCCGTCTCCTCCTTTCTACCTCCATGTGTTCTAATTTCCAGCAGGGCAACACTCCCAACAAAAGACAAAAATACCCAATGCTACATCCAATGTGACAAAATACATAGCTATGGTGTTACAGCTTGTCGGAATTGTTTGTTTATTAACAGTCCCAATACCCTGGTAACTTTTCTGCCTGGCTTCCACACTGTCTTGTCTGACATCCCTAAATTCATTGTAGAGGACTTTACAAATGCAGTGCCCCCCAGTATGACTTATTTTGAAGTGAGTCTCATCCTTAAAAGCAGATAACCAATCTTGTTTTTACATTTTGTGTAGCTGTTTTTTGATTTAGCTTTTAATTTTAAAAGGCCCCCAACAGTAAAGTGTTGTAATGGCGACTCCTGCTGTTTATTTTCACGTTCCCCCACCCACCAGCCAGCACAGAGCTGTTTTCCAAGCAGACCACATAGGATGTTCTCAGATATAAATATCTTATCTAAATGTTTTCAGATTAAGGTCTTTGAGGTATACTAATGACACTAAGGTGCTTATTCTATGAGGTATACTAATGACACTAAGGTGCTTATTCTATGAAGTATACTAATGACACTAAGGTGCTTATTCTATGAGGTATACTAATGGCACTAAGGTGTTACACTAAGGTGCTTATTCTATGAGGTATACTAATGACACTAAGGTGCTTATTCTATATCAGTCAAAGTGGTCGATCTGACTATTTTCAGACAAAAGTCCCCATTAAAGTCAACATGCAGAGGGAATTTCCCCTTTAACATTCATTAGTCTGTAAAACTGTTTCCATTTGAATGGAAAGGAACTATTCTCTAGCACTGGGAAGTGGTTTAACAACATATTGAATAGGGACCTCGGAACCCCAATTTGCTTCATACTATTCAATTATCTTCCCCCCCCTAAATGAACTAACACTCCTATCCATCAAGGACATTTCCCTGAATCTGTATTACAGTACTGTATCGTGTGTGGCTTGTTTCTTCATTTTCTATCATATCCTACCCTCTCTTTAATGGACCTTTCCTATTTTTCAGCTTTACCTCTATATTACCCTCCCCATTATTCTTCTCATACATTTCTTGTAACCTGCTTGTCTTTCCAACTCCTCTCCTCTCTTCATATTTGCAACCACAATATATAATAGAGTCCTCTGTTATAGCCTAGAACAACCTCCTCCTGTCACCACTCTCATGCTTTACTCGCTTGGCCAGGGCTTAACCATGGCATACTAGCTTAACCCACTAACTCAAAAGTCCATTCTTACCTCTGAATGTCACAATCTGAAGCACGTTTCACACGTCATATGACAAGCAAGTCCATTTGCAATCAATCAAGATTCTTAAATTAGATAGAGTACAGCTAACCTCCATCCAAGTATCCATGACATGAGAGGAAGCAGGGCTATGACTCTGACAAAACATACCTTCAAATTGATCTGCAAAAAGTATATGCTAAGATTGCCAGTGTGTACTGACAGACTAATGACATGCACATCATGCACCTACTTGCGATGAAGAAATGCTTCATTAGCAACAGGCAGGATATGTAAGTGCCTTTGAACAACACATAAATCACAAAAAAAGTGTTTATTGCACCATAAAATTGTAAAACAAATAATTCCAGCAGTGATTTTGACGACACAGAAAATATTTTTGCTGTGCTTTAGTCAGCTGGATTTGTCTAGTTTTCTTCTACGATTCAGTAAATCATACGGCAAATGTAAAGAGATCCCATATGTTGAATCAAAGCTTGATGCAATTCTCACAAAGTTCTATGAAAGATATACGTCTAAACTCTTTTCATATGATTAGAAGCAGGCATGCAACACCAGATCAGACCACATGGCATCATACCGTACAAATGCCCCCGCTAAACCACTAAAGAATAACCACAGATCATTAAAAGCCTCAATAGAGGAGTTATCGTACTGTCATCTTCTGGCAGACATCTTTCCCCACTAACTACTGCAGCACTCTCCCTATAATCAGAGATGAAAAGGGGCTTACTTCCTCTGAATTTGAAGTTCATTAGAAGTTTGGTAATGGGGGCATTCTTATTCTATAATTGATGGTACATGATTTATAGTAAAGACATCTGCAGAAAAGTATATATGGTTAGTTCTCTTGATTACAGATTAAGACAGGGGTGCTCAACTCCAGTCCTCAAGCCCCTCCCCAACAGGTCAGGTTTTCGGGATATCACAGCTTCATCACAGGTGGCTCAATCAGAGGCTCAATCGAAGAATGAGCCTCTGATTGAGCCGCCTGTGCTGAAGCAGGGAAAGATTGAGCAACCTGTGCTGAAGCAGGGACAGATTGAGCCACTTGTGCTGAAGCAGGGTCTGGCTGAGTCACCTGTGCTGAAGCAGGGATATCCTGCAAACCTTAACTGTTGGGGGGACTTGAGAACAGGAGTTTAGCTCCCCTGGATTAAGGTTATTATGTGAAAAATAGATACATTTAGTTTGGAAGGTTCAATAATGGTTTACAAAATGTATACGGCACTGTATTATTGATACATAACACATGTAAATAACTTTTAAATTTACCAATAACATCCTACTGTAGGTTGTTTGACTGTAATTGAAAAACAAAGAATTTATTGTGTATAACCTAAGAAATATCTCATGTCTCTGCTTTGAGCTGGGTAGAACAAAAAGAAAATACCTTGCGTGCTTTAGCATTCCTGGTACCACAACTCAGTAACCTAAGCTGGTATACTGTACACATGCAATCACCACGCTGCACTCAGAAAGCAGGTCTCCAGGCTGCATGGTTAAAGGTAGAGATGGGAAAATCCGCCCACATCAATTTCCCGGATTCCTCGCATTTTCTCCCAAGAATCCGTTTCGCAGTGTAAAATCCACAAACGGATTTGGTCGGTTTTAATTTGCGCAGATTCATCAAAAAACGCCATTGGGTACAATCCATTGACGGATTTGTAGAATCCAATCCATGGCTTCAGCAATCCGTTGGCAGATTCTTGAGAATATGCTCAAGGGATTGCTGAATCTGCAGATGGGATTCCACAAACCCGACAATGGGTTGCGGAATCTGCGGAGCGTATTGGTAATAATAATAAAAAAATCCACAAAACACGAATCTCCCTTTTTGAAATTGTCATGGAACAAGAACTACATTTCTGTTTCACCTCCCCCCCCCTTCCTTGCTGTTCTGACCCCTCAGTTTCTCATTCCCAGCTGCATGTGTTTTGCTCTGTGCACACACACAGTGCCCGTGTGATAGACACAGTGTTATTTCCCCTGTCCCAGCAGCTTGCTGTATCAGAAATGCAACATTATTGCTACATGTTGTGGTTTCCTTAGACATTTCAGTGAGTTGCTATAGCAACCCCAGCCTTTCTCCCAAATGGGCTAGCCTGCTTTCTCCCCCTCTGCTCTGCCCACAGATGGTCTGTCCCCAGGCTATCTTGCTACCCAGCATACATTGGGACTTCCTTTTCCACCTTCACCACTGGCTGAGTGAGTACCTGCTGTAACTGCTCTAGTGGCAGGATTACCTTTTTCACCTGTCCTTAACTACAAAGCACCCACAGAGAGACATTATCTAAACACCAACATCTCTTCACAAGTGCCTGTCTTTTATGCTGCTGTAACGGGTATTCCACCCCACCCAATCTCATATGTAGTGTGGGTGAGTAGAACATGTGGTGTTACCGGTGTGGTGCGTATACCTGCAGGCTCACAGGAGGTCTGAGCCTCCGCTAATGAGAGCCTGGGGTGAATCCTCTGGAACGGATCTTCGTTTACAGCGCCTCCACCTATGTAGGATTCTAGGGAAGTGTAGAATGACCCTACATAGGAACCCAATAAGAAACTACACACACAGTGATTATATATAACTAAGGGCTTTACTACGAACATAGAGAATATCATAATCCATTACATAACATCATAACCTGTGTCCCTCTCACGAGGAGACACTACCCGTGGTGACGTCTCGCAGGACGATTCCCCGACACCAGGTGATCCCACCCAGTGTCCCAAGAACCCCACCCAATGTCCCGTACTCCTACAGAGATAGTCACTGGGTGACTGCGCAGTCACTAAAACCTCTAGGCCTGTTGGTGCACATATAATATTGATACCTTCCGAGCACTCCGATGCTCGGGCCTGCAACACTCTTCTCAAAGGGTCAGACGTCCGTCTGATCCTTTCCAGGTATTCTGCCGGTGGACCCCAACGAGGGTCCCACCGCTCCACGGGAACTGCAACCGATCACGGCAACACCAACCGCATGGGAACAGCAACCGCCGTTATCAGCTTTCTGCCTAACTACTTCTAGAGTGACAGCAACCCTAACCTAGGGCCTGTCCCTGAGGAACCACAACCTGGGATGGCTTGGGGAAAACTCCTAGGGCCTGTGGAACATTAACCTGCCCCCCTTCCCCTAGCTACCCAGTCTCAACTGTATCTACTACTGCTACTAGATACTCCTAACAGCCTAACGCACCTGCAGCCGACACACAGCTCACACTGTCAGCCTGCAGGGATTCACACACACTTCACACACCCTGCACGCACTGCGCCCAGCACATGCAGCGACACACACACAGACAGCTGCAATCACACACAGCCACCTGGATCCCGTAGCAATCCACTACTAGCACACTGTGCCTATTTGCCAGTGCCCACAGCCCTCTCCGCTGTGGCACTGCCAAACCTGCACCTTACACACACTAAGGGTGACCTCCCTATCTAGGGCCGTCCCTTATCAGTTACCCACTAACCTGGTGGGGAGTTGGGGCCTACCTGGAGGGTGAGGGTACCTATCAGGATGCAGGAGCTGCACTCACTCCCCGCATCCTTCCTTCCCCTTCAGCTCCTCTGCTCCAACTGACAAACGTGCTGCAGCCCAAACAATGTATCTCTTTCCTCCAGGCCTTCCTAAGCCCTATTGGCTCCCTGGTATCACATGGGGCGTGCAAAGGCTCTTGGGATATGTAGTCCCAGCTCAGAGCCTTCCGTGGTAGGCTAGGGGTTCGCGGGCTTTTCCTACCCTGCACTGCGCGTGCGCAAGCTCTCCCGGGCTTTCTCTCTTCTCCCCGAGCTGTCCCTATGCTCGCGCGAGCTATCCCTAGCTCTGGGGCTTTCCCTGCGCCTACGCGTCCCTGCGCATGCGCAACGCTGTCTTCAATGGCGGCGCCCTGCACCACCGGCCGCCGGGACCTTAGAGACGCGATCGCGGCCTTAGCAACTGCCCGATCGTGTCCCCGGCAACCGGCCGCAGGCAGGAGAAGCCGCGCTGCTCCCTGCTCCAGCCCCCACCCTTGGAAGCAGCCGTCGGGTTGTTCAGTACCCGCGATCGAGCTGCGCCAGGGGAGGGGGGTCTCCAGGAGCTGCTGGGGACCAGGGTTACACTCTCCCCCTGGTGAAACACCCAACGCCCTCGCTTGGGGAACGACATAGCATGGTACACAGTTATACAATGAAAAGGCAGTGCATATGTACAACTTATCAATGGTGACTTTAAACCCCAGGTTACAATGCATTTCACACCCATTAATACCCGAGACTAGCTGAGACCGTTTGTGGGGTGCCCCTACCAGATCAGATGGGGGTACCTCACTTTTGCGTCCGTGAGCCTCCCCCAGAAAAATTTCTTGGAGAGCACACTCTAAGGCGACAGTTTCTGGCTCTTCGCTACTTCCTCCCCCTGGTGGAAGGAGTAGCCCAGTGTCTCTGAAGCAGACCTTTACCCGGTCATCCGCGGCAGGGATGCGGTAGACCAGGAGGCCAGGACCTTTCCCGCGGTCCACCACCTGGCGAATGGCACGCTCCTTTTTGGGCGTAAAGGAGGCCAGTCTCCCTGGATCGTCCTTTACACAGTCCTTGTCCCTACGGACTTGCGAGGCTTCCACTGAGAAGCAAGCACTGGGAAATGTCTCGGTTTCACCTGGCAGGGGGGAAAAAGTAGACACCTTACCCCTGCGGTGATTCATGGTGGCCAACAGGTCCTCGGGGACGCTGTCAGTTCCCACCTTGGTGGTATCGGGACCTGTCCCCAATTCTTCTGGGACAGTCCACTCACTGACTCGAACTTCGGGAGCGTTGGATCCCAGTCCTGGGACTACTTGCGTCGGAGCACACGGGCTCACACTCCGCTCAGGAACCGTAGCTTTGGCCTTCTTCACGGCCACCTCCATCGGAGTCGGTGTGGAACAAGGGGGTTCCTTACCACTCTGCTGGCTGACGATGGGCTTCCCTTCTTCCGGAAGGATCGACGGTAGACACTGGTCCACTCTCTTCTCTGGACAGCTACCTTCCAATGAGGACACCTCCACCAGGACGCGATACAGAGGGGAGCCCTTCGCCCGGGCGACCAGACTTAAGGAGCCATCGTGCTCCGCGGTCACCTGGAGGCTCACCCCCGACACCCCTGGGGCAGTCGACTCACCCTTGTCGGCGTTAGGTACTGGTCCCCATTCTAGGACCGATGGTACCTCTGTAGTAGGTCGGACTGACCATTGTAGGGCACACGGGCCCACAGCCGGGTCCGCAACATCGGGACACACTTCCTCTAGGGCACACGGGCCCACAGCAGGCTCTGCATTCGCCGAGATAGTGTGTTCATTGGTGTCACTAAAGTGGTCCGCCGGCAGGCGCATCACCACAAGTGACGGGTCGCTGGATTCACTAGAAGAAGGTGGGGGTATATACACCTTACCCTGTGATTCCTCTGTCTCATCGCTGGGGTGGTTCGCCGGTAGGCGCATCGCCACCGATGGGACTTCAACCTTGTCCGCTGGCAACATCACGATCGGATCCTCCGCCAACGTGTTGCTCGGCTCCAGGATTGGCTGATCCGGGTTCTGTGGTTCCTGCTCAGGAGCCAGGTCTAGAAGGTTCACTTGGGCGCACTGGCCCTCCGAAATGTCTATGAGAAGGGTAGATGGGTTAGTTATACTGACCGGCTCTTCAGACTGGGGCACAATAGGTTTTAAGAACCAGGCACCGCAATCTTCACATTGAGGCTCCCACGCCAAGGCCGCTCTAGAACAGTCACATGTAGGGCTAAAATACTGTATACTCAGTTCTCCATCCACGGTGCCGGTCTTGAAATCCAGCGGTAGCTGAAATAGGTCGGCTCCTTGGACATAAGCTTTTTGCAGGCATGTGCACATTAATGTAAGGGCTTTCACTCCTGGCGCGTGCCAGGCCACATACACATTGGGGTGTACTCCCTTACAGTCTGTTTCATCACTATCAGGAAACCAAGAGTCTATTTCATTTATGTCGGCCACAGTGCCCTCTTCCTCGGGCTGTCCTGTAGCCGCCAACGGCACTGGTCGCAGAGTCGGTATCCTGCAGCAGCCACACATGCGTCCCCAGGCCAATTTACAAAAGGAGCAGTCACCGTTGTTACAGAAACATTCCCGGCACCCATCCTCGTTTGCGTCTTCCAGCCGCCCTCTTATCAGGCACGTCAAAACAGCAAAGTTCATACTACCCGACGGACTCAACGATTCTATCATACACGGACACAACAAAAAGGATACGGCCCCGGCCTTCGTCGGCCAGAGTCCATATGACGGCGAGCAATTTTCTTTGCCCCCAGTACTTTCTTTGATGGAGACAGCAGTTACGGATGAAGGCTCACAGTGCTTGCTCCCCCTGGTGGAATCTGAAGGAGGGGCAGCACACTCTTTCATTGAGTGACTCTGGCTCGGCACAGAGTTATTCAGTTGGCGGGGGCGGGGCTTAGGATTTCCCGCCAAGCTCGGACAGTCTGCAACATTTTCCCGCGCGGCCGGGAAATCAGCACGTGACTTCTTCATGGCGAACAAAAATAGCAAATTTAGAAAAAAATGAAAACAGGGCACCCCAGGTCACTCTCAGCAGCGCCTCCAAATGTAACGGGTATTCCACCCCACCCAATCTCATATGTAGTGTGGGTGAGTAGAACATGTGGTGTTACCGGTGTGGTGCGTATACCTGCAGGCTCACAGGAGGTCTGAGCCTCCGCTAATGAGAGCCTGGGGTGAATCCTCTGGAACGGATCTTCGTTTACAGCGCCTCCACCTATGTAGGATTCTAGGGAAGTGTAGAATGACCCTACATAGGAACCCAATAAGAAACTACACACACATTGATTATATATAACTAAGGGCTTTACTACGAACATAGAGAATATCATAATCCATTACATAACATCATAACCTGTGTCCCTCTCACGAGGAGACACTACCCGTGGTGACGTCTCGCAGGACGATTCCCCGACACCAGGTGATCCCACCCAGTGTCCCAAGAACCCCACCCAATGTCCCGTACTCCTACAGAGATAGTCACTGGGTGACTGCGCAGTCACTAAAACCTCTAGGCCTGTTGGTGCACATATAATATTGATACCTTCCGAGCACTCCGATGCTCGGGCCTGCAACACTCTTCTCAAAGGGTCAGACGTCCGTCTGATCCTTTCCAGGTATTCTGCCGGTGGACCCCAACGAGGGTCCCACCGCTCCACGGGAACTGCAACCGATCACGGCAACACCAACCGCATGGGAACAGCAACCGCCGTTATCAGCTTTCTGCCTAACTACTTCTAGAGTGACAGCAACCCTAACCTAGGGCCTGTCCCTGAGGAACCGCAACCTGGGATGGCTTGGGGAAAACTCCTAGGGCCTGTGGAACATTAACCTGCCCCCCTTCCCCTAGCTACCCAGTCTCAACTGTATCTACTACTGCTACTAGATACTCCTAACAGCCTAACGCACCTGCAGCCGACACACAGCTCACACTGTCAGCCTGCAGGGATTCACACACACTTCACACACCCTGCACGCACTGCGCCCAGCACATGCAGCGACACACACACAGACAGCTGCAATCACACACAGCCACCTGGATCCCGTAGCAATCCACTACTAGCACACTGTGCCTATTTGCCAGTGCCCACAGCCCTCTCCGCTGTGGCACTGCCAAACCTGCACCTTACACACACTAAGGGTGACCTCCCTATCTAGGGCCGTCCCTTATCAGTTACCCACTAACCTGGTGGGGAGTTGGGGCCTACCTGGAGGGTGAGGGTACCTATCAGGATGCAGGAGCTGCACTCACTCCCCGCATCCTTCCTTCCCCTTCAGCTCCTCTGCTCCAACTGACAAACGTGCTGCAGCCCAAACAATGTATCTCTTTCCTCCAGGCCTTCCTAAGCCCTATTGGCTCCCTGGTATCACATGGGGCGTGCAAAGGCTCTTGGGATATGTAGTCCCAGCTCAGAGCCTTCCCTGGTAGGCTAGGGGTTCGCAGGCTTTTCCTACCCTGCACTGCGCGTGCGCAAGCTCTCCCGGGCTTTCTCTCTTCTCCCCGAGCTGTCCCTATGCTCGCGCGAGCTATCCCTAGCTCTGGGGCTTTCCCTGCGCCTACGCGTCCCTGCGCATGCGCAACGCTGTCTTCAATGGCGGCGCCCTGCACAACCGGCCGCCGGGACCTTAGAGACGCGATCGCAGCCTTAGCAACGGCCCGATCGCGTCCCCGGCAACCGGCCGCAGGCAGGAGAAGCCGCGCTGCTCCCTGCTCCAGCCCCCACCCTTGGAAGCAGCCGTCGGGTTGTTCAGTACCCGCGATCGAGCTGCGCCAGGGGAGGGGGGTCTCCAGGAGCTGCTGGGGACCAGGGTTACACTGCATTCCCCAAATAAAGTAAAGAAAAGATGCAGGACTTGTTGTGCTTTGAAAAGAGGGCAGAGTTGAAACTATCTGGGCTAATCATTTTACACATGACCCTGGCCTCCAGAATAGAAATTGATTCACAGACCAAAGAAACCGACGTATCCGGTGCAGATCCAAAGTCGCCGATCTCTAGCTAAAAGTCATTATACAAAAAATATTGGTGCTGTTGGAAATTAGGGAGGGCAGTAAAGGGGCCCCTGGTATAAAGGGAACTCCACAGAAGATAGATGACAAAATAAAACAACATTTTATTGAGCACTACTAAAAATACAGGTATGCAGTAATGACAAAGATTTCACACATTTAGGGGCTTATTCCACATTAGCCAATGCGGTGGGTCGGACTATTTGTTGTCTGGAAGTTACCATTGAATCACTAAGAAATTGTGGATGAAAACAGTCCGATCCGCTGCACAGCCACTGTGGCAGATCTAGGATAAGACCCTTAATGTGTTGCACACAAAATGTAGTGCTTCATCAGAGGTGGTTGTGTACAAAACGTAAATAGCACCACAAGAAAGCAATTATCTTCATTAATAATTAAAACCAATGAGTGGAATTAATTTATTGAAAAAGACAAAAATACCCTATGAAAGGTTAAGCTTTTATGTCTGAAAAACCCTGGAACATGAGCAGATTCAGCGGTGCAAGGATTTAAAAACCTATTTTTGCTAATCATGAACTTGCCAAATACAAATATGGCTATCCAAGCAGTCTGCATAAACCGGGCTCTACTGCAGAGATTATCTTGAACGAGACCGTTAGCATGCACAGGAGTCTCACGATATTGCAGGTCCCGCAGATCCGGGCAGACTGATTCATACAGATGTAGCAAGACTACGGTCTTTATTCTGTAAGGTGTGATAAGCGCAGATGGCGTGCTATCATAGGGAAAGCCCCATTAAGGTCAATGGTGCTTTCATGCGATAGCACAGGGGTGAGCAAAATTTTTATGCCGAGCCCCCCTTTTCATACATAAAATTTCTTGCCCCCCCCCTGCCTGATGTAATCAAAATCACATGAAAAAAAAAAAAAAAACCTTTATTAAACGGTATACAATATAAATCCAAATATGTTTAAATACTTACATATTTCAACATCCCGCGTTGCAAAATTAGGCAGTGTCCATGCTGCCGCTGAGAGCGGTGACATCACCAACTCTCCAAGCATAAGCACAGGGTGTCCTGCATAATTTTGCAAGCGTGGATCGGGGCTATTTGTGTGTGTGTCTGTGTGTGTCTGTGTGTGTCTGTATTGACTGCTGCTGAGCGCACATCAAAGTCAATTTTGTTTGTCTCCCTAAGCGCCAAGCTTGGGAGAGTGTACTTGCACAAAGGCAATCCTTTGGGGGGGCATTGATCCATCTCTTTGCTACCTCCCTCCCCTCTCCCCCCCCCCTTTTTTTTCTTCCTTCCCCTCCATGCTTTTTGTCTTGCTATCCCCATTGTCATCCAAACTCCTACCTACAGTATTATTTATTTTTTCCCTTTTTCAATGTTGTGTTTTCACAGTTTTTTTACATTATTTCTGTAAATTCATAGTATGATTGATATAGTGGCAGCCTACCCTTTCACTTGCAGAGGATCGCAGCGAAGCAGGTTGCCAGCGGAGGAGAGCAGGAACACAGCGCTATTGCAGGGCAGACACCGAAGGAGGGGCGTTTGACTTCACCGTGCTCGGGCATGCTCCTCCCCGTACCTCCGAAGCCCCTGCGCGTGCGCTCACACACCATCACGTTGCCGCCACCTGCACTATCGTGTTCAGCCACCCGCACACATCTTCAGCTGCCCGCCCGTGCTCATCTTCTTGGCCGCCCCTCACGCACAGCGTCTGACGGCCCGCGCACCCAGTTTTTGTCGCACGCCGCCTGCACCCCTCTAAATAATCTTGCGCCTCATTGCCCCCCCCTGTTTGCGCACCACTGCATTACAACACACACTCTCTCAATCAATCAATCACCACATACACACACTCACCACATACACTCAATCAATCACCACACACACTCACCACATACACTCAATCAATCACCACACACACACACACACTCAATGCCCCCCCACACACACACTTAATCCCACCCCACACACACACACACAATCCCCACACACTCTCACACTCAATCCCCACACACACACACACACACACACAATCCCCCCCACACACACAATCCCCCCACACACACAATCCCCACTCAATCCCCACACACACTCAATCCCCCCTCACACACACACAATCCCCCCCCACACACACACTCAATCCCCCCCACTCACACAATCCCCCCACACAAACACCCAATCCCCCCACACACACACAATCCCCAACCACACACACACTCAATCCCCCCCCACACACACAATCCCCCCCCCACACACACACACAATCCCCCCCACACACACACACAATCCCCCCACACACGCACACAATCCCCCCACACACACACACACAATCCCCCCCACACACACACACAATCCCCCCACACACAATCCCCCCACACACACACAAACTCAATCCCCCCCCACACACACACACAAACTCAATCCCCCCCCACACACACACAAACTCAATCCACACACACACTCAAATACACACACACACACTCAAATACACACACACACACACACACTCAAATACACACACACACTTTCTCTTGGGGGGGCAACATGCTCCGATCCCCCAACCCCCCATGCTGCTGAAAACTGGTGCGGGAAGCAGACAGTAAGAGAAGGAGGGTCTGTCTGTGTGCAGAGAGAAGCCCCGCCCCCTCTGCAAGTCACAGACATATAGAAGCAGCAGCACGGAGCTTCTGGCCGCCCGTGCACAGCTCTGCCCGCCCCCAGGTTTCCCTGCAAGCAGCCCGCGCCCCCCCTACATAATCTTGTGCCCCCCCCCAAGGGGGCGCGCCCCACAGTTTGCGCACCGCTGCGATAGCACATCATCTGCGCTTATCACACCTTACAGAATAAGGACTTAAGTGTCTGCAGGCTGCTGCCACCCGCAGTCACATAACATTAGTGGTCACGGCACTGAAGGATTAACACTGTAGGGGGTCTCATTTGGAAGTATGAACCCCTGAGCTTGATCATGGCAGGTACTGTCTCCAGGGCTGTGGACTCTTGCTTCTTCAACCACAGCGCTGGGGACAGTGAGGCTTTCTACATCTGTACTCTCCTCAAGGGCTGGCTGTCTGTTTGTACAGTAGGAAGCTCACCGATTGGCTAAGAAAAGGTCAGGTTTGTTTAACTCCTCAAAGGATTCCATGTGAGGATATATTCCATATTTGTATACTGTATGTTACATTTTTATAAGAATGGAGTTACATGTTATACAGACATAAACTGGGTTAGTTTAAATACAGCATTAGTCAATGTGCCCTTGAACCTCTTTATGGTAGAGGTAAGAGTCCTTTACTTAAGGATAGGTATAACAAGAAGGCTTGAGTAGAGGTCTAGCTTGTTCCAGCTACTGTATGGTGCCATGTAGCTACTCTTGTTTAAACACTCAGACAATAGGGCTGAAGGCGCGCCTCAGTGGTAATGCTACTGCCATTAAAGAGGGTTTGAATCCTTGTTAGAGCTCTCCTTCTGACCTTGGAAATGTCACTTTATAACCCTGTGACTCAGGCATCAAAATTACATTCTAAGCTGTACAGGCATGGAACTCATTGGGGCTGTAAAAATGCAATGTACGCTATGCTGCGCTATATAAGAACAGCTATCAATGCTGCACTATATAAGAACAAATATTATCATTCTTATTAATGTATGAGTCTAGTAGGAAATAATTTTTGAAGGGAGCAGTGTCTTAACACCACATAGATCGTTCCTGAGATCTATGACTTTAATACTGACTTTACCTTACCCATACCAGCTGGACAGGTCCAGTACTACCTACTGTACACTATTATATTTAACCCCCAAGTCCTAGAAAGAGGGTAACATAGACAAAAAAAATACAAGTAATTAAAAGAGATCATCACAGAGAGGCATTCAAAAATAGAAACACACTTCCCATTCCTTATTCAATCCTTTCAGTTTTCTGGTGTGTAATTAAAAACTCCAGTAAACCTCCTGCTTACAGGAGGGTGTACATGACAGTTGTTCAGAACAGCAGAGTCTATACGTATATATTTTGGTGTCTGACAGTTTCCAGTTACAATACAGTGAGGATTGTCAACTTTATGACAGTTGTCAATGGATGTTGTTAACAGAGGAGGAAAAGCTAATAATGTTTTCATTTAGTTTATATATATATATATATATATATATATATATATATATATATATATATACATGTAGAGGTATCAGTACCGTGTTAGCCGAGCTTCAATAATCAAAAAATAAATAGATTATACCGTTCTGTGGCTAACGAAATGCTTTTATTTCTGCGAGCTTTCGAGATACACTGGTCTCTTCTTCCGGCGATGTTACAATGAATGAAGCAAGCAAAAGGTATACTTAAAAACAGTGTCTCTTGGAATGTTATCTGTGCTAGTCCTTCCCCCGGTGTGGATGTGTTTTATGGCTATTGGTGTCAAAAGGTTATATATATATATATATATATATATATATATATATATATATATATATATATATAGATATATATATATATATATATATATATATCTATATATATATATATAGATATATATATATATATATATATATATATATCTACAAAAAAACAGAAAAAACACAGAAAAAACACAGAAAAAACAGGCGCACTCATAGCGTAAAATTGTATAACAATAAATTTATGGAATAAGGGATTAAAAATACACACTCACAAACAAAGCTGAATAAAAAGCATTTTTGAGTAAAACTCAGCCCGTTCAGACGCAGGAACCCAATGAGAAGGACTTCGGTGTGATGTCCGCGGTGTGTCCTGCTGCAATAGCCCCTCTGTGTCCTGGCAGGGACCGAAAACCACGAGGGATGCCGCCTTCCCCTTGCTCCGGCGTAACACAAAGAATGCACTGAACCAAATCTCGCGTGAACTCGATGACGTCAGTGAGGTTTCAGCCGGAGAAAGTTCACAATGTAAACAGGGACTTGAAAGTCTGGATGGCTGGTAAAAATGCTAGCAACGCAGCAAAAATATGATGTAGCATATGAGTGTCAGTATAAAATATACAGACTGGACAAAAGGCTCCACAGCACTCTCTACGCGTTTCGTCTCGAACGAGACTTCATCAGGAGATAATAGCATAGGTATTGGACACAGTAATGTAGTACATTAGACCAATCAGAGCATAGAAACAGAGGATTACTAATGAGATACATGTGATAAGTATGAGGGTTAGATTAGCCCCCATGTATGCCAAAACACACATAGATTCAAACTAACAGTTTTAATCATAATGACCAAACATATTGATGCATATAGTAATATGCGCTTTAACTAGTGCAATCAATTAAAAAAATATAAAATATAATACATTCAAATAATGAAACAATTTGTAAACTTATAAATAAAGCACAAAAATTAAGCACAAAAATTAAACACAAAAATTAAGCACAAAAATTAAGTAGAATGTCATAGGTAGATAACTTGCATAGTATCATATAATACATAAAACAGATGTCAATACATGGTAACAATACCCTAAATATAAAAAGATAACTGAATATCCACTAGATGTATAAGGAGACAAAGTAGGTGTTAAAGAGATTCAGAGGGATCAAGGTACAAAAAATGACACAATGGAGCTGACACTAATCACTTATCACATGTATATTTTATACTGACACTCATATGCTACATCATATTTTTGCTGCGCTGCTAGCATTTTTACCAGCCATCCAGACTTTCAAGTCCCTGTTTACATTGTGAACTTTCTCCGGCTGAAACCTCACTGATGTCATCGAGTTCATGCGAGATTTGGTTCAGTGCATTCTTTGTGTTACGCCGGAGCAAGGGGAAGGCGGCGTCCCTCGTGGTTTTCGGTCCCTGCCAGGACACAGAGGGGCTATTGCAGCAGGACACACCGCGGACATCACACCGAAGTCCTTCTCATTGGGTTCCTGCGTCTGAACGGGCTGAGTTTTACTCAAAAATGCTTTTTATTCAGCTTTGTTTGTGAGTGTGTATTTTTAATCCCTTATTCAATAAATTTATTGTTATACAATTTTACGCTATGAGTGCGCCTGTTTTTTCTGTGTTTTTGTAGATATCTTCAAGGAAGTGGTGTTCCCTTCATTCGGGCTGCAGAGACTCTTTTGGATAGCAATTGGAACATTTTGGGATTTGTATATATTTTTTATATATATATATATTTTTCTGGACATTTCTTTTTCTGGTGTATTTTATATGCATTTTATTGTTTTATTACATTACTTTTTTATCATTTTTATTTATTCCACTGTGCATAGCATAGGTTTTTATTTTTATTTTTATAGAGGATGTATATATAGTGTTAGGTTGGCGCCAATTTTTTCTTTTGTTGTGTTATATATATATATATATATAAATATATATACACTACATATAACTATACTACAGTATATCTGCAGTATCTATTCTGTGGCAACATTACCACTGAAAACTATGGAGACTATGATATTCTAATGCATGCATAGATGTGTTGAGGCATCTGGGAGTTGCTACACTGGCGACACAGTTTATCACACTGCGGCCAGATCCGCAAGCCGGGAGATTTCCCGGCTTGCTAGTGGCCGCCCCTCGGCGTGCCGCGCGTCATAGACGCGCGGTCACGCGTCTTCGGGAGCGTGCGCCCCCTGCACGCGCGTCCAGGGGCTCCCCGAGGGAGCCCTGGTGTCCCGCGATCGCGGGACAGCGGCAGGGGGTTCCGGGGGACCCGGCGGACCCGGCAGCGGTAGGGAGAGCGCCCCGATCGGAGGGCGCTCTTCCGCTGCTTCGGCGCGCGCCCGTCACTCTCGGGCGCGCGCCAGGCTACTGCTGCGGCACAGAACGGGCAAATGCTCGAATAAACTGTGCCGCAGCAGTATATCTGTATATATAATAATTATATATACTGCCTTGAGAAAGGTCCTGTTTGGAGGGCCAAAACGTCGGTGTATGTGCCACTAATCTTCAATACATCTTTTTGAACTAAAACTCCATTTGTGTGCTGCCTCTTTCTTGCTGGAAGATTTCTTCAGTCTGCCCAGTGAGGATACTTTTGATATACCAATTCTTATAGGACAAGCACCAAAAATTTCTGAACTCCGTGAGTGGCGTCTTTTTGCTTTGACTATATATATATATATATATGTCTGTGTGTGTGTGTGTCATACTTCCCCCCCTCGGAGTTATGGCTGCTACTATGTATGTGGTGCTTTACCTGCGGCTCGCAGGAGACCTCAGCCTCCACTGCTGGGAGCCTGAAAGCCTGGGATGTGCCTGAGTCGTACATTGGTAGCGCCTCCACCTGTACGGGATCCTATTATGTGGAATAACCCTGTTACAGGACCCCATGCAATGAAACACACGTGGCTATGAGTAACAGTTTTACTACATGCAAAAGAATAGTAGATATATACAGTCCCACCAACCAGGTCACGCACAGCCGTACTCTCCAATAACCTCCAATGCCAAGTCCACTCACATAAGCGAGATAGTCCCCCAAAGTCCTGAGGTCCTTGGACACACAACACCCCCTTGTGTCCACAAGTAGCAAATCCCACCAAACTGTGTGAGACAGTGCTGCCCCAGTAGCGTGTGTACAGTTGGTGCACTAGTAGTACCTGCTGGGTGCTCCGACACCTGGTAACGCCACAATGGAAGGGTAAGATCCACTGATCCAGTGACGGTTGTTGTCAATGACGATGTCCACCACCACATGGGGTGACCTCCCACGTGGATGGTACATTTGAAGATAGTCTCTCAATATCAGTTCACCACCGCGTCCTGGCTGTGTCCCTCTCTCTGGCACTACAGGGTCCGTGTCCCTAACTGATGGGCCGGTCCCTGCAGCAACCACAAACTGAGGGGAGTCGGGGCCTAGCTGGGGCCTAAGGGGATCTCTGGCCTAGTGCAAGGGTCACTGACTCCCTGCACATGCACACCCTACCCCTTCTGCATCCCAGCTCCAACTGGCGTGCTTCTCTGCGAGCGAAAAGTATCATTCTCTAAAGCAGTAGAATCCAGAAGCACTATTGACTGCTGCAGCCCATGTGGTCCATCGCTCTAGGGCATCCTGGGGGCTGTAGTCCCCTGCGGATCTATTCTCTCTAATGGCTGTCTCACGCGCCTACCCTGCACATGCGCGGCTTCTTGCGCATTTGTGATTGCAACCAAGATGGCGGTGCCCTACAAGGGGAGCCTCCGGTAACCTCCGGCGATCAAGTCACCTGCAGCAACCTCCCTACGCTCTCCCCCAGCCTCCACTGCCAGACGCAGCTGCAGCCAGAGGTGTGTGTATATGTATGTATGTATGTATGTATGTATGTATGTATGTATGTATGTATGTATGTATGTATGTATATATATATATACACACACATATATACACACACACTTAGTTAAAATATGGTGGGTAAAAAAAACTTCACAGTAAAGCATATTTCCGTTTGTGATATATATCTTTTGAGCAGCTTTTTGCCATTATCACCTAGCATACAGTGCTTCCACTACAGCAAGGAATTCTGGGAAATTACATGCAAATGAGCACGCAGTGCCACCCTTGTCTTAAATCCATTATAACATGGAACCCTTAAGTCAATGTTTGCTGTTTTAAACGTAGCCTGGGATGCGATGCAAAGCCAGTGAACCCATTCCCAGACAGACTGGTTCGACCTTGTGGGTCTGGGAGGAGAGAGGAGAGTGGAGAGAAAGGAGAGAGGAGAGAGGAGAAAGGAGATGAGAGAGGAGAGAACACTGCATATTGGTATCATTTATGTATTTGTATATGATGTATCAACCACACATGAAATAAGTTATTGTGCTCACAATTGATACTTTTATTTGATGTATAATGTATATAATGTAGGTGTTTGCATGTGTGTACAAATGTATGTACTCTATACATAGAAAGTGGCATGTGTTTGTATACAAAATACATGACAATTTCCATTAGCACAAAATACGCATTGTCACTTTTCAAGCATACATGCTAGAAACAACACCAATATTTATATATGTACATGTATTATCTGCTCAGTAACAATCCCTCTAATCAAAGAAGAAACCTGTGAGGTTGAAAAGCTTATATAGTATTTGTTGGCTTAAAAAATTAATTCATTTTTAATTTGACCTTTTCTCACATCAATTATTTCACCACTACAGTAACTCATTTCATCACTAGACATGTACAGTAGACACTAGACATGTAGACATTAAAATAGCCAGGCAACCACATAGATGCATTTAGATAATCCTTTTCAAAAGGCTGGTAAAGAAGTAACAACGTAGTTTATTAGTATTTTGTAATAAAATGATAAGAGTACGTATTATTATATCTATTGGTGTGTTTAGTATTGCAATGAAAATTATTATATGTTCCTAAATTATACAGTATTTGTAAGTATTGTGAATTTTTTTCAAAGAAGGGGTTAACTTTTGCATTTTGGAACTGAAGGTTTAAACTTCACAGTGATAAACGAAGGCAAGAAAATAAAATGACACAGTTGAATGAACTGTAAGGAAATAAAGTGCACAATGTGTGATAATGCCATGACTTTGTGTTATTGCACTGTTCTGGCCTGAAAAGATAGGGCTTGATGGGTAATTTGTCATGCTGTGCAATAGAGAACGGTAGAGAGACTTCAGACGGAAGAAAATTACACAAATAGTAGGGTAGAAAGGTATAATTGAAGATGGCAAAGGGCTGAATGAAAGACATTTAAAATTACTGTACTAACCATGACCTGCTAAATGTACTTGGGTGTGGAATCTTGGCCTCACAAGAAGTTGCATTAAATGAATGTGGGCTGTAACACTGCAATGGAAAATGTCAATCTTGTGAGCCTCTTTAATGAAAAAGAAAAACACAATGTGTAGTTTAGCTGAGCAAATGCAGGCTGTGCTTTTAGGAAAGATAACTAACAAATGTTGCATGTGATGACCCCTAAAACTATACAAAAAAGTGACATGTCAACCGTTTTTTCTACATATTTTTCTTTGTAGGACATTTGTGTCTTGAGCCTTCACCCATTGTGTGCTGGAGAAATATAATGCAGTGTAAAGGAATGTTTTGCAAGCACAGCTAGAGCTCTAATGATTAAAACTTAAGAGACAAGCGCCCAGATGCACCAAGTTCCTTTAGCCTCTTTAAAGTTACGTTAAACTAATTTACAGTAGTGGCTGTTAATTATAATGCAGTATTAATTTGTCAAATAACAAATTTTGTCAAATAACAGTAGCATTATGTTTAATGTCCGCTAGCCATTAACGAGACATTAAGACTATGTCCATAATAGAGGGGCGGGTGCTCGCAACAGGCGCATGTGAAACCACGCACCGCTGTACTTGAAGAGATCTGTGACGCGACGTTAACGCGATGGGGGGAGTGGTGAAGGCATGCCGCGGGGCATGCCTGTGATGTCACGTGAGCAGTTCGCCCTCATCGGCTGCACTGCGCATATGACCAGGACATCGCGCGACACAGACAAAAAAGTTTGTCTCCACAAGCATCACTCCTACCCACGCTCACATGCACGCGTGCAGTATGGACGCTCCAATGCATTTACATTGTTTTTAATGCGCATCTCGTGCGCAAGCGCACGATCATCAGGGACGCGGCCTAAAGCAGCAGTCCATGATGTCGGTTTTTTTCTCCCTTTAATATGTGCATCAATACAATCCACACAATAATAAGTAATTAGCTAAGTTGCCAATCGATCCGTTCTCCTATGATCGATCGGCGAAGATTAGGCTTGGGGGTTCACTAAATGGCTGTCATTGCAGCAGAAGAGGACCAAAGATACAAAGTTCTGTGGGGAAGATCATGTGACCAGGCAGTCAGTAGATACAATTGGTGCACTGCTAGAGGGCTGGGCTCAAAAAGGGGCGCTCCAGAGCCTGTTTCAGAAGAGGAAGGGGATGTGACTTTTTAAATGGTTGCTATAGAAACAAAAAATGCTTGTTTCATTATAATACATTAGATATGTCATTCAGCATTGTTTAAAAAAAATGCTACAATAATTTTCTCATACTGTAGTACTGAACTGATTAATTAAAAAAAAAACACACATGTAGGATATTGCTTGGTCTGCAGCTTTAATGCGGCTAAATGATACTCATCCCCTATTCACCTCTATTAAGCTTAATTCCAGATGTAGAAAAGGTTACCACTCCCATTATCACACAATATTGTGTTACCACTGGTGTGATATTTGACGCAAGATTTACCACGGTAACGTTTACTACATCTGACAACTGTTATGTTATTTAAATCATACTAAAACCTGTTTTTCACTCCTATCCAGACTCAAAAAGGGCTTGGAGAGGAGTAACAATAATACTACTACATTATAAACGTTCAAGAAATTAAGTTGAAAAAATATTATTTTAAATATTAAACCCAAAGTTGCTTAAGTGGCCAACTATGAGAATCCCATGAATAGCTGGCAACTAAGAGCTACAAAGTGGTTAATATCTACCCATCATTAGACTTCCTACTCCCCCTTGCATACCAAAAAGGCTATTCAGGCATTGCTTGGCAATGACTTCTTACCACTATGTCAAACACATGGTTAGCCCCACAACTCTCACCATGGGGGCCTATGCTACCTATTTGAGGCACTTACCTCCATTACCCACTACCAGTACTACCATCCCAACCCAACACACCTAGTAACCCATCATTTAGATGAATGACTTGCAGCCCTATTAGCCAAAGCAGATGCAAGAAATAAAACGCATGCCTCACATGGCAACATTTACAGCAAGCCGATGCCATCCCTGTCCATTGACGAATTATCCTCAATCTTGGTTGAAGCCCACAGTCTTCTCTTGATGGAAAAATAATCCTCTTTGGATACTAGTTGAAAAAGAAAAGCTTTTCTTCTGTATCTTCTTTCTTCTTATTGAAAGCCCTTCATCAACATCCTCACTCCGCCATCGCCTGGAGTATTATGCAAGGGCAAGGCTGCTATATAGATCCTGTTGCATAACACGTGGTAGGAGATCACATGGTAAATCCACCAATTTATTGATCAGCCACGTGGTAACCGTTCAAATCAATGATGTCACGTACGACATCAAATTCCTGTTTGAGGTAAATCTATTGCTCATTTGGAAATTGTCAGTTCTCTCTTAATTCCTGACAAACTGTAACGGGTATTCCCCCACCCAATCGCGGATTTTAGTGTGGGTGCTAAGGACATACAAGGTTACCAGGGTGTGGTGCGTTACCTGTTGGCTCACAGGATGGCTGAGCCTTCCGCCACGGGAAACCTGGGGGCTTATATTTTAAGACTAGTAGTACTCTGGTACTTGGTGCAGCGCCTCCACCTGCGATGGTTCCTAGCAAAGCAGGAATTGGTCCTCGCAGGACACATATAATTAACCAGCACAACGTGTGTAACCAATCAGTGATTTTACTAGTGAACACAGGAACATACATACACATATAGCATCAACTGGTGCCCCTCTCTAGAGGGGACATTAACTATTGCATCTCGCAGGACGCTAACACTTTATGCGTCACGGCGGACGCCAACACCTTATGCGTCACGGCGGACGCCAACACCTTATGCGCCCTTCCCACGGAATGATCCCACCCCGTGTCCAGTAATCCCACTGTCTAACACTACCAAGTCATATACATGTACGTGTGTGACTGCGCAGTCACTATGTCTGATGATAGGCCTTGTCGGTGCACTTTATAACGGTACCTGCCCTGGCTCCAGCCACGGGTGCTGCTATACCACTTGGATTGGATCCGCCGGGATATCCTCCTACGCGTGGGGTGAATTCCGGCGTGGATAATATCACCGCAGCTCCGCACCGTCTATACCTTGGCGAGGATCTGTCTGCTGCCCGCAGGCCGCAGTACCAGCTTGCTTGGCCTCCTTGAAGATAGTCCAGCTCTCTTAAAGGCTAGGGCTTGAGCCCAAGCCTCGTGGCGGGAAACACAGCGTCCGCTGGATCCCTAACTAGCGAATAGCTAATGGGGCAGGGTCCCTAACCTAGGGCCTGTCCCTAAAACACTCAACTAGGGTGACTCAGGGCTATCTGGGGCCTAGGGGAATTGCTGGCCTAGTGCAGAGAGTCACTGACTCCTGCACCCTACCTCCTTCCCCTAGCTGCTCCGGTCACCAACTGAACGTGGTTCAGCCCGCGAAATGTATAACTTTGTTACAAGCAGAGAGCTCCTGCAGCCCTATTGGCTCCCTGGCGTCATGGGGCTGCTCCAGAGGCTCATGGGACTTGAAGTCCCCTTACAGAGCCCTCCTCTCATTGGCTAGGGCTTCGCGGGCTTTTCTGGCTCCCCACTGCGCATGCGCGAACTCCCTGGAGTCCTCCCGTCGCTCCTAGCCCTTGCGCATGCGCAACACACTTTTTAATGGCGACGCCCTGCTCCGTGAACCGCCGGGACCGCAGCAACGCGACCGCGGCCTTAACAACGGCCCGATCGCATCCCCGGCAACCGGCCGCGACTCTAGGTACGCGCGGCTCGCGCACCAGTACCCCACTCCCTCGTCCTCGGCGGCCCTGCGCAGCGGAAGGAGGGGGTCAGTATGGCAAGGGGGACCTGGCTACATCCTCCCCCCGGTATAATCCCCAACGTCCTCGCTTGGGACACAACTCAATGTAACTATATACAGAAGTTATATAATGAAAATGCATTTGAAAACATAATTTAGCACTTGCATGACTCTACACGATATTACACAATTCTGTGAGCATCACAATCACAGATTGGATCTTGCTCCGCGAGCACTGCTGAGCCTCATAATGGGGTGCCCCCATTTGATCATAGGTTACCCGAGTTGGAGGGTACCTGACCCTTTGGCTCCGTCGGAGCTGTTCTTCTGCAACTCCCTCGGGGGAGTAATAAACACAGTCCTGAGGCTCAGCCTCTTCCCTTGAGGGGAGAAATGTCTCTGGACAGTCTCTGCGTGGCACAAAGCTCGGGCTCTGTGGATCCAAAGGCTGGCCTGTTGGTGCCACCTTAGTAGGTGTTGGCCTACGAGGCCCTTTACCCGTAGCTCCTCCGGGGGATGCCCCTTCTGTGGAGCAGTCCCTTTGAGAGGGTCCTTCCATAGGATATTCAGGAGTTTCAGAGTGGGTCTCGTTATTGACAGTCTCTTGACCCAGCTCTGATAAGTTGGGCTCACCGTTGAGCGGTGTGGCCAGTATCTCGGTCTCTTCATCTTCTACTTGTGGAATGGGGAGAAGATGATTGCGGTGCCATACCTTTACCCGGCCTTCAGTGTCTTTGATGCGATAGACCGGAAGGCCAGGCATCTGGGATTCTATTTCATACACTCCATCTCTCCATCGATCGGCCAATTTGTGTTTTCCTGGGACGCCCAAGTTCCGAAGCAACACAGCGTCTCCTGGCTGAAGTTCCCGATATCTGACCTTATGGTCGTATCGCCTCTTATTGTCAGCATTTAGCTTAGCGGTGGATTTCTCTACCTGCTGGTACACCTGCTGCAAGCTGTCTTTGAGTCGTTGCACATATTTGAAATGGGTAGCATTATGTATCCCATCCGTTGAGACTCTAAGACGCACATCCACTGGCAATCTCGCCTCTCGCCCAAACATGAGGAAGTATGGGGAGAATCCAGTTGACTCGTGTCTGGTGCAATTGTACGCATGCACCAAGGCCTCCACGTGTCGACTCCACTCCGATTTCTGAGTACTCTGTAGGGTTCCGAGCATGTCTAGTAAGGTCCGATTAAAACGTTCGGGTAGTGCGTCTCTTTCAGGGTGATACGGGGTCGTTCGGGATTTGGCAATGTTCAGCATTTTGAGCAGTTCCCTGATCAATGTACTCTCGAAATCCCATCCCTGCTCAGAGTGAAGGCGGTTTGGAAGGCCGTAATGTACAAAGTACTTTTCCCATAATATCTTCGCCACGGTGATGGCTTTCTGGTCTTTAGTAGGGAAGGCTTGAGCATACCAAGTGTAATGGTCTGTGATGACCAGCACGTTGCATATTCCCCGGCTATCAGGCTCAATGCACAGAAAGTCCATACACACGAGGTCCATGGGACCAGAACTTTTTAGATGGCCCATGGGGGCGGCTCATGTAGGCAGGGTCTTGCGCTGTATACACCTAGTACAGCGGCGACAGTGACGTTCAACGGCCTCTCACATTTTGGGCCAGAAAAAGCGATCTCTGACCAACCCAAAAATCTTGTCTATACCAAGATGTCCATGATCATCATGTAGGGACTTCAACACCAGGTATTGTAAGTTCTTAGGGAGGACTAGTTGTCACTTGTCCGGGTGGTTGTGGTATTGCACCACCCGATAGAGTAAGCAATTGTCAATTTCGAATTTCTCCCATTCCCGCATGAGCAAGGCTACCAAGTCATTGGGAGCGCGTTTCAGAAGGGCTGGGTTCTCCTTTTCAACAGCTCGCCGGATGATACTAACGACAGGGTCTCGTATTTGGTAGTCTACCAGATCTTTCCACCGTAACACCTTGTCATGCGTGATGTTCATTCCTTTTGGGTCGCAGTAGGCGGCTGGGACAGCCTGCGACCGGCATCCCAATGAGTCGGCCACTCTTAATTCTGAAAAGGCCACTTGGTCGTCGACGATGGCAGCCATGCTACACATAGCTCGCACTCCGGGTCCGGGGAGTTCCTCCTATTCCTCATCATCTGGAATAGCACTTAACCCGGGTCGTCTGGATAGAGCGTCAGCAACTATATTCAGAGATCCCGGCTTATACTTCCTGGAGAAACTGTAGTTGCTTAGGGCGGCCAGCCAGCGGTGTCCAGCGGCGTCCAATTTGGCCGAGGTATTGACGTAGGTGAGGGGATTGTTATCCGTCCTTACCTCGAAGGTAACACCGTACAGGTAATCGTGGAGCTTCTCGGTGATAGCCCACTTGAGAGCCAGAAACTCCAACTTGTGGACGGGGTACCTCTGTTCGCTGGGGGTCAGACTGCGACTGATGTAAGCGAAATTTCTTCAATTTCGAGAAGGCCTGTTCACACTCAGACGTCCATTTATCACCAACGGTTGGCGAGCAGATACAGCCTTCCTGCCGGTTTCCTCGGGGTATATCTTCAATAGATTGTTCAGGGGTTTCGCCCTACTAGAGTACCCTTCCACGAAACGACGATAATACCCGCAGAAACCCAAGAAGGATCGCAGCTCCGTGACATTCTCGGGACGAGGCCAGTTCACAACTGCTTCTACCTTGGGGGTCGGTGGCGATCCCTTGGGCGGACACGATGTGTCCCACGTAGGTCACTGAGGTATGGCAAAACCGGCACTTGTCTAGGGACAATTTCAACCCTTCGTTCCCCAGACGGTCTATCACTTTTAGTAACCGCTCTTCGTGCTCTTCTAGAGTTCTTCCGAAGACAATGATGTTCTCCAGGTATACAAGACACTCCCCTGGGCTCATGTTCCCGATAGTCTTCTCCATCAGCCGTTGGAAGGTAGCAGGCGCCCCACATATACCTTGGGGCATACGTGTAAACTGGTAGAAGCCTAAGGGGCAGACGAAAGCTGTTTTCTCCTGATCTTCCTCATTCATAGGTACCTGATAGTATCCGGATCGAAGGTCGAGCACGCTAAACCATTGACTTCCATTCAGCGCATTCAGGATCTCTTCAATGCGCAGAAGGTTGTACTGATCCGGTATCGTACGATTGTTCAGAGTTCGATAGTCAACACACAGTCGTACTGACCCGTTCTTCTTCCGCACCACCACTATGGGTGACGCGTAGGGCCCCCGAGACTCCTTCACGATCCCAGCGGTTTCCATGTCTTATATGGTGTTCCTCACATCGTCCACATCCCGCGGGGCGATGCGACGAGAACGTTCTCGGAACGGAGTGGCATCACTCAGTCGAATGGTATGTTGGGCACTGCGACTGCACCCCACATCCATCTCATTCATGGAGAACACATGTCGTCGTTGAAGCAGCTGGGTTGTCAGCCGTTCTTTCCACTTTGTGGGCAGTGTCGACTCACCGAAGTTGAAGTCCAGATCGCCTAATCGCTCATCCACGGCCGCCGCCTTCACCTGAGGTGTGTTTTCTACCGGGCTGACCGGATAGATGCAATCCAACTTCTGGTTGGCATCAAATTCCATCGGAAAGGGGGAGAGATTCTTTACATACACGTGGGTTCGTAGAGGGATCTTAGCCATCCACTCCCTCACTTCAGGTAGTACCCTATACCCTCTCTGAACCTCTTCTTCTTCAGGCGTATTCTCCAGAGAGAACAGCTGGTCGCTCTCATCTCATTCGGGATAACAACACCAGACGACCATCTTTTGCACTCCCCCTGGTAATATGGTCGTCAGTCCGCGTTGACGGTTGTAGAGATCCCCGTGGCGCTCCATGGCATATACCCGTTTGCACTCTTCTCGTAGGACCGGATCTAGGAAAGAGGTGGCTAGCGGCAACTCGTTAGTCTCTTTCAGATACGCTCGGATCACCGCTTGTACTATATCAGCTTGGTGCCCAAGATGATCGGGTACTTGTACTGGTCTTCGGGCTCCGGACAGACCAGGGCCATTACATGCATGGGGTGTCTCTTGCCGGTATTCAGCTGGGGTATTTCTATTTCCACCCTTACAATCCCATCGACGGGGTAGTCTTCATTGCTTAATCCCTGTACTTTCACATGGTCGGCTGCTTTCAGGGGGCAGTGTCGGAGGTGCTGGTCATAGAACGGGCGGTATATGATGGTCACTTGTGATCCCGTGTCCAGTAGGGCTGCTGCATAGATACCTTCCAGTAACACCCGTACGATAGCTGCGGGACCTACTTGACTAAGGGCTTCCCGGGTGGAGGCATCATCCCCGGGGCTGGCGTCCACAGGAACATCGGTGGCTCCCGAGGGGGTTTCCGAGCCCGACTCGTCAGTTTGTACTAGGCACACCATCGACCGGGCTGGGTTTCTTCTATCGGGCGGTCTTTCTTCTGGAGGGTCCTCCCTCTCCGGACAGTTGTAGGAGACGTGGCCCTTCTTCCCGCAGTTGTAGCAAACTATGTTGCAGCGTTCTGAACGATCCTTCTACGTGGATAATGACTTCTCCGGAGCACGACTCTCCCTGGCGGGCAGCTTGGGGATCGCTTCCTCCTCTGGGACGGAAGATCTCTTACCCTTTGGGGTCGAGGGAACCACGGGGTCACTCTTGGGGGTAGTTTTGGGTTTCTTTGATTCATGAAAATGTCGCTGCACTTCATGCTGTCTGATGTAATCCATTAGTTCTCCGTATTTGGGGGGTACCGCGATCGGTGCAGCCCGCATCATTATAGCTATGTTGTGATCAGGCAACGACCCCTTGAGTAACTGTTTGAGTCGGTAGCGGTCCGCTTCGGCCGCGGAAATGATATGGTTGTCTAGGAGGGTGCACAGGGACAGCTGTAGATCGCACACGAAGGCAGATAAATCTTGTCCTTCCCGTTGTCGAAGGGCTTTGAACTGAGCCAGTAGCTCATCCTCATCGTCTTTTCGGGCAAAGGATTTAATTAGCATTTCCACTAGTTCCTGTGCCGTAACTTCTCCTTCCATGCTTCGGTGCACCCGCACTAGCCGAGCGGCGGGGCCTCGGAGGCACTCGACCAGCCTCTGTCTTTTGCTTGCTTCAGAACACGACCACTCCGCTATGGCTGGAAGCGTATGGTCCCTCCATGCCTCGATCCCTTCTTCTCCTGCAGGCGTCGGCAGAATCCCAGAAAAGGCCTTGAGTTTCCGGTAGTTCTGTGCTTGGGTCGAAATGGTTACAGCTTCTACTAGTTGGGAGGCTACCGTGTTCACGGAAAGATTTCCACTAAAAGTCTGACTACCGGTCCCAGTTCCTATGCTAGGCATGGTTGGGGCCCCGCCAGGCCGTCTATCAGGGGTAGGTGGGGTGGATGGGCTCCTTGCCCAGCTGGCGACACCTCCTAACCCGCTTGGGGTGAAAGAGACCTTAGGGGGGTCTACCCTGTGAGGCGTACTGGTTACTCGTTGGCTCGGGTGTAGTCCAGTATTGGGGGACGCTTCTTCGGGAGCCTGGGTGTCAGGGTAGATCATGCAGCAGTCCTCTGCGGAGGGCTCGGGTAGGTTTAATACATGGGGGACCGTCTCCAAGCCTATGTCACTCATGGTGACCAGTAGATAGGTGACCCCCCGGCCGTCAGCATCCAGTTTATAGTCTATCACCTGGGCGGTGGCCAACCCTGGGCAAGTTCTTACTTGCGTGCGCACTGCGGAAAAGTCTGTATCACTTGCTACTCTTGTCACTGCAAGCACGCGTCTTGGAGATACTTGGTGCGCTAAGGCCCAGACATGGACGTCCTGCGGTGACGGCACGGACATGATGGCGGCTTAAAACGGACAAAGTGGGAAACAAAATTTGGAACGGGGCACCCCAGGTAAAGCTCTTAGCAGCGCCTCCAAATGTAACGGGTATTCCCCCACCCAATCGCGGATTATAGTGTAGGTGCTAAGGACATACAAGGTTACCAGGGTGTGGTGCGTTACCTGTTGGCTCACAGGAGGGCTGAGCCTTCCGCCACGGGAAACCTGGGGGCTTATATCTTAAGACTAGTAGTACTCTGGTACTTGGTGCAGCGCCTCCACCTGCGATGGTTCCTAGCAAAGTAGGAATTGGTCCTCGCAGGACACATATAATTAACCAGCACAACGTGTGTAACCAATCAGTGATTTTACTAGTGAACACAGGAACATACATACACATATAGCATCAACTGGTGCCCCTCTCTAGAGGGGACATTAACTATTGCGTCTCGCAGGATGCTAACACCTTATGCGTCACGGCGGACGCCAACACCTTATGCGCCCTTCCCACGGAATGATCCCACCCAGTGTCCAGTAATCCCACTGTCTCACACTACCAAGTCATATACATGTACGTGTGTGACTGCGCAGTCACTATGTCTGATGATAGGCCTTGTCGGTGCACTTTATAACGGTACCTGCCCTGGCTCCAGCCACGGGTGCTGCTATACCACTGGGATTGGATCCGCAGGGATATCCTCCTACGCGTGGGATGAATTCCGGCGTGGATAATATCACCGCAGCTCCGCACCGTCTATACCTTGGCGAGGATCTGTCTGCTGCCAGCAGGCCGCAGTACCGGCTTGCTTGGCCTCCTTGAAGATAGTCCAGCTCTCTTAAAGGCTAGGGCTTGAGCCCAAGCCTCGTGGCGGGAAACACAGCGTCCGCTGGATCCCTAACTAGCGAATAGCTAATGGGGCAGGGTCCCTAACCTAGGGCCTGTCCCTACAACACTCAACTAGGGTGACTCAGGGCTATCTGGGGCCTAGGGGAATTGCTGGCCTAGTGCAGAGAGTCACTGACTCCTGCACCCTACCTCCTTCCCCTAGCTGCTCCGGTCACCAACTGAACGTGCTTCAGCCCGCGAAATGTATAACTTTGTTGCAAGCAGAGAGCTCCTGCAGCCCTATTGGCTCCCTGGCGTCATGGGGCCGCTCCAGAGGCTCATGGGACTTGAAGTCCCCTTACAGAGCCCTCCTCTCATTGGCTAGGGCTTCGCGGGCTTTTCTGGCTCCCCACTGCGCATGCGAGAACTCCCTGGAGTCCTCCCGTCGCTCCTAGCCCTTGCGCATGCGCAACACACTTTTTTTTTTTTTTTTTTAACTCAGATTTTTATTGCAATGTAACAGCAAAAAATACATTATCAAATATTTTTTTTTTTTTTTGTCTTGTATGAAAACAATATCTTAACAACTGAGAGAATAGCAGTGAGATCTTTCTAAAAAGGACAAACAGACACTTATAATAAAACTTAAAGGGGGAGACAATACCCACTCACAATAAAAAAAAAAAAAAAAAAAAGGGGGAGGGAGTGGGAAGGTTTGGGTGGGGTGGGGAAGGATGTGGGTGAGGTATGTAGAGTGAGGTGGTAAGGGGTGCATCTGAGGCCCGAATCCAAACACGAGTGGACTGGGTCTTTTCTCTAATTGCTAATATTATAATGCTGCTAAATAGGTTCTTATGGATATAGAATACAACCTGTAAGCTCCCCCCAAGGAGAACGCATCTACAACTATCATAGCCAGATTGAGGTCCTCTCTATCCCCGGGATATCTGTCTGTTCTAGCCAGGGCGTCCAGACTTTTAGGAAATTGTCACCAGTGTCGTTAACTAAACTCGTTAACTTTTCCATCTGGCAAACGGACCAAATTCGATTTCGAATCTTTGGGATGGTTGGAATATCAGATTGTTTCCATAATGCTGCGATCTCGCACCGCGTTGCAATTGCAAAATGGGCAATTAATTTGTTGTGTGCTTTGGTAAGGCCCGTTAATGGCCTGTTCAGGAGGAACAGCCACGGGTCTGGGGGTATTGTGAGATCGAACAGTCTCTGAATCCAATGTCTAATCGCCTCCCAGAGCGGAGAGATCCGAGGGCAGGACCACAGCATATGTAACAGGTCGGCTGATCCTCCGCACTGGCGGGGGCACAGGGGGGAGGATCCCGGCACAAACCTTGATAATTTCAGTGGGGTGAGGTACCATCGCATTAGGACTTTATATGCGTTCTCCTTAAGAGTGGTGCATATGGAGCTCTTTGCAGTGGCCATGTAAATAGCGCTCCAATCTTCATCCTCTAAGTTTTCTCCTAAATCTGTTTCCCATTGAGATCGGAATGAGGGTATCTGCTGTGCATGTTCACCAGAACTGATCACCTCTCCGTAGATCTGTGATGTAAGTCCCTTTGTGTCGGTCTCAGCCAGACAGAGCTTTTCGAAAGATGTTAATATGGGGTATGGGGCAAATTTATTATAAAAAGCCCTGATCTGGAGGTATCGAAAGAATTCTGAGTGGGGCATCTCTTTTTCTTCTCTGATATAGTCGAATGTTTTGATTTTTCTATTATGTCCCTCCAGATCTCTAATCCGATTGTAACCCTTCTGCCTCCAGATTGAGGTATTACCGACCGATAGACCCGGAGCGAATTCAGGATTATTCCAAATGGGTGTCACCATGGAGTGTTTTGTCGTGAGGGAATGCCTGTTTTTTGTAGCCTCCCAGATTGACAGTGAGTTGGTCATTGAGGATAGCGGCATTGTGGCAAATTTTTGCGCTGTTTTAGGTAACCAAATTAAACTGCTGAGCTCCAAAGGTGCGCATGCGGCATTTTCTATTTCTACCCATCTCTTCGATTTCGGGTTAGATTGCCATTGTACAATTTGGCTTAATTGTGCCGCCTTGTAATATGATAGCAGGCAGGGTACTGCTAGGCCGCCAGCCAGCACAGGTCTTGTCATATTTAGTTTACTTACCCTCGGTTTTTTACCTCCCCAGATAAATTTGTAAATGTCAGATTGAAGTGAGTGTATGTCCCTCAATCTGAGTGGCACTGGAAGAGTTTGGAAGAGGTATAATATACGGGGGAGTAGGTTCATTTTGACACTATGGATACGTCCAATCCAGGAAATCCTTTTGGATGTCCACTTCTGTAAATCAGATTTTAGGGTCCGAATCAGGTTGGGGTAATTTGCATTGTACACGTCCTTTACAGTTTTGGTGATGTGGACACCCAAGTATTTTATGTGGTTTTGTTGCCAGTTAAATTTGAAATTTAATTTTAGTAATTTCTCTGTGTGTCTAGGGAGGTTGACATTGAGGGCTTCCGACTTGGATTGATTGATTTTGAAGCCGGAGACCTTAGCGAATCGATCTAGTAGGGCGAATAGGTTTGGCAGGGAAGTAAGGGGTTTTGTGATAATCAAGAGGATGTCATCCGCATACAGGGCCGCTTTATGGGTTTGGGAGTATGCGTTTAACCCTGAGATGTCTGGGTTTCCTCTGATTTGCGCCGCCAGTGGTTCGATACAAAGGGCAAATAAAAGTGGGGATAATGGGCAGCCCTGTCTCGTGCCACTCTTTATTTGGAATGGCAGAGAGGGGTAGCCTTGGTGTATGACCCTGGCGGTGGGGTTAGAGTACAGCGACAGAATCGCCTCGCTCACCCGATCTCCAAAGCCAAATGTTGCAAGCGTCTCTTTTAAATATGGCCAGTCTATCCTATCGAAAGCTTTAGTCTTTCGAAAGAATAGACTTAGTCTCATCCTACCCAGACTTATACACCCAGATCAAGTCGGATTTATCAAGGGCCGGCAAGCAGCGGATAATACACGACGATTTATTGATCTGTTGGATTTGGCAAATAGTAAGGCAACTCAAAGCATGTTGTTAAGTCTGGATGCGCAACACACTTTTTAATGGCGGCGCCCTGCTCCGTGAACTGCCGGGACCGCAGCAACGCGACCGCGGCCTTAACAACGGCCCGATCGCGTCCCCGGCAACCGGCCGCGACTCTAGGTACGCGCGGCTCGCGCACCAGTACCCCTCACTCCCTCGTCCTCGGCGGCCCTGCGCAGCGGAAGGAGGGGGCAGTATGGCAAGGGGGACCTGGCTACATATATATAGATAGGTTCCTTACCGAGTAGATCCAGGATCCCAAGATCACGAGGCAAGAAGGAGACAGCACACTCAAAGGTACAAAAAACAGCGTGTATTCAGTAGAAAAACCGGCACATAAACCCATTGCCGGTTTTTCTACTGAATACACGCTGTTTTTTGTACCTTTGAGTGTGCTGTCTCCTTCTTGCCTCGTGATCTTGGGATCCTGGATCTACTCGGTAAGGAACCTATCTATACATTATCTGTATGGGACAAGCACCTTTTTACCACATATGTGTGTGCCATTTGTTTATTTTTATATATATATATTTATATATATATATATATATATATATATATATATATATATATATATATATATATATATATATAAAGCACTCTTACTATTATAATTGTTAGGAATAATAAACTACCAACAGAATAAGCACTGACAAGCTCTAACAATACAAAATACAAAAAAATTGTGATAAAAAAATATTAAACCATATAATTAAAAATCAAATAACTAGTGTTTTTAACTAAACTTCCTGTATAGAACAACAATGCTTACGAATAAGTATTGTATTGTATTGTATTGTATTGTATTGTATGTCTTTATTTATATAGCGCCATTAATGTACATAGCGCTTCACAGCAGTAATACACATGGTAATCAAATAAATAACAGATAATATAAATAACAGATCATGAGAATAAGTGCTTGGTGATTATATTTTAACTAAAATCGTACAGCGATTACCCAATGTGACTGTGCACAAATAGTACCACAATAACAATTCAAGCATACACACAGTAAAATAAACATATGATGCTAAATCCCACAGAACACATAAAACATAATGGGATGGCAGCCAAAGGACTAAACAACAAGTCTATCCAAAATGAATTGTAAAGCTAATATGACAATAAGAGAACACAAAATCCTTGGCGCAGATGAAGAGTATATCTACCACTCCCGAACAGATGTATTCCACAGTCCAGGTAAAGAAAAGTCTTTGTAGTGGTTGATCTCCTCCAGATGTTACAGCACTGCAAATACAGAAAAAAGAAGACCATTGCGCAGTAACCTCCTAACTTCAGAACGCTTGCACAATCCCTTGATAATGCCTACTTACAGCAAATATAGAATTAAGAATGCTTCCATTGGTATCTTTGTATCCTTGATCGGATGATGTCTCCACACCTGGTGCTTGGATTGATCCTGCAGTTCGATCTGGAGCTGTAGGAGCGGCGCTGCTTATGAACACAAGGCCGCAGACTTCGCCTCGCTGCCCATTCCCCGTCCCATGCGTTGTTCCCCTCACGCTGCACTTTGATCCGGCTCTCCCAGCTTCTGAAGTGCAGCTTCTGATCAAAGCTTCTGATCAAAGTGCATCATGAGGGGAGCAGCACATGGGACAGGGAATGGGCAGCGAGGCGAAGTCTGTGGCTGTGTGTCCATAAGAAGCGCTGCTCCTACAGCTAAAGATCAACATGGGCTGGCTGCTAGTTAGATACTTTCTGAATCAGGGTGGACAGACTGACATCAATGATTTTGTTTTGGAACTGCTGCAGCTTGCTTTATCGCATAATTCTTTTCTTTTTTTTATGAAAGACACTTTTTGCAACTGAAGGGTATGGCAAAGGGGTTATACCCAAAGTTGTATTAATAAGGCATTCGTGTGAGTTTGTGCGACAAATTGTGATACTTTATTGACTCCAAAGAACCATCTGAACAACAAACCAACAGAACAGATTGCTTTGGTTCATTACCACTTATAATGCACAATGGCATGAAATGCCGACCAATCAGCTTCGACCCTCAGCACATTTCTCCCCCAAAAGAACAATTTGCGCTGGTGTTCCCAACCCCGATCCGCAAATTCTGTGAGAAAACCCTGCTGGCAGAATCTGCCATCCGTCGGAGGATCATCAAATGACAATCCGACAACTGATACTGGAATGTGCGTACTTGACCACCCAGCCAAAGACAGTAAAAATGGATTACCCTCCCCCCAAACCAAATTCGCAAATATCTGTTGACCCAAAAACAGCCCGATCCATGGCAGATCTTGTAAAATGCTAAATAAAATCCCCATTTCTCTACCGTCCGCCACGAGCCTCTGCAGCAGCACCTCTGTGTCGTCTGACGATTCCTCTGGCCAAAATCCCTGCCTCACCGCCTAGCACATGATTCAGCTGCAACTCAGGACTGCACCACCGTACTTCCTCCTGAAGCTCCCTCATCCATGAATCACTGCTGCCGACCACGACTGCCATCATCTCTGCTGGGCCCTCAGACCATGTTCTTCTTCCTCCTCACCATGCAGCCATCTCTCAGGATCAGGATACCAGGAATCAGTCAAATCTGACTTCTCTCCAGTAGATCCTAGAACAAAGAGGAAGCTTGCTGGAATAGACTATCCTCTCTCAAAGGTGGAGAGGAACTCACTAAATCAGGAAGTGGCAGTTCATATAGTACAGATCCAGAAGACCCACGCCTGTGGTTCTGATTGAGTACTACCGTCTCTGACTCACTGAACTACATGAGGTGGAAAAACCCATAATAACTCCTGACAAACCTGCCCTTACCAGGTATTATTGCACAGGAGGAGGACAGAATAATAGCCCAAACCCCCATGGCTATATACATATATATGTGTGTCAACACGTCTTTAAGCAATAAGCCTGATGAAGCATCTGGCAAAACACTTGTCAGCAATTCTGTGTGATGTTGGACCCCATGGCTGCAGAGCATCTATTGCCAAGCCAGACCATGCTTTGGCATCTCTGTTTTTCTAATTTTTTCACCTAAGGGGATAGTGTAGCCATGGCTAGGCCAGGTACCTTTTTGCCTTCCCTGTCATGTAAGTTCTAGTAAGATCCAGACAGTGACAGGCTATCCTGTGGGGCTTTTCCCCCTCCTGCACCTCTGTGATTGACGGAAGTGGAGATGACATGGGAGTCTGTGTCTGTCCAAAAAGGATGCAGAGCCTTCCCCTTCATGAGGATGAGGATGTAAGCCAAGTCTCCTCCTGGCTGGGAGGAAGACATGTGCTCAGTCCTTCAGGGGCTGGGTGCATTCCACTACTCTAGTGAGGCCTCATCGTTACCAGCAGGCCTGTACAATCCAGGAGCCTGGAAGCTATCCTGACAACTGATTGCAATCGCAGTAAGAACAGCATGCAGTGGCTGCAGAATAAAGACCACCCCTTTTTATATATCTGGCTGTCGCAATCTATTAGCTAGATGTATGGGGATAAAAGACTGTCATGGTGGGGATTGCCTTCATTTCTACTGGAGCCCACTATGGCTGGAGGCGCTGGCACCAAGAAAGAACATCTAGGATCACCGTGAGCCGGTCCTGATCCCCATGTCATCACGAAACACTGCATTACCTGAGCCAAACAGGTACCGAGCACCACACACTGTAGCCTGGGTAAGTCTCCCGGGGGGAGGGGTGAAGCGGTGTTACATAGGTATTATAGAAGTGGGTTTTTCCACACTGTTTTTAGGATATTTTTATGCATATTTTTATGTAAGCATTTGGGTATTTTGTATGATGAATAAAAAGGATTTAGATTAATTGCCTCCTGCCTGTGTGCCACACGTTGGAATATTTCTCTCTCATTCTTACAAGATGTCAGTTTGGTGGGCTCCTTAGGATTACATATATACCAGTGCTCAAAGGAGCATGATTTAAAGAAGCATGATTACATACTATCTTCCACCAATTACTTAATGGAAACAGCTTCTATTGCCTTTCATTAAAGGTCTAGTGAGTAGACAGACAGACCAAACTTAATCAATTCAATCATACTTAAATTAATTTTTTTGACAAATTACTGAACTTGCTGTATATTTCAAAGCTTTACAACACCTCTTCCTGAAAAGCATATTTCCAAAGTGCAGTTGTTTGTTATAATTAAGGCAGGAACATTCCTATTCAAGTATTGTGGTCATGCCAGGTCACAGATTGCATATCAAATTTTTGTTCCCTAATGATTGCTCTCATCTGAGCCTGAGCTGAGTCACAAAGGGGAATGAAAAAGTTGCATATAAGTGGTTATTGTGTGTGAGCACATGTACAGTATGTAAGTTTACAAGATGTTGCTAGTTGCAAAAGAACTTCTAAAGTGTGAGTTCTGGAAAAACGTTTTTAAGAGGAATTCACAATTACTTATGCTAATTGACAGTTTATAGGAGAAAAGAATGGGAGGGGTAGGCCTCAAATGTCAATATAGTCACCTGACAAACATATCCTAGATGGAAATGGAAGTTTATTTTTGAATGATCCTCGCACAGGTTACAATGCTGCATGATCCGGGCCTGTTTCATTTAGTAATGCTTAATGACCGTAGGAGTGCAGTAATGGCTATTATGTTGGTCCTCAATATACAATATGTTGGATATTTCACTTCAAATTATTTTAACTCATTGTGCCTTTGGGTAGATATACTTGCATACATGAAATAAAATGCCTTAATGATGCTTCCCTGCAACAAACCCTTAATAATAAAAAATATCAGCATTGTACATATCAGAGGAAAACTGACATGCTTTTGACATCAAGCACACCGTTTTAAAATCAGCTTTATGTAAAGAAAGTAAATGTCCAGTTTGCTCAAATCTTAAATGAACAGGTTATGGATTATTTGATATAGTCAGTGTAGCCTTGGTGCGCTCCGGCTCCAAGAGACCCCCCTCCTTTGGGTCAGCACGGTCGTGGGTGCCGCTGGAGGCAGCGACGGACCCGCCGGCTGTTCCCAAAGGTGGGGGCCGGTGCAGGGAGTGAGCCGAGCTGCGGGAGGCTCAGCGGCGTACCCGGTTAGCGGGGGCCGCCATTGCGGGTGCGCGTGCATGTTGCGCGATCGCACATGCGCGAAGCAGAGTAGGGAAGAGGATAGTGAGAGCCAGGCGCCGGGAGGACCCCAAAAAGCTTGCGCATGCACAGGGATGAGCCCGCGAATCCGTAGCCAACCAGGGAAGGCTCTAAGCAGGGACTACGAGTCCCATGAGCCTCTGCGCACCCCACGTGACGCCAGGGAGCCAATAGGGCTGGAGTATCTCCCTGCACAGAGAGGAAAAGATACATTTCGCGCGCTGAGAACGGCAGTTGGAGCTGGGAGCAAGAAGGGGGAGGAAGGGTGTAGGGAGCAAGTGAAGCTCCTGCACCAGGTAAGGTTCCCCCAGGTCCCAGATAAGCCCCAACTCCCCACCAGGTTAGTGGGTAATTAATAAGGGACGGCCCCAAGTTAGGGACCCTGCCCTTAGGTTCGTGGTGTGCACTCTTGTCAGGTCACAGGGGTCAGTGCTGTGAGGGCTGACATGCGGGCACCGTGTAAGGTTGCAGTGCGTTGCTGCAGGGGTTGGAAGGGTTAGGTAGGAGTGAGGCAGAGGGGACTCGGGTGGTACGGGAAGAGGTAGTGCGGGTGCAGGGGGTTTGGACCCACTTGCATAGGATAGACTACCCCGAAGGCCCCTAGGAGTTTTCCCCTGAAGCCATTCAAGGTTGCTGTGCTGTAGGGACGGCCTATAGTACAGCGATCATCACCGTAGTTCATAGAGTCAGTTAGGGACTCAGCAGACGCTGCGCATCCGTTCAGAAGGTTGGGCGCATAACGATCCTATTAGCCATCAGTGACTGCGCAGTTACACATATCCTCTCTCTGTAAGATTGCGGGACATTGTGTGAGGATTATTGGACATGGGGTGGGATCACCCGGTGTAGGGGGGAGCATCCTGCGAGACGCAGTATTCAGTGTATCCTCTAGAGAGGGACACCTGTTGATTATTGTTCCGTTGATGTTATATGCCCAAGTATATGGTTCCTATGTTCACCAGTAAAGGTGTTGGTTATTATACATATGGTGTGCTGATTATTTACATGTGTCCTGCGAGGAACTATTCCTGCTCTGCTGGGAACTATCTCAGGTGGAGGCGCTGCACCGAGTGTAAGTACATACCCCAGGTTCCCCGTGGCGGAAGCTCAGCTCTCCTGGTTGCCAAACAGGTTCCGCACCACACTGAGAAGTAGTCAGATACACCTACCCACCCCAATCTTACTTAGGGGGGGGTAAGAGGGCTACATTTGGAGGCGCTGCTGAGATCAGACCTGGGGTGCCCTGTATATATTTTTTTTCTTAATTGTGCTATTTTTGTTTCGCCATGAGGAAGCTCTCAAGGCGGAAGAGGCCATGTGCTGACTTCCCGGCCGCGCGGGAAAATGTTGCAGGCGTCTGTCCGGGATTGGCGGGAAAACCTAAGCCACACCCCCGTCAAATGAGTGACGCAGTGCAGAGCCAGAATCACTCATTGATAGAAAGCGCCCCTCCTTACCAGGTTGTGAGTTGACCTGGGGACCACGGTGTGACGACTGCGGGGTACAGTTCCTGCTTCCCAAGCCACCGCAGCCTACCGAACGTCAGAGGAGGAGGACACTCTTGCAGAAACAGATTATCCTTCCTCTGAGGATGAGATAGACTGTCAGGGGGTACACCCTAACGTGTATGTGCCCTGGCAATTGCCAGGAACAGATGCCTTCGTGCTAGTTTGCCCCTAAGTTCAGGAAGCCTGTGACAAGGGAGTCGACATGTTCCAGTTACCGCTAGACTTCAAGATAACCGAGGTGGACGGAGAACCGTATATACAGTGTTTTATCCCCAACTGTGACTGTTCTAGAGGCGCCCTGGCGTGGGAGGCCGAATGTGACTGCTGCGGTGCATGTGTCTTGAAGCATATTATACCCCAGCCTACAGAACTGCCAGAAGAAGAAGAGGAGGAGCCTGATGTAGCTGCTGAAGTGAGTTACACTGCTAATCAGTCTGTCCTAATTCCACAGGCCTCAGGGGACCCGTGTGTCCAAAACCATGTTGCGGACATGGTTCAAGACCCTCTCAAAGGGGACGTCCAAGTGGTAGAGCAGGAACCTTTGATGGCGGAACCCGTGGAGAAAGAGGCGCCTGATGTCTCTACCCCGGTGGTCAACGCCGCTGCTAGTCACCTACCTCAGCTGTGGAGGTTGTGGAGGGCCCGTGTGCCCAAATGGACATTCTAGATTCCGGTCCTGAGCCGGAGCCGCCGGTGGCCGAGCTACAGATGTTGGAGCCCCAGATATTGGTTCCAGACCCGGTTCCCGAGCAGGAACCACAGAGGTCAGACCAGCAGATTCCGGAATCACAGGGTAAGGTGTCTATACCCCCATCCTCTCTTAGTGATTCCAGCGACCAACAACCAGCTGTGGTGATGCGCCCGCCGGCGGACCACACAAGTGAAGCTGGAGATAAAGAGACAATTATCCCACCTGCTACGGATCCTGATATGGGCCCATGTGCCCTACAACGGCCAGTCCGGCCCACCACAGTGGTACCATCGGTCCCAGGCTTGGGATCAGTACCTGCTGACGACGACAAGGGTGAGTTGACTGCCCCAGAGGTGTTGAGTGTGAGCCTCCAGGTGACCGCGGAACACAATTGCTCCTTAAGTCTGGCCACCATGGCGAATGGCTCCACTAGACATCGCATCCTGGCGGAGGTGTCCTCCTTAGAAGGTAGCTGTCCAGTGGTGCAAGTGGACCCGTACCTACCGCCTATCGTCCAGGCGAAGAGAACAGTCAGCCCCATTGTGATGTTCAGTGAAGCACAGATGGTACCTGACCATGTTCCAGATGAAGAGAAACCCTTTGCACGCCAGCGGAGTGGTGAAGAACCTCCTTACTCCTCACAGGCTCCTGATCTGATTGTGAGCCCGTGCACTCCAACCCAAGTGGTCCCAGGACTGGGATCCAATGCTCCCGAGGTTCCAGCAAGTAAGTGGACTGCCCCAGAAGTGCCAGGGACAGGTTCCGAGCCAGCCGAGGTGGGAATTGACAGCGTCCCCAAGGACATGTCGGCCACCGTGAATCACCGCAGTGGTAAGGTATCTACCCTTTACCCCCTGCAGGGTGAAACCGAGACATTGCCCATTGCTCGCTTTCTAGTGGAAGCCTCGTAAGTATGTAGGGACAAGGACTGTGTGGCGAGGGAATTAGTGAATATTGCCCTCTTTAAGCCCAAAAGGGAGAGCCCCATGCACCATGTGGTGGACCGTGGAAAAGGTCAAGACCTCCTGGCCTATCGCCTCCATGCCGTGGATGGCCGGGTAAGGGTCTGGCGCAGAGACATGGTACTATTCCGTCCACCAGGGGGAGGAAGTAATAAAAATCCTGTGACTGTTACCCCCGAGCGTGGTTGCCAAGAGCTTCTCCCGGGGGAGGCTCACGAATGCAAAGGTGAGGTACCCCCACCTGATCAGTTAGGGGCACCCCACAAATGGTCTCAGCTGGCCTCGGTTATCCTGTGTGAATTGCATGGTACCCTGTTGTGTAAAGCCAAAGGTGATAAGTTGTACATATTATGCACTGCATTTTCATTATGTAAACTTATGTCGAGTGATGTCATTCCCAAAGCGGGGACGTTGGATTTTTCACCAGGGGGAGAGTGAAGCCTTGGTGCGCTCCGGCTCCCAGAAACCACCCTCCTTTGGGTCAGCGCGGTCCCTGGTGCCGCCGAAGGAAGCGACGTACCCGCCGGCTGTTCCCAAAGGTGGGGGTCGGTGCAGGGAGTGAGCCGAGCTGCGGGAGGCTTGGCGGCGTACCCTGTTAGGGGGGTCACCATTGCGGGTGCGCACGCATGTTGCGCAATCGCGCATGCGAGGAGCAGAGTAGGGAAGAGGGTAGTGAGAGCCAGGCACTGGGAGGACCCCAAAAAGCTTGCGCATGCGCAGGGATGAGCCCGCGAAACCCTAGCCTACCAGGGAAGACTCTAAGCAAGGACTACGAGTCCCATGAGCCTCTGCACACCCCACGTGACACCAGGGAGCCAATAGGGCTGGAGTATCTCCCTGCACATTTAGGAAAAGATACATTTCGCGCGCTGAGAACGGCAGTTGGAGCTGGGAGCAAGAGGGGAGGAAGGGTGTAGGGAGCAAGTGAAGCTCCTGCACCAGATAAGGTCCCCCCAGGTCCCAGATAGACCCCAACTCCCCACCAGGTTAGTGGGTAATTAATAAGGGATGGCCCCAAGTTAGGGACCCTGCCCTTAGGTTCGTGGTGTGCACTCTTGTCAGGTCACAGCGGTCAGTGCTGTAAGGGCTGACAAGCGGGCACCGTGTAAGGTTGCAGTGCGTTGCTGCAGGGGTTGGAAGGGTTAGGTAGGAGTGAGGCAGAGGGGATTCGGGCGGTACGGGAAGAGGTAGTGCGGGTGCAGGGGGTTAGGGACCCACTTGCATAGGATAGGCTACCCCGTAGGCCCCTAGGAGTTTTCCCCTGAAGCCATTCAAGGTTGCTGTGCTGTAGGGACGGCCTATAGTACAGCGATCATCACCGTAGTTCATAGAGTCAGTTAGGGACTCAGCAGACGCTGCGCATCCGTTCAGAAGGTTGGGCAGATCTTCGTTGTGGCTGCAGAGGCCATCCTGGTGGGATCGCCCCGGACGGTGGATCCAGGATGTCATGAAGGAACTCGTCTGATCCTTTGTGAAGCCCGTTGCAGGCCCGAGCATTGGAGTGCTCGGCAGGTAACCCCCTTATCAACAAGTGCACCAACGATCCTATTAGCCATCAGTGACTGCACAGTCACACATATCCTCTCTCTGTAAGAGTGCGGGACATTGTGTGAGGATTATTGGACATGGGGTGGGATCACCCGGTGTAGGAGGGGAGCGTAATGCGAGACGCAGTATTCAGTGTCTCCTGTAGAGAGGGACACCTGTTGATTATTGTTCTGTAGATGTTATATGCCCAAGTATATGGTTCCTATGTTCACCAGTAAAGGTGTTGGTTATTATACATACGGTGTGCTGATTATTTACATGTGTCCTGCGAGGAACTATTCCCGCTCTGCTGGGAACCATCGCAGGTGGAGGCGCTGCACCGAGTGTAAGTACATACAGCAGGTTCCCCATGGTGGAAGCTCAGCTCTCCTGGTTGCCAAACAGGTTCCGCACCACACTGAGAAGTAGTCAGATACACCTACCCACCCCAATCTTACTTAGGGGGGGGGGGGTAAGAGGGCTACATCAGGAAAAAAATCTGATAAACCTAAACCAATATTGAAAATCATTTAAGGCTCAACCAACACATATTATTTTTTTCTTGTTTGCAGAGAGTGATATACACATGCCTTCTCCTATAATCCTGCTTATATGTATCTATTGTAAAGAGTCGCCTAACTGAATGGTGCTGTATACTAAAGTAAAAAAAAACAAGCAACGCAAATGTACTGTTTTTTAGACTACTCTAAATTTTTCCAGCTTTGGTTACTGAACCTGTGTTGAAAGGGTTAAAACTCACGATTTAACACGTTTTTTTAGTTGCCTTGCTTAACAAACCACTGTCAATGTTTGCAAACTCACAAACATGGGTTCGTTTGATAATGAGAATTTAATATTACTTTATCACCACACATTTGCATTACCTTCAAACAATTAACCCAAATGCACAGGTGACCAGTTCTACAATTAATGCACCTACTTTATATGCCATGTAATTGGCATATATTCTAAGCGAGGCAGGTGGCTTTTTTTACTCAAAATGGCTGCATGTTAAACTCAATTTAATTTGCACTTATGTGCGCCCAACATGTTAAGCTCAAATTCTCCAGCAGCGTTAAAATGTATTTTTTTTGCATTTAGTTTGGCGCACAGAAATGGACTGCACTTGGTGTTATATGTAACCCTGCTTCCTATCACTGGCAAGCTGTTACTCTGTGCTGTGTTACCTGCTGGCTCACAGGGCCCGAGCCTCTGCCATGGAGAGCCTGGGGTGCATACAATATATAGGTTCGGTGCAGCGCCTCCACCTGCGACAGATCCCACCAAAGGGGGAGTTAGTCTTCGCAGGACGTCTATACAATAATTACTCTTACACGACCATGTTCTAAAACCAATCTCGTTTACTGATAGATCAACCTTACGATACATTACATGCCATGACATTCCTGTATGCTGGTACACATTATCTAACACGCCACGGAGGGCGTCAACATCCTTGCGCCTCGGCGGACGCCAACAGTAACTTGCGCCTCGGCGGACGCCAACAACACTTTCCCCAATCCCGCCACCAGGTGATCCCACCCCATGTCCAAATAACGCTAATCAGTTCTCCCGTTCCCACAGGTCATATGTATGTGTATGGGTGACTGCGCAGCCACTATGTCTTAGGTGATTGAAAGGTAGAGTTGGTGCACTTAATGAAATACCTGCCGAGCACTCCGGTGCTCGGAACTGCTATGATTCTTCGAAAAGAGTCTCTGAGGGTACCACACTCTTGCCCTCGCTAGGATCCAGGGCACTTCTTCTCGAACTCTGGCCACTCTACGGGGGTCTGAGCCCGATTTCCTTCTCGACAGAATAGTCCCGAACAATACTAATAGTTAGGGGGTTAAACCCTTACTAAGGATGTCCCTAGCTCAGCTTGTCTCTATGGTGACTCAGGGCTAACTGGGCCGGGGGCACCTGACCTGCGCCTGGGAGTACAACCTCCCAGCGCAGTATCTCTGTCTCCTCGTCTCTCCACGAAGCTCTACTCCACATGCGCGCAACCCCTGCCTATATGTCTGGCAACTCCTCCTCCAATAGGCTACCCGCTCTCACCTGACCCTCCTCGTAGGGCTGCTGGGTCAAGGGACTGCTCCTCTCCCGCCAAATTGTACTCTCCTCCTTCGCGGGCTTTGCCACTACTCTTTGCAAGCGCAACCTCCCATTTCTCGGGGTCACGGCTACATCTATATATATATACAGTGTTCGACAAATCACCCAAAAATCTACTCGCCCAACCAAAAAATCTACTCGCCACCTAGCCCCGCCCCCAACCCCGCACCTAGTCCCACCCCCAACCCTGCGATTACATTATACTACAATTCGTTCTGGTTACGTGTGTGCGTGTGTATGTAAATGTCGGATCTAGAAATAAAAGCCAGGTTTGAATGACTAGTTTCCTGAACCCCTTAACCAGTGTCTGGACATCCCCACTTCACAATATCTAAAGCAGCAATCCCGCCTGGGATCTTACCTGATCCGCAGTCCCTCAATGTCCAGGTACCCTCATTCACCCAATGTTATACATTGGAGGGGAGGTGTTCCTTACCTGTCTTCTGTGTTAGGGGGGGTTCCGATGTCTTCCGTGTGAAGCTTGACTCAGATCTGGAAGAAAGCAGTATAGGTTATTTCGGTGTAGTATAGGGCAGTTAAGATATATAGGGTAAATAAGAGATCCAGAGTGTGAGAGTGTGGGGGAGAGAGAGAGTTTGGGGGAGAGGGAGTGAGAGAGAGAGTGTGGGGGAGAGGGAGAGTGTGGGGGAGAGGGAGAGTGTGGGGGAGAGGGAGAGAGTGTGGGGGGGAGGGAGAGGGAGAGTGTGGGGGACAGGGAGAGAGAGTGTGGGGGAGAGGGAGAGAGTGTGGGGGGGAGGGAGAGAGAGTGTGGGGGGAGGGAGAGAGAGAGAGTGTGGGGGGGAGAGAGTGGGGGGGAGATTGTGGGGGGAGAGAGAGAGTGTGGGTGAGAGAGAGATTGTGGGGAAGAGGGAGTGTGGGGAAGAGTGTGGGGGGGAGAGAGAGAGTGTGGGGGGAGAGAGAGAGTGTGGGGGGAGAGAGAGAGAGTGAGGGGGGGAGAGAGAGAGAGTGTGGGGGGAGAGAGAGAGTGTGGGGGGAGAGAGAGAGTGTGTGGGGGGGAGACACAGAGGGGGTGACACACAGAGGGTGGGGGAGACACAGAGAGAGAGAGGGTGGGTGGCTGGGTGACTGGCTGGCTGGGTGACTGGCTGGGTGACTGGCTGGCTGGGTGACTGGCGGGCTGGCTGGGTGACTGACAGACTGACTGGGTGAGTGACAGACTGACTGGGTGAGTGACAGACTGACTGGGTGAGTGACAGACTGACTGACTGGGTGAGTGACAGACTGACTGGGTGAGTGACAGACTGACTGAGTGAGTGACTGAGTGGGTGAGTGACTGACTGGGTGAGTGACTGACTGACTGAGTGACTGACTGGGTGAGTGACTGACTGACTGACTGACTGGGTGAGTGACTGAATGGGTGAGTGGGTGAGTGGGTGACTGACTGACTGGGTGAGTGACAGACTGACTGGGTGAGTGACAGACTGACTGGGTGAGTGACAGACTGACTGGGTGGGTGAGTGACTGACTGACTGGGTGAGTGACTGACTGACTGGGTGAGTGACTGACTAACTGGGTGAGTGACTGACTGACTGGGTGAGTGACTGACTAACTGACTGGGTGAGTGACTGACTGACTGGGTGAGTGACTGAGTGGGTGACTGACTGAGTGGGTGACTGACTGAGTGACAGTGTGAGTGTCTGACTGGGTGAGTGCTGACTGGGTTACTGACTTACTTACTGACTGACTGACTGACTGACTGGGTGAGTGTAGAATGGGACAAATACATTAGGAATAACTGTAGACAGCATAAGAAATTGTTACAATCAACCAAACAATGTTTTATTTAACAGTGTATGCGACAGGGAGCACCACCCCTTTGGCACCTCCCGTCCGGCGGGCCCCCCTTCCTCGCGGCCCCCCCACCCCAAAAGACCCTCTTTATATTTTTTATTATAACCTGCCTTTTTATTTTTTTATTCTTTGGGATTAAAAAAAAAACGGGGGGGGGGAGAAGAATTCAAGGACAAAGCAATGAGGTTCTCTTATAAGTCACCCCCCGCCCTCTTATCCTAATAAATTTTTGGGGAATGGATGGGCTAAAATCCCAACTGAGAAAGGCTGGGCAGGCCGGCATTCCCCCCCCCCCCCCATCCCCCACATACTGTACCTCACTCGGGCGTAGTGGAAGCTTTGGGGAGGTGGCAGGGTGGGTGGGAGGCACGTGGCGAGGTGTCCCCCAGCGGGCGCCCCAGGGAACAGTCAGCCCCGCCGTGGCCGCCACTGCCCTGCTCCCCTCGCCGGCATGTCCCGCACGGCATGAAGCTAGTGGTCGGGCGGGCGGGAAGACCGGCATCCCCCCCCCCCCCACACCTCATGCGGCGGCTGCGCCGTCATGAAGATAGCTGGGGTTAGTGTAATCTTTGGGGGGGAGGCGGCAGGGTAGGGGGAAGCACACTCTCCCATGCACACACACACCCATGCATACACACACACATATGCATACACACACACACACACACATATGCATACACACACACACACATATGTATACACACACACACATGCATACACACACACACACATGCATACACACACATGCATACACACACACATGCATACACACACACACACACACACACCCATGCATACACATACACACACCCATGCATACACATACACGACAGGGGGAAGAAGAGGAAAGGCAGCAGGACCGAGCACCACCACTGCCCCGCTCGCCACCCCGTGACCATCTCCAGCCCGGGAAGCCGGGACAGGGCGAGAAGGGGGGAACACCCCCACTACAATCTCCTGCCTCGCGCGGGGATCAGCGGGAAGCCAAGTTAAGCGGGGACAGGGAGAGAAGGGGGAACACCTGCCTCGCGCGGGAAGCGGGGAGTAAGGGGGCTTGCAAGGAAGGAGTAAGGGGGCTTGCAAGGAAGGAGTAAGGGGGCTTGCAGGGAAGGAGTAAGGGGGCTTGCAGGGAAGGAGAAAAGGGGCCGCAAGATGGAGGATTGGAGAGTACTTACTCTCCAACAGATCTCCGGCCAGAAAAAATGGCTACTCGTTGGGGGCGGGCTCATATAGAGCCTGGCCGCGCGCCCACAAAGCCTGGGAGCGTGCGCCAATCAGCTATCAGGTAGGGGGAGTTTTTTTTTTTTTTTTCAGCCAGCGCGTGCAGGGAAGATTCAGCGCGAGTGGGGGGAAATTTAAAAAAACAAACACATGTGCTGCTTGAGCCAATATTTACTCGCCCGGGGGTTAAATCCACCCGCCCCGGGCGTGTAAATGTATAGGATTGTCAAACACTGTATATATATATATATGTAACCCATGTTACCCCCCCCCCCCAGACGCAGATGGCTATCTAGGGTGTAGTGAGGCTGGCTACGTGTACTTGGGTGGTGCGTACCTGCTTGGAACAGGAGGGCCTGAGTCTCCCGCGTTGGTATTGGGGACAACAGGACCAGGCTTCTGGGTTAATCGCCTTTATTCTTTAGTGGTGCAGCGCCTCCATTCTCTATAAGCCCCAGGGATGTAGGGTAGGACCCTTACAGAGAAAGAACCCTGGTCCCAGGGTGAATGCTCTAGATCACACACACACAGTCTCTTGGTAAAATAGAAGCAGTGTCTCTTTATTATCCTTGTACAGCTTATCCTTGGCAGCACACAACAGTTCATAAACACCCCACACTTTAGATGTGTACAGGCCTCTTTCCTCTACTCCTCTCCTCCAGGCGGTTCTCCAGCAGGATGGCCTGGTGGGGCTGCAATACCCCTGCCTTCACCCCAGGGTAGGCCCTATGGGTGAGGCTAGATCTCTCCCCTCACCCCCCTCAGCAGGGTGAGAGGGCATTGGTCCACTCTAGTTCTGCTCACACTCCAAACTCTCCTCTGCTCCTAGGACAGCATGGCTCTCACTCCTCCAACTCCCAGGACAGCATAGAACTAACTGACAGGAACTGGCCACTAAATAGAGTCAGCCCTGCCCCTCATAATGTCAGCAGGACCTCCCCTCTGTCTAGGCCTGCACAGAGTCAGGGGGCCCGCCTCCATCACTCCAGGCAGGGCTTGAAGGGGGGAAAACCCATGGTTACTACTGGCGCCTGCCCTTACCAGGGCTTACTCCAGTAGGAGAAGGATAAGTAGCCCACTCTTACTTACAGGGGCTACATATATATATTGATAATAATTGATATTTACTAATAGTAATTATAAATTAAATAAATACACATAATTCTGCTAAATTGCATCAATCTTCCACTTGCTTCTACGTCAGAGTTCCGTTAAATTATTTCAAACAACAAATTGTGCCATATGTATATAGTCTTTATACATATTGTAAGAGGCACATTTTTTAAAAGTTTGTTTTAGCATTTAGCGCAAAAACATTTTAAGTACATCAGACCCTTTGACTTATCTCAGGTAAGGTGATGAAAACTCTATAAATCCTCCTTTCACTCCACTCAACACAAACATACTTACAGTATACATTGCTCTATAATGTTACTTTTATCTCTGCCTTTGTCCTGTGGCAGTATCCTGTGGCATCATATGCAAGAGGTCCAGGGCATGAGGTAATTTCAACTATGTTTACAGAGTATAAGAGCATCAATGTTTTGGTCTTCCTCACAAACCCTGATGAAGATCAGGTTGGGCAGCATCATCGGTGCAGAAGAAAATATAAATTATATTATTTAATCAACCCTGATTAAAACTTAGTGAAGTTGAAATGTGGTGCTTTTCTGCACAATATATTTCACCAAAACCGTGTGTGTGCGTGTGTGTGTGTAAGCCTTAGGCTTCGCTTATAGTGCCAGCGACGCTACATCGCTTCAAAACAAATGCATTGAATCTGTAGCATGCGCTTATAATAGGCGCGACAGCGACGAAGAGACATAAATCTCTGTAGTCAGTAGAATTTGATTTTTACAGAGACGGTCTCCTCATATGACAGGCTGTAACCAATCAGATAGCTTCTGATGCAGGGAGAGGGGGAATGTGTGTGTGTGAGTGCAGGGAGAGGTGTGTGTGTGTGTGTGTGTGTGTGTGTGTGTGTGTGTGTGTGTGTGTGTGTGTGTGTGTGTGTGTGTGTGTGTGTGTGTGTGTGTGTGTGTGTGTGTGTGTGTGTGTGTGTGTGTGTGTGTGTGTGTGATTGTTTGTGTATTTGTGTGGGATTGTGTGAGTGTGTGTGGGATTGTGATTGTGGGAGTGTCTGAGTGATTGTGTGTGTGTGAGTGATTGTGTGTGTGGGGGGGGGATTGTGTGTGTGGGATTGTGTGTGTGGGATTGTGTGTGTGTGTTTGTGTGTGTGATTGTGTGTGATTGTGTGTGTGAGATCAGGGCCACCAACAGAAATCATTGGGCACAGGACAAATGAAAAGAGCAGACCCCCCCCCCAACCCATAGCGTAACTTTTACTTAACCCTCCAATACATATCAAAATACACCCCACCCCCCCAATACATCTACAAATATTCCCCACTCCCCCGAATACATCTACAAATATACCACACTCCCCCCAATAATCTACAAATATACCCCACGCCCCTCAATACATCTAGAAATATACCCCACTCCCCCCAAATACATCTACAAATATACCCCACTCCCCCTCAATACATCTACAAATATACCCCACTCCCCCCCAAAATATCTACAAATATACCCCACTCCCCCCCAATACATCTACAAATATACCCCACTCCCCCCCCAATACATATATAAAATACAACCCCAATACATATTGGCTTGCTTTGGGGATTATCACAGGTCGGGCCGGTGGCTGCAGGGAGGGGCAGTGTGAGGATGGCTGCAGGGGGGAGGGTGGTGATGGGGGGGCCGGTGGCTGGCGGTGGGGTGGTGTCGGGGGCCCGGAAGCTGGCGGAACTGTGGGGGGCTGGCGGCTGGTGGAACTGCGGGGGGGGCGGTGGGTGGCGGGACTGCGAGGGGCCGGTGGGTGGCGGGGGCCCGGAAGCTGGCGGAACTGTGGGGGGCTGGCGGCTGGTGGAACTGCGGGGGGGGCGGTGGGTGGCGGGACTGCGAGGGGCCGGTGGGTGGCGGTAGCCCGGCGGCTGGAGGGACTGTGGGGGGCTGGCTGTGGCAAAGGCCCGGCTGCAGGTCACAGCAGTTGCTGCCGGTCCTGCCCCGCTGCAGGCACCTCTCAGTCCCACAATGGCTGCTCGTGCGTGCGCCGGGCCTCCCTCTCACGCCAGCGAGGCAAAAGCTTAGCCCAGCTGACTTCCGCCGCTGCCAAGAGACCCAGCACCGGGAGCAGCGTTTTATTATTGGGGGTGTATTTTTTTATGTATTGGGGGGTTAAGTAAAAGTTGTAGGTGGCGCATGCGCGACAGCAAGGAGCATGGTCGCATAGGTTAGGAGCTCCGTGCCTCGCTTTACTGAAAACGTTAGCTGAAACCTAACAAAAGCACCAAATCTACTGCCAGTTACCATAAATAAAGCACCTATTATCCCAGGATGTCCAGTAAAGGCCCCAAGGTGGCTAAAAAGAAAGGATTGCCGGAATACTTCGGCCGTGCAGGGACGAGTGGAGCGGGAGGGGAAATGGCGCCTCATTCAAATGCCGGGTCGGAGACAGAGCTTGACTGTGAAGAGGATGAGCGGGACAACCCGGCGCTACAACCAGTCAGACAATGTGACTTTGATAAATTATACACCGATCTAAAGACACTATTCCAGGCAGAGATTAAAGACCTGAAGAAAGAGGTGTCCGGACTTGGGGAGAGGACAAATATTCTGGAGAATAAAATGGACCACTCGATCAGAGCGATCAAAAGGCAAGATCGGAAATACACGGATCTGCAATATCAGATAAATGAATTACGGGAGCGCCAAGAGGACTCGGAGAACAGGGACAGGCGTAATAACCTCCGGATTAGAGGAGTCCCTGAATCTGTCCTGTGTTACGCTGTGCTCACCACGGACAAGGAGGGACCCCGAAACTGAGGTAATATGGGTAACAAACTGCACCCACAGCTACGGGGACATGCTGGAAAGTGGAAAATAAGAGTCTGGAACCGTCTGGGAGTATAAGATAAAGTAAGATACTCGCCAGACGAGAAGGGAGGTTCCAGAAGATAGGTGGTACCGAGAGCCTGGGGTCCAGAGCCGACAGGTAGGTCGGAATCCGCAAACCGAGGTGAAGGGGTCGGGGAGTCCAGGAGGTCAGGATACAAACCAAGGGTTGAAGACCAGAGCGGATCCACAGCCAGGCCGGTTCGGTACACAAGGGATCACTAAGGAGACAAAGAGACAGAAACTGAGGCAGGCACGACCGTGGTTAACACAGGTCATACAAAGCTATGCTCAGCCAAAGAATGAATGGCTGAGCAAGGTATAAGTAGGAGGAAGGACCAATAGGGAGAGGGGGAGTAACGAGGGAGCGGTCCCAGGAAAGATAGAGATTGGTAGGGAGAAACACACCAGCTGTGCTAGATGTGCACGCACATCAGGCGTGTGCGCCGCGTGGGAGAGGCGCGCGTGGCCTCAGCTGGGCGCGGGAACTCCCCCTGAGGGAGGATGTAAAGGTCCTCGGCCGTGCGAGCGCATGCTCGAGATCAGTAGCCGCCGCGGGAAGTGGAGGAGAAGGGAGATCCCGCCCGCGGTGGCGAGAAGGCAGAGCTGGAGCGGGGGTGAGTGAAGTCACGGGGGAACCCCTTTAGAGAGAGGTGTTCCCCCGGACCTTACAATACCCCTCCCCTTGAGGAGCGCCTCAGGACGACTCCAATATGGCTTTTGGGGAATTTGGAGTGAAAGAGTCTCAGCAGTCTGGGGGCATGTATTTGATGGTAGGGTACCCAAGATCTTTCCTCTGGGCCAAAGCCCTTCCAGTGAACCAGGTATTGTACCGCACCCCTCGTCCTCCTGGAATCCAAAATAGACTGGATTTCGAACTCTTCCTGCCCCTGAACTATGACTGGTCTAGGGTCAATCGGTGTTCTATGGAACCATGGACTCAGGGACACAGGTTTCAGCAGTGATACGTGGAACACGGAGGGTATCCTCATGGATGGGAGAAGTTCCAGACGATATGCCACAGAATTGATCCGTTCTACTACTGAGAATGGACCAAAGAACCTGGGAGCCAGTTTGTGGCTTGGAGTCTTCAGTCTAATGTTCTTGGAGGAGAGCCAGACCTTATCCACTGGTTTGAAGACTGGTGCCTGACGATGGTGACGATCTGCCTGTGCCTTTTGTCTATGGGTTGCATTTCTCAAAGCCTCTTGGATCCTTTTCCAGGATTCCTGAAGATCCTTGATTCGGTCATCGGTCGCTGGAACCCCGGAAGGAACTGAGGTGATGGGCAGCTGACCCGGGTGAAAACCATAATTAATGAAAAAAGGGGATTTAAACGTGGAGCTGTTCTTTAAAGAGTTATGGGAGAACTCTGCCCACGGAAGTAAATCTACCCAATTGTCTTGGCTGTCTGCGATGAAGCATCTGAGGTATTGCTCCAAAGTTTGGTTCGTTCTCTCGGTTTGCCCATTAGTTTGGGGATGATACCCGGACGAAAAATGGAGGGTGATATCCATCCTGCGAGCGAAAGCGCGACAAAATTTTGAGACAAATTGTGTACCTCGATCGGATACGATGGAAAGAGGAACTCCGTGAATGCGGAATATTTCCTTAACAAAAATGTCTGCCAGGGTAGGGGAATTGGGAAGGCCTTTGAGAGGAATGAAATGGGCCTGTTTGGAAAAAACGATCCACGACAACCAAAATGGTGTTCAGCCCTTTAGAGGTTGGAAGTTCCACCACAAAGTCCATGGACAGATGACTCCATGGGCGTTCTGGTATAGGGAGGGGTTGTAGAAGGCCGTACGGCTTTTTACGAGTGGTCTTAACCTGGGCGCAGATTGTAAAGTTTTTACGTACTCTGAAATGTCCTGCAACATGGTTGGCCACTAAATGGTACGACCAATGAGGTCAGAAGTCCTGCTAATGCCTGGATGACCGGCTGACCTAGAAGAATGACCCCACTCAAGAATCTTCTTAAGGAAGCGTGGAGCTGCATACAGACGGCCGACCGGCACCTTAAGGCCCCTCGGGAGATTAGACTGTGCTGCTATGACCTGATCCATGATATCAAAAGAATTGGCCGAAACAATATATTTGGAGGGTAAGATTGTTTCGGAGATAATCTCGGAATTACCTTCAAACAGGAATTGACGTGAAAGTGCGTCTGCCTTTTGATTCTTTGAACCAGGAATGTAAGATATGAGATAATTAAATCTCGGGGAAAAAAGAGACCATCGAGCCTGACGCGCCCCAAGGCGACATGCACTCTCAATGTAAAGTAAGTTTTTATGATCAGTAAAGATCGAAATGGGGATCTCCGTTCCCTCCAGAAGATGTCTCCATTCCTGAAGGGCGAGTTTAATAGCCAGAAGCTCTCTGTTTCCGACGTCATAGTTCCGTTCTGCCGAATAATTTTTTTTTTTTAAAAGAACCCACAGGGATGAAGTTTGGCCTGTGGGGACTGTCTCTGAGAGAGAATGGCGCCAGCACTGACGTCGGATGCGTCTACCTCTAGGGTAAAGGGGAGCCCGGGATCAGAGTGACGCAAAATAGGAGCAGAAGCAAAAGATTTATTGAGGAAGTTGAAAGCTTGGAGAGCTACAGGAGACCAGACTGCTGTGTTAGCTCCCTTTTTGGTGAGGGCAGTAATGGGGGCCACGGTAGAAGAAAAATTCTTGATGAATTTACCATAGTAATTCGCAAATCCCAAGAATCGCTGTATGGATTTCAGGGAAGTGGGTTGTGCCCATTCTAAGACAGCCTTGAGTTTGACTGGGTCCATAGAGAAGCCAGTGCTAGAAATGATATATCCAAGAAAGGGAATGGAAGAAAGATGAAAAGAACATTTCTTTAGTTTAGCATAGAGATTGTTCTCCCGAAGGCGGGACAGGACTATCTTGGTGTGTTGAATGTGGTCAGAGAGGGATTTGGAAAAAATAAGGATATCGTCAAGGTATACGATAACGAAGCTGTCGAGGAGATCACGGAAGATCTCGTTGACAAACTCCTGGAAGACCGCATTGCACAGACCGAAAGGCATGACTAGATATTCATAATGCCCATCCCGGGTGTTAAAGGCGGTCTTCCATTCGTTGCCCTGACGGATGCGGACAAGGTTATAGGCTCTGCGGAGATCAAGTTTGGAAAAAATTGTTGCCCCCTGTAAACGATCGAAGAGTTCGGAAAATAAGTGGCAGGGGGTAACGGTTCTTGATCGTAATTTTGTTAAGACCTCTGTAGTCAATACAGGGGCGCAAGGAACCATCCTTTTTCTTAACAAAAAAAAATCCAGCTCCAGCTGGAGATGAAGAATTGCGGATGAAACCCTTCCTCAAATTATCCTGGATATACTCGGTCATGGCCTTGGTCTCAGGTATGGATGGGGGTAAGAACGGCTCTTGGGTAAAGTACCACCAGGAAGAAGCTTAATAGGACAGTCAAAGTCTCTATGGGGAAGTAACACTTCAGAACGGACCTTATCAAAAACATCCGCCAGGTCCCAGTAGACCGTTGGAAGGGAAGTTTTATACTCTGCGGGTAATTCCACTCCGGCTAACGTCCGTTTGGGGGGAAGACAGGTCTTAAGGCACTGGGGGCTCCATCGTATGGGCTCCTTACCAACCCAATCTAATTGTGGGTTATGAAATTGCAGCCAGGGGAGTCCCAGAATTACATCTACCGATGGAGTATGGATCACGTCCAAGATAATCTTCTCTTGGTGACCATCCTCCGTGGAGAGGGATAGAGAACAAGTCTCCAGAGAAATAAAGGCTGGTTGGAGTGGACGACCGTCTATGGCCTCCAGACCAATTGGAACAGCCTTAGATCGAAAGGGAATCCCATTCCTATAGGCAAAACTCTGATCAATAAAGTTCCCCTGAGCCCCAGAATCTATAAATGCAGAGGCGGGGATCAGGGAGTTATTCCAGGCCAGAAAAATAGGCAGCATTATACGATTGGGAAGTACTTTAGAAGAAGGAGAAGAGATTATACCCAACGAGACCCTCTCATACCTTATTGGGTCCTGGCGTTTCCCGGTCGCAGAGGACAGGTTACCAGCAGATGACTGGGATGACCGCAGTAATGGCACAGTCCACCATCTCGTCGGCGCTGTCTCTCAGACGCGGATAGACGATGACCTCCGAGCTGCATAGGTTCAGGCTCATCCATGGGTTGGGGGACGTGATGGACGAGACTGCGGCTGGAAGATCGGGAGGAGTTGGAACGAGGAAGAGCGCGTTCAATTCTCCTCTCTCGTAGCCGCTAGTCCACACGGATGCAGACCGCAATGAGATCCTCCAATCTGGTGGGTCTCTCTATAGTGGCCAGCTGGTCCTTGATGGCATCCGACAGACCCTGCCAAAAGGCTGCTGATAGTGAGCCATCATTCCAGGAGGTCTCCGCCACGATGGTCCGGAAGTCCAAAGCATACTCGGCGACAGGACGAGTACCCTGGGAAATATGGAAGAGAGAAGAATCTGCCGTAATTTGATGACCATGCGTATCGAATACTTGCCTGAATTCTCGAAGAAAGCGAGAATAGTCATGCGTCATGGCAGGCTCCCGCTCCCAGATGGGGGATGCCCAGGCTAGAGCCTTTCCGTTCAAGAGAGACATAATATAGGCCACCTCTGAATGAGCAGTGGGGAAGCGCAAAGGAGATAGTTCAAATTGCATCTCGCACTGATTAAGAAACCATCTGCACTCGTGGGGATCCCATGCATAGCGGTTGGGAGCTGGGAGACGAGGATCCACAGCCACGGGAAGAACCGGGGAAGGAAACGCCGCAGCTGCCATGGCAGAGGAGCCTGGGGAAGGCTGCAATGAGGAGAGTCTAGAGAGCTCCTGCGTCATGGAGGCAAGCTGTGCCTCTAGCTGGAGAAGTCGCTGCATGGGGCTTGGTTGCTCAACCTCTTCAGGGTCCATGTCTGTGGGGCTGAGCATAATGTTACGCTGTGCTCATCACGGACAAGGAGAGACCCCGAAACTGAGGTGAGATGGGTAACAAACTGCACCCACAGCTATGGGGACACACCTGGAAAGTGGAAAATAGGCGTCTGGAACCGTCTGGGAGTATAAGATAAAGTAAGATACTCGCCAGACGAGAAGGGAGGTTCCAGAAGATAAGTGGTACCGAGAGCCTGGGGTCCAGAGCCGAGAGGTAGGTCGGAATCCACAAACCGAGGTGAAGGGGTTGGGGAGTCCAGGAGGTCAGGATTCAAACCAAGGGTAGAAGATCAGAGCGGATCCACAGCCAGGCGGGTACGCAAGGGATCACTAAGGAGACAAAGAGACAGAAACTGAGGCAGGCACGACCGTGGTTAACACAGGTCATACAAAGCTATGCTCAGCCAAAGAATGAATGGCTGAGCAAGGTATAAGTAGGAAGAAGGACCAATAGGGAGAGGGGGAGTAACGAGGGAGCGGTCCCAGGAAAGATAGGGATTGGTAGGGAGAAACTCACCAGCTGTGCTAGATGTGCAGCTTGTGAGCGGTGCACACGCATCAGACGTGAGCGCCGCGCGCGGCCTCAGCTGGGGGCAGGAACTCCCCCTGAGAGAGGACGTAAAGGTCCTCGGCCGTGCGCGCGCATGCGCGAGATCAGTAGCTGCCGCAGGAAGCGGAGGAGAAGGGAGATCCCGCCCGCGGCGGCGAGAAGGCAGAGCTGGAGCGGGGGTGAGTGAAGTCACGGGGGGAACCCCTTTAGAGATAGGGGTTCCCCCGGACCTTACACCTGGACTGCGACGAGTTCATTACAAAATGGCTGGAGGCTCTGCTCCCAGACACCCCAAAAGATCACCTGGTGATGGACAGGTGCCACAGGGCCCTAAGAGCTAAACCGCTCCAGAACGACCAGCCCAGAGATATAGTACCCCGGTTGCACCATTAGAGAACAAAGGAGGCTGTCCTACATAAAACCAGACCCTTACCTGTTGTGGAGCACGAGGGCACGAGGCTGTCCATCTTCCAGGACCTGTCCCCTGTGACGCTGGCCCGCCGCAGATCCCTGCTACCGGTCATGAAGACCCTGAGGGAGAAGGGGGTCTGGTACAGGTGGACCTTCCCCTTCGGCCTCCAGGTGGCAAGAGGAGGCAAGGCGTTCACAATAAGGGAGTCGGAAGAGGGGCCAGCCTTCCTCCATAAGTTGGGCCTGGGTGAGGCCCCTACTGCCTCTGACCCAGCCAGCCCTCTTCCAGAGCCCATATGGGAACAGCGTACTAAGTCCCCCAGGGCGCAGAGGGACAAAGAATGATCCAAAGATACCCACACGTTAAATTTGCGGCAGTAGTTGAATGACTTAAGTTAATCTGCCGAAAAGTTGTCCTCAGGTCCCAGAGGATCAGCGCCACAGACAGGCTTCCACCCCCCAAAGGGAGAGAATTGAGCTCCACACACTTGAATGCGACTGTCCACAGCAGCGGGCCACAGAAGACACCAGACGATAAAGAAAAAAAAAAAAAACATTCAATAAACTTTCGGCCTACCTTTTCCATGAAAGCACCCCCACACGCAAGATGGCGAGGATGCCTGAGATGGCAGGAATCCACGGTGAGGCGCAAGAGCCGGAAGGGAGCGAAGAGCGGGAAGCAGGAGCAGGTGCCCATGCCTCCGCACTGGTGAGAAGCGCGATCCAAAATGGCGGCTGCCCGGAAGCGCGGCACCAGATGTAACCGGAAGGAGCGACGCCATCTTGGAGGTGGTGCGGAGCCAGCCCCCGCCGTCGCAGACAGATGATGTCAACACCACTGACGGCGCTAGACGGAAGCCCCGAGAGGTGGCTACGAGGCGCCGGACCGACAACCCTGGCGAGAAGAGGACACCATGTCAGGCGGAGGCGGGAGATTTAAAAAATTAAGCGGCACAGAAGCGGAGGCAGAGAGAAGAGGGGGGCCGCCGCGCATAGAGGATATGAACAGAGGGGAAGAGAAGGAAGCGGTAATAGCAAGAGGGTAGGGTAGTTGAGTGAGGGCTAAGCAGGAAGTCGAGGAGTATAGAAAGGGAAAGCAAGGTGAAAGAACGACAGCAGGGTGTAAGGTAAGAGAGGGGGAGGGGCAAGTTGTAAGTGCAAAGAAGGATAAAAGAAAGTGTTAGTGAAGGAGAGTGTAAGTGAGCGGAGACCGTGGAGAGGAGTAGACACAGGTCACATAAGCAAAGAAGAAGGCAAGTTGGGAAGAACGGAGAGAGGAGAGACTGGTGACTGGTAGAAGTGGGAAGGGGGGAAGTGATAGTAGGATGAGAAGAAGGTGACGGGAAAGGGTTAGATGGCGGAAAATACAAGGTTTGGGAGAGATGGTGAGTTGTTGAGCAATTGAAGGTAGGAAGTGAGCTAGAGAGACAGTGGAGGTTAACACGAGAAGGGAATGAGGGAGAAGTGAAGGGCATCAGGAGGAGGGGGAGGTCGGGTAGAGAGAGGAGACAGAAGGGAGAGAGTGAGTCCTGTAGTAGATACAACACTAATAAAAACAAGGGGAAGAAACGGGGCCCGAGTTGGTATGGCGCTGGGGAATCTGGGCTATGGGGGCAGCCACTAGTAGTTAGTTAGGTTTCGTTAATATAAATAAGGGACGAGCGAGGCAGGAGTGGTAGGAGGTGACCTGCTTCAAAGTCCGCATGGGCCACATGCTAGGGGGGAGGAAGGTGGTTCTCCTGGGCCCTAGTGAAGCTTTTTTGGTCAGGACTCTGGGGGAGGGCGGCACCCACCCCAAGTTATTCCCGAACTGCTGGAGAGGAGTTCGGGTATCCAAAGGCGTTGACCTCGACGAGATGGTTACCTCGTCAAGACGTCGAGAAATTATATGTTCCAGAATATGTTGTGTGTTGTCTTTGTATCCCCCGGGTTTCCCCTTTTGTGTGCCCACCCCTTCTTTGTTTCCTTAGGTGAGAGGGAGATGTGCCATGATATAAGGAGGAGAAGAGGCTCCAGAGTTGGACCCGCCGCGCTGGACAGGAAAAGATTACGGCAGTCAGGACGACCCACATGCTTCAATGAGTAAGGAACTCAGGCTAATATCCCACAACGTCAAAGGATTCAACAGCCCAGCAAAGCGTAGAGTAGCCTTCAGGGATTATAAACGTAAGGGGACAGAAATTTTATTTTTGCAAGAAACACACTTCTCACAGGGCAACTGTCCCAAGTTCCTTGATAAAGATTATAAGGTACACCTCCTGTCCTCCGCAAAGGTTAAAAAAAAGAGGGGTGGCCATATTAATCCATAATCGTATACCATTCGTAACCGATAAGACATATACTGACAGGGAGGGTAGGTTCCTCATTTTGCGGGGAGCAATACAAGGATTCCCTATCACACTAGCAACAATATACTCCCCTAACGAAAAGGCCACAGACTTCTTTGACAAATTCTTCGGGAAACTTAGCAAAGTGGCACGAGGGAATATTATCGTAGCAAGAGACCTGAATAGGGCACTGAATGAGGACCTTGACAGATGCTCAACCACTAACGCAACACACAGACTTGACGTACTAACAATTAAAAAGGGATTAAGAGACTGCCAACTACTCGACATATGGAGGGAACAACACCAGGGAATGAGGTAATATACCTTCTACTCACACCCGCATAACATCTATAGCAGGATAGATTACTTCCTTGTGTCTAATAGAATGGTCCCCGGGGTCTCTCGTTCAGAGATCCATGATATTTCATGGTCTGACCATGCTTCAATCGAGCTGCGATGCACACTAATACCACTAGACAGACCTGGAGCGAATTGGAAATTGAATGAGATCTTGTTGAAAATCCCAGCTATACAGATGGAAATAGGGGATAAGCTCAAACAATATTTCGAGGAGACTGAGGGGAGTGTGACAGCACAATCCACGCTGTGGGAGGCCCATAAGGCTACCCTCAGGGGGGTACTAATGAATCTGGCCGCTAAAAGGAAAAGGGAAAGAGAGAAAAAGATCCAAGAGCTAGAAAAACAGCTAGCAGAGCTCTCTTCCCTACACAAAATAAACAAGAGTGACCACATGCTGAAACAAGTATTAGACACCAAAACTAGACTTAATCTCCTCCTTTCCGCCCAGGCTGAGAAGGAAATGGCCTGGTCTCAGTGAAAATTTTATGAAAAAGCAAACAAGCCTGACACACTACTTGCCAATAAGCTAAAAAATAAGCTTCCAAATTATCACATTCACGCAATTCGAAACCACTAAGGCGACCTTACCTCCATTGCTGGGAAAATTGTAGAAGAGTTCAAAAAGTATTATGAAAAACTATACAATGGTGATAAGGTGACCCACAATCCGAGAACAAGAGAGTCGTTAAAGACCTTCCTAAGAGAGGCGAACCTACCAATCTTGGAGAGAAGTGACAGGGAGGCACTCCAATCGGATTTCACGATGGAGGAGCTCTCTGGGGTCATCAAGGCACTAAAACCTGCCAAAGCCCCAGGGCCGATTGGCTTCTCAAACTTACATTACAAGAAGTATATTAAGATACTAGCCCCCCACATGTTAAAGCTATTCAACGGAATTCTAGCAGGGGCCTCCTTCCCAGCACAAATGCTACAAGCCTCAATCTCTGTGATCCACAAACCCGGAAAGGACCTGGCAGACTGTAAGAGCTACCGGCCCATTTCACTGATTAATTCGGACATTAAAATATACTCCAAACTTATAGCCAAAAGGGTGGGTAGAGTCCTTCCCGGGTTAATACACATGGATCAGGTGGGGTTTATCGGAGGTAGGCAAGTGGCACATAACACCAGGGGAATTATTGACCTGATTGATCTGGCCCAAAAGAAAAACATACATTCCATGGTGTTAAGTCTGGACGCTGAGAAAGCCTTCGATAGGATAGATTGGCCCTACCTAACAGAAACATTGAGAGCGTTTGGCTTTGAGGGACGCCTCCTGCAGGCCATCCTAGCGCTATACAAGAACCCTACAGCAAGAGTGAGACACCAGGGTTTCCCCTCAGAACAATTCGAAATCAAAAGCGGAACGAGGCAGGGGTGCCCGCTGTCGCCACTGCTGTTCGCCTTGTGCATAGAGCCCTTAGCGGCACACATTACAAATAACCGGATATTTCTGGAATCCCAGTTGGAGACCAGATGCACAAAGCCGCTCTATACGCTGATGACGTCATTCTTACATTAGCCAAACCTCTCACGTCTCTCCCAAACGTATTCAACATCCTGGGTAAATTTAACCAAATCTCAGGTTTAAGATCAATCAGTCTAAATCCGGAGCCCTCAATATCAACTTACTGTACCAAAAGAAGTAGAAGAGCTGATTGGCCTCAATTTTAATTTCAAATGGCAAACCTCCGCTATCAAATATTTAGGGGTTTATCTCACGAGGGACTACAAAACATTATATAAAGCAAACTTTCCCAGGGTAATTAAGACATTGGGGGAGGATCTCAGGACCTGGATGAGGGGGAGCATTTCATGGATTGGGAGGATACATCGCGTGAAAATGAACCTCCTCCCAAAGATGTTATATCTTTTCCAGAGTCTCCCCATCCCTTTGGTACAGACTGACATCCTCTCCCTCCAGTCACAAATAATGAAATTTATTTGGAATAAGAAAAACCCAAGAATTGCTAAGGGTATTTTAAAGCGTCCCACCATAAGAGGAGGTTTAGCTGTGCCTTGCTTGCAGGCTTACTACAAAGCAGCCCAATTAGGGCAGATTCTCCAATGGCACACAGACCCAAGCTTACGGAGATGGGTAGAGTTGGAGAGGAACTGTTGTGTACCGATTGAACTCCAAAACGTAATCTGGCTACCCAAAAGAGGGGTACGCAAGATGGAAATGCCGCTACAGACCATGGTCAATTCACTAAGAGTTTGGGAGGCCACTAAATTTAGTTGTCAGTTGACTACTAAAGAGTCATTGATGACACCAATTGTGGGCAATCCAGACTTCGCTCCGGGTCTGAATAGCAAAAACCTCTTAAATTGGACTCAAAAGGGGATAACCCGTCTTAAAGATCTGGAGGGTAGAACGACCATACAAACCTTTGAACAAATTAAATCCACTAAAGCTATCCCAAACAGCGAATTCTTTAGATACCTCCAGATCAGAGATTTTTATAATACAACGCCAATCAGATCGGCACAAACTAATTTTGAGCAGCTGTGTTCTAGAGGTACGAACACAAGGGGACTTACATCTAGAATGTACAGGGAAGTGATCTGCCCGACGACGCCCAACGAGAACAGACTGTGCTACATTAGACACTGGGAAGAGGACTTAGGGGAGACATTAGAAGACGAAGAGTGGGACAGAATTATTCAGGCAGCTGCAAAAAGTTCAATCTGTACCACATTAAAGGAGAACGCATATAAAGTCCTTATGTGGTGGTATTACACCCCAACCCACTTAGCTAAATTTGTGAGAGGCTACTCCCCACTTTGCCCTAAACAATGTGGGGAGGTGGCAGATCTACGACACATGCTGTGGTCTTGCACAAGGGTGGCCCCTATTTGGGAACAGATTAGAGACTGTTTTCAGCGGATTCTCTGTTTGGAGTTCCCCCTGGACCCGTGAATGTTCCTTTTGGGCAGGTGGATCCGGGGCTTATCAAATGCAATGCATATATTGATCGCGCATTTTGCAACAGCCACAAGATACGAGATCGCAGCATTATGGAAGCAACAAGAAATCCCTAATATCCCTAAGATCAGAAACAGGATTTGGCATGTCTGCAGGATGGAGAAAAAAAGAATGTATATTTAAGGGGCGCCTGATGGTAAAAGGATATATATCAAACCAGTTGGAAGGCCAGGGATAGGCTCCAGGTTGTGCTTAAAAAGAGATAAATAACAACATTTATAACCTTCTATTTACATTTAATTCTAGTTCTACCTCAATAGAATATTTAGATCTAATTATTTCAGCCAAAAATGATTGCATAGAAACCAGCACATATTTTAAACCTGTACAAGCAAATAATTACTTACACGCACGCAGTCACCATAACCCATCATGGGTTAAAAACATACCTAAAGGCCAATTTATTAGATTAAAAAGAAACAGTTCAAGTGTTGAAACGTTCCACATTCAAGCCGAAGATTTAAAGAAAAAATTAATGGAAAGGAAATATTCCTCTAAAGATTTAGACAATACAATAACTGAAGTTGCAGCAATGGAGAGATCCAATCTTCTGAAATATAAAAATAAAACTACAAATAAATCTGTAAATTTAGCTTTTGTAACCCAATACAACCAAATGGCACCCAATATACGAAGAATTTTTAAAAAATACTGGCCAATTCTCAAAAAAGATAAAGAACTAGAGGGCATATTGCCAGAACATCCTCAGATTGTATTCACTAGAGCACCTAATATAGGACAGAAGCTGGCTCCGAGTTGTCCATCATTGCAAGCGACTCCACGTAACATCGTCACACATAAAGGATATTTTCCGTGTAATAGGTGGACAGCGTGCAAATATAGTATAAAAAAATCAAATTTTACATCCAATAACACCTCAAAAAATTATACTATCAAAAATCACATCACATGTGTGATCATATGTAATCTATTTGCTTGAATGTCCTTGTGGTCTGCAGTATGTGGGCATGACCACTAGATCAGTCAAAAGACGTTTATACGAACATGTGTACAACATAAAAAGAGGGTTAACTACGCATAACGTATCAAATCATTTTCTCCAAATGCACGGCCAAAATCCTACGGGATTAAAGTGTATGGCGATCGAAATCATTACTCCTAATTGGAGAGGAGGAAACGTAGTGAGCCTACTGGGGAGGAGAGAATCCTTTTGGATCTATGAACTTCGTACTCTATCCCCACTAGGCCTCAACATTGACTTCGATATAAAAGCTTTTTTGGTTAATTAATCTTTATTGTATTATATCCATGTTGTTCTTTGAGTTTTTGTTTGAAATTGTATGTAATGAAATTTTTATTATATTTGGTTACAGTGTAATTAAATTTTTATTTTTTTTATATAATATTGTATGTTTCATGCACAATGTATTTTGTGATTATAATATATTATGTTCATATATCCATGATATTTATGCTCCAATACACTAAGTAGTTTGCTTTTTAATATTCACCAATAGTTACATCACTCCACTAAGGGTGTATCTTTGTATACATCATGTTAAAATTCACACACACAGCCTTCATTTTAGAAATTAGTTTAAAGGTAGCACATACAGCACTATATATATAACTGACAAGTGTCCATAATTTTATAATTTAATACACATTAGTATAGGTTAATTAGAATAAGCACAATAAGTGGTTTATACACAATATTACTTTCACTACACACATGATATCTTTTTATATCATTCTTTCCTCTTAGTTTGTCTTAGAGTAGTTATATGTCTCAGCTGAGATTGATACTATATAGTAACATACCTATTCAATGTTTGAACCAATCACTGCGCATGTGCCTAACATCATAGTACGATCACTGATTATTTTGAGTGCTCAATGCGCATGTGCAGAAAGTATCAGGTGAAATTGGACTAATTAATGGACTCCTATTTAACGGACACAATTGGACACAATTGTAGAACCCCTGAGGAAGAAAGCAGCACGCTTTCGAAACGCGTAGGGTGGCTTTTAAGACTTCTACTGCGGCATCAGGTTTATTCCTACTTTCCCGAGTGGATCCGGTGGCGAATCAGCTGATACGAGCCGACGCTCATTGTCTAACATCAAGCGAATCTGCTGTGGTTAAACTGATCCTATCTACACGTCCTTCACCGAGTGTCGAGAGAATGCTACACGCACACACGCCGGCGGGCGTGTGCAACTCTCCACCTACGGACCTGACCGGGTGCAGTGGCTGTTTGAGCAACAGAGAGGGGATACTCTCTAATTTATCCACCGCCTGTTTACATCTTCTGTCCGGTGAGTGAGCAGTTCACCTGTTGCAGCAGTGTGTCGATCTGACATTTCCATTGTCCTTCAATAATTTACTTTTTTCATATGTCCATTGTTTTAATATATGTTTTATTAAATGTTTTTTAATTATTCTTTCACCTCTTGATCTCAGCTGATAGTCATTAGTCATATATGTTGTGTGTATTACATGTTGTCTGTCTCTTTATCATACAGTATTATGCTATGTATTGTGTTTTTATCTCTTTTTAAGCACAACCCTTTCGTCTGGAGCCTACCCCTGGCCTTCCAACTGGTTTGATATATATTCTTTTACCATCAGGCGCCTCTTAAATACACATTCTTTTTTTCTCTGTTACCATCCTGACCAGGGGGTCAGTTGTTGTCTTTTAGGCAGCCCCTTTTTATGTGGACATTATACCCATTTTAGGTTTCACATTGTGTTTTGCCCTATTTATCTAGTCAGCGCTACCTGTTCTGTTTTTTATCTATGTCTGCAGGATGGAACAATTAACAAGTTTGGTTAATGACTCCGGCACAAACTACCTAAAAGTCTGGGCACCATGGTTGGCCCAGTTAGACATCCCAGGGGTGGATGCCGCCACGATTTTGCATTAATAAAATTAGATGCGTTCTCCTTTGAAGGTCGGATATGCGACGTGACGTAGCGACGTACTGTTAGCAGACAGCCCCACGGGTTAAGACTAGGAATGAGGACACAAAGGCAGGTCCCGCCCCAGAAAACAAACCCAGTCAGGACCTGCCAAGGCGGCACAAAGGCAGCAAAGAACAAAGAAGCTTGAAGCCTCTTCTCTCTCTCTTCACCCCTCCCCCATCCAAACCCCCCTCCCTAAAATTTGTTTTTTCCGTAGTAGGTGCGCTATGGGTTGGGGGGGGGGGAGAGCTGCTCCTTTCATTTGTCCTCGGCCCCATGATTTCTGTTGGCGGCCCTGATTGTGTGTGTGTGTGTGTGTGTGTGTGTGTGTGTGTGTGTGTGTGTGTGTGTGTGTGTGTGTGTGTGTGTGTGTGTGTGTGTGTGTGTGTGTGTGTGTGTGTGTGTGTGTGTGTGTGTGTGTGTCTGTCAAGTGAAACACACTATATGAACAACTTTAAAATAGTAAATTCTCCCGTAATTTAAAGTAAAAGTACTGTAAATTCAGCATACAAACAGAAATTACAACTCCTCTCCATTTCAGCCTTCCCCCTTGCTCTTGTCCCCGCCCCTCTGCCTTCTGTCACTCCCCTTGTAGCTAGAGACGTCTCCCAAACTCAAATTACAACTTTCGCTTGGGCTACGGAGACAGGAGACGTCCTCCGTAGCCGTAGCTGTAGCTGTAGCTGTAGCCGTCACTATAAGTGCAGCCTTAGGCTGAGTCCCCGCTAACGCTGAGCGGGCGGCGTTTGCCGCAGTTACTTACATATATAGATATATGTAAGTACGTGGTCACCCACGCTCGACGCTTATGTAAACAAAAAAACCTGACTTTCTAGCGCGCTCAACTACCTGCAATGCCCCGCGTGCGTGTAAATGCCAGGACACCCGGCGCTCATGCTTGGAGCGCTCTCCAAGCATGAGCGCGCTCATCGCCAGCAGGGACTCATACCCTAAAGTTATTTTAGGGTAACTTTGGTGCTCTGTTACCATATCCGTGCGGCATCACATTTTGTCATTTTGTCCATTTAACAAAAGGATCTGCCCTATGCTACATTTATTCTTAATGCCCTATTTTAAATTAAATTGGTACAGTATACAGCCACAAGATCAATGGTGTATAAAGGGTGATAGTCACTCATGGAAGTTAAAACTCACTCCATTGGGCAAACAGAATACCAGGACATCAGCCCTCAATATTCTCAATCAAAGAGAGAGGGTGTATTCTGACACGTTCCAAGCTCCCACACATAGGCTATAACTAAACTTTCAAGTGGACATATGTGACATTCCTTTCACAACTACTGTTGGAACTGTCCCTTACTGAGAAAGTAAGAATTTGTAGTGACTACATGTTGTGTAGTTGTGCTAATTTAGTTATATATCACAAGCATTTTTGTTTAGCACTGCACTTTTCTTATAGCCCTCATTTGTGGACAAACCTATCTTGAAAAGTGTATGGAGAACCACTGAAAAAGAGTACTGTATTGCTTATCAATGTCCCGGTTTTGCCCAGTTATAAAGCAAGTTATAAAGCAATCAGGCCTCCCCCACTTTGCGTGCCAATCAGCAGTTTGATGTATGAGGTAGGAGGGTAAAACGGAGGAAGCTCCACCTTGGGGAGGGGAAGAGAGATATTTTCTTTCCAGCTACTACTGAAATTAAAGGGTTGCTTTATATTCAGGGTCGGCCTATAATCGGGCAAATACAATATTATGTTGTGCACTTTTAAGCTCCACCATGGGGGGAGGGAGAGATATTTTCTTTTCAGCTTCTACTGAAATTAGGGGATTGCTTTATATTCAGGGTCTGCCTATAATCAGGCAAATACGGTATTATGTTTTGCACTTGTAAAAGCATATATATACTATAGGAATAATACAGATGGATTGGCCACATTCACGTACTATAGGAATAATACAGATGAAATGAAGATGCATACAAGATATGAAAATTACCACCATACAGTAAAATGTAAGTATGAGGCAACAGCTGAAATCCAAAGGAATTTGCACTTGAGTAAACACCAGTAAGCTTGTCTTGCATATTCCTGAACTTTAAGACAGCTGTAAGACAATGCTTGCTTCAGCTGTTCATTGTACCTAACTCTTTAATGTACATACATTTCTTTGATTTATTTAAAATACACTTTGTAACTGTTTACAAGCAAAGAAGCCAAAAAAAGTACCCTGACCTACAGTTTATGATATCGGAAATTACTTGTACTGTACAGTATGTGAAAGTAAAAACACCTAAGTAGGGAAATATTACATGTTCAACTATTAAAGGTGAACCGTCTCCTCATATGAAGATGACAGATCACATTGACATGTTTTAAAGGCTGAAATCTAAGTGACTAAGATGACACCTATTTTTTTCTATTTTCTTTGTCAGTCACATTGCAAACATGGTAAGTTTAAACTTAACAGAGACATTTGTGTGTGATATTACTGTGTGGGACCGTATCATTTACAATAAAAGTGTCATCTTGTGCTTCTTGTTGGTCTTCTACATTTCTTCATTTCTTCTTCATTTCTACAATTCTACTCTGGGTCTACACTGATATTGAGCGTCGATCTTCACATCACTCTACATTGGTCTTCTACAAGGAAGAAAATAGTGAAGGAAACAACTGATAAACATTAATTCTGCATTTCAGTGTTTAAGATACAAAGTACAATTAAGTAATCAAAGTAAAATTCTGCTTTAAAGCAGCACCACCCTCTATCCCCCCAGAAGCCTATATGAGTTTAACACATAGTATGTTAGTACCTGACCTATTAAAAATAGATTTTTTTTGTTTGTTTTAAAAATCAGAATTGTCTTTATCTCTAACTTTTATGGTTTCCATGGCAACCTTTAGACTGTGCTGAATTCTGGGGAGAACTCTATTTTAACCTTCCAGACACTTAATATTTCAAAAGGTTATATCTCATTTTTAGATTAACAAATACAACATTGGAATGAGCTAGAAGAGATTGCTTAAGAAAGTAAAAACAAAATGGTGATTAGCTTGGACTGTTGCTTTCAGAATTACTTCATTTGTTTAGACAATTATATTTTTTTTGTTACAGTGTTAGTTTTTTTTTTTTATTGGAACTGTCAAAGCTTGACTTTCTGATCCAGCACATGATAGATTCACCCATTGTGTAAAATATGTTGACCAATTAACAATTTGGCTCCATGATATTAGGGATACTTTCAGCCTGCAAATAAACAATTTGTTATCTATGTGGCGCTTAATTATAATCTGATATTTTTTAAATAAAAAATACAGATAACAATGTAACGTATAAAATATACCAATCCAGTGCATCTAAATAAACAAAAAATATTGTGCTTTGAGTGATAAATACACCCCAGTATAATTGAAATTGCAGCTCAAACCCAAATTTCAGATTGTTTTCTCAATCCATGAATGTTGCAGATGTCCAGGTATGGGGAGCGCAGATGCATGAGAAGACAAAACACGTAGAATACAGTGCAATTTGTCTGTGATATATATTACAGTGATTTTCTCCAGTCTGATGAATTGTGTACTCACAAATTTCCCACTTATATAGTGTGTGTAAAGGTATCTTTATGGCGCTGTGCCGGACGCTTCCATAGATGTAATCACCTTAATGCAAGAATGGAACAAGAGAACCGACCATAGTGCGATCAAGATATAAAAATGTTATAATAAAAATATGGTAAAACTCACTCACATGGTGTCAGTAGATTAAATAGCAATTTGATCATAAATTATCCACGCCAACAGAGTGGAGCCCGGTGTTGTGAGCGCTAGCCAGACGGAGCATACAGACTGAAACTGTCCTCCTCCAAACTCCAGATGACGTCACGAAGCCGGCGTCACATGGTATTTCAGCCAATCAGATCGTGGGAACCAATTCCACACTCTGATTGGCTGAAATACCATGTGACGCCGGCCATCTTGGATTTAGTGACGTCATCTTAAAAGCATGTCATGTGACGTCATGTAAAAAAAAAACAATTAAAGTCGGAACATGGTTTGAACAGCCATTCAGGTGGCTGATAACCATTTGGAGGCTAAATGTGACGTCACAAGCCCTATTTAAGGTCATGACACCTCATTTGAGCCCAAGAAGACAACGAAACAACATCGGTTGGGATTTACCATGGGTTTTTTTGGATTGACAGATGAAGAAAGAAGATAAAGAAGATCAAGAAATGGTGACAGATGAAGATAGAAGAAGGTGATTAAAGAAAGAAAAAAGAAGATTGGGGTACCTGATCCGGATCTTCATGGCGGATGGCATCGGATGCTGTTGGAGGCCTTCAAGGTACGTGAGCTTCCTGTTACCCAGGAGTATGAGGGCCACCGCTTCTAACGGTAAGTAATATATTGAATGTTTGTAAATGTCTCTTTTTACAGGTGTCTTCATTGGATGTGTTTTTTGATTTTTTGGGGAGGCACTTTTGACTGATAATATATTAATCTGTACCACTTTAAGGTATAGATTAATACATTATTATGACAATATTTGGGGGGCATTTGTGGCTTGGTATTGCTGTTGGTGTTTTTAATGTCAGTTTTTTATGTGGATGTCATTGTTTGTTTTTTTCCTGCTTAATGTAATAAAATGTTTGCGATTGGTGTTCGCTTGTACTTAATGTTATATTATGTTAGCTAATGTGTTTTATGGTTACTTCAGAGATTGTTTGAATGTATTTCTTTGTCTTTTAATGGTTACATTCATTAATGTTGTAGTAATTCATTGGTTTGATTGGTTAGTGTTACTATTCATTTTGAGTTGGTTTTGGAATTAATTGCTTTCATTGTTTAATGGTTTAATTAATTCATTGTTGATGTTGTTATTGCTTGTATTCATTGGATTAGCTGGCTACTGTTTTTATTTAGTTAAGTATGTTTTTTTGGAGTTAGGTTTTATTATTGTGTATCTGGTGCATTAATGTATTATAATTAGGGTGCCCATTGAGTGCTATAGAGGCTTATCATGCCCATATTATTATTATATGGGTATGATGTACCACTATTCTACTCAATGTGTACAGGGTGGGTATAGTCAGTTCAGGGTGGGTGCTTATTGTACTGTATGTGTTAGGGGTGTGTATTTAGTTAGAAATAATGGTTATTATTTTTGTAGGCACAACATTGGTACCGCAGGCCCGCGGGGACCCCGGGACGACTGCGGGGTCAGCCGCACGACCCCCGGCCTCCCTCGGGGAACCCTGCGGGGTCAGCCTGGGACACCCGCCGGCCTGTTGTATGGGTGTTGCGCATGCAAAAATGTAAAGCAGGAAATTTTTAAAAGTCCAGCTTTTTTTGCATCTACTTTGAGCTGACGTGTTCTGTTCAACGCAACTTTCGCGTACGCTAAGGTTGCGTTGCTTAGTGCATCCCGCTTAAGGGCAGAATTTAACGCAAACAGGGTAATGAACGAGCAAAGTTGGACTTAGAAAAATTTCCTGAAAAAAGTCAGTTTTAGAGCGCAAAGTGCCTGTTTGCGTGGCTTAGTGCATCGTGTTCAGCGCAACATCACGTTCTAAGAGCAATTTGCGCTCTAAAAGTGACTTAACGGAGCTTAGTACATGACCCCCTCAATCCTGGAACTCGTCTGCTTGATTGTAGAATCACAGACACACCATCCCTTTAATGCGGCAGTCCATGTACAGGTACAGCAATGCAACAGAACAATTCACTGCAACCCCAATAAACTACTGGCTCTGGGGGAAACCCACAATAAGAGCACCGGCTCCACAGCGCCACTTACAGCACACTGACGTCACAGGATTGCGCCGTAACGACGACAACCTGCGCTGACGCAAGCTGAAGGCTAAACGGATAAGCCTCAGTAGTATGCAGGGAGAATATACTTACCAATAGTCCGTTCATACTCCTACGCATTTCATTATATAAACAAACTTTATCAAGGATGATTAATGCACTAGTAAGGGAATATTTAAACCCCATAATCACTTGTTGGTTGGCTTGTCAGGGGATCTCAATCAGTCAACCACTACATCTATATGTAGCCAGGTCCCCCCTGCCTGTCAACCCCCCTCACCTTGCTGGCGATCGCGGGTGCCGCCGAGCCCAATGGCGGTCCCATCGGCCGATCGCAAGAGTGGGGGCGGTCAGGATCCTGCTTCGGGGGGTTGCCGGGGACGCGTGCGGCCGGTTGCCAGGGCCGCGATCGCTTTGCGAGGTCTTCCGCCGCTCCCGAAGCAGGACGGCAGGGCACCGCCATCTTCTATGTGTTGGCGCATGCACAATGGGTTCCCTGACGCTGTGGCCATCCGGAAAGTTCGCGCATGCGCAGTACAAGCGTGCGAACAGGGGCCAATCAGCAGAGGGCTCACAGCAGGGACTACATATCCCATGAGCCTCAGGAGCGCCCTACACGACCCCAGGGAGCCAATAGGGCTACAGTATCTCCCTGCTCACAAATAGATACATTTCGCGGGGTTTTGCAGCTGGTCAGTCGGCGTCAGGAGCAGCTAGGGGAAAGAGGTAGGGTGCAGGAGTCAGTGACACCCTGCACTAGGCCAGCAGCCCCCTAGGCCCAATATAGCCCTGAGCCACCAGTAGCTTTGAGTCTTTCAGGGACAGGCCCCAGGTTAGGGACCCTACCCCTTACTATCCAGAGCCAGTTAGGGACACAGCGGACGCTGCGCTTCCATCCAGAGGCTTGGGATCAAGCCTGCTCAGCAGAGAGAGCGGAACCGTACCAAGGGTGGACCGCCCTCACAGATCTTCTCACCGGAGAAACCGGACGTCGTCCTAAAGTCATCTGATCCTTTGCGAAGAATCTTTAATGCCCAGGTGCCGTCGCACTGGGCAGGTAACGTTACGCACGTGCACACACGAGAGTACTCTCACATAGTGGCAGCGCTGACCACGGGATAAGGGGGGTTATTATGTGGACACGGTGTGGGGGTACACGGTGGTGGGTGTGGGGATTATGCAATATCCGTATGCAGTGCTAACCTTTAATGTGTTTAGTGAACGTTATTCTCTAATATGCAGTAAAGCCTGTTCTGTTTTACAACTGTTTGCTTAACGTGATTGTTTCCTGTGAGGGCCTCCTCCCACTCCGTTGGGATCCCTCCCAGGTAGAGGCGTTGCACCACGAGATCGCATTATATGTATGTACCCCAGGCTCCCCAAGCGGAGGCTTAGGCTCCTGAGAGCCACACAGGTATACACAGCAGGGAGTAGCGTCTGTATTCACAGGGAATACCCATTACATATACATACACAGATGCAAGCATAATTAAACTAGTGCTACACAGATGTACGAATACTTATCTATATTTTTTAAATGGGTATTAAATGCTGTCTTCCACTCATCACTCTCTCTGATAAGAATTAAATTGTAAGCTCCTCTGAGATCCAGTTTGGTGAAGATCATGGCCTTGCGTAAGCAGTCTAACAGTTCAGGAATGAAGGGTAGAGGATACCATTTTTTTTTACTGTGATTTAATTTAGGCCTCTGTAATTGATACAAGGCCTGAGAGAACTGTCTTTTTTGGAAACAAAGAAGAAACCCGCACCAGTGGGAGAGCTTGATTTGCGGATAAATCCATGCGGAAGGTTCTCCGAAATGTATTCCCGCATAGCCTCGGTTTCTGGTTCCGAAAGGAGGTAAGTGCAGCATCTAGGGGGGATGGACCCTGGGAACAGGTCGATTGCACAAACTCCTCTGCCTGTTTTTTTGTTGAATACATCGTCAAAGTCCTGGTAAGAAATTAGCTGGCATGATGAGAAAGTCTCTGTAGCTAGCTGGACCTCTGAGATAGTGCGAGACACCGGGAGATAGGATCCATGGCAATATTGAACCCAGTCTGTCACTTGATTGGTCACCCAATCGATCTTAGGGTTGTATTGCCGCAATCAGGGACATCCTAGGACCACTGGAGTAGAGGGAGAGCAAATAACATAAAATGACAGTGTCTCTTTGTGAAGTGCTCCAACTGTAACCAGCAAAGGCTTAGTCACGAGGGTGATGGTCCCAGGTATCAGAGGTCTTCCATCAACTACCACTACCGTTAACGAAATCTCCCTAGTATGGAGAGGAAAGGAGTGGAGTTCCACAAATGTGTGGTCAATGAAATTCCCTGCGGTCCCTGAATCCACAAAAGCCTGAGTGAAGATGGAGGCTGGCCCCAGGAGAGTGAAACCAGCAGGAGCATCCGTGAAGGTTGTGACGGAGGAGGAATAGAAGAAATGCCCAGAGAATATTCCTCTATCTTCGCTGAGCACTGGACTTTCTCAATTTAGGACAATTTCGGGCAAGATGACCTTTGAGTCCACATTACAGACACAGCCCCCTGACACGTCTCCTAGTTCTCTTCTGTTCAGGTAATTTAGTATCACCTAATTGCATCAGTTCCTCCTCTGAGAGAGGTGTAGTAAGATGAGTCTGAAAGTGGGGGCAAGCTGAATTATTGGGGCATTTGAGGTGCAGTCTCGCTCGGTCTGTTGTTCTTGCATACAGAAATCCATTCGGATACAGAAGGCAATTAATTTCTCCAAGTCCTTGGGAGTGTCCCAGCGAGTTAGTTCATCCTTTAAACACTCAGAAAGGCCCAGCCACAATGCTGCCAGCAGAGCTTAATTGTTTCAGCCTGTCTCCGCAGCAAGTGTATGGATTTCAATGGCATACTAGCCCACAGTTCAAGTTCCTTGCCTGATTCGAAGAAGCACAGTAGAAGCAGAGGACCTGCGACCAGGAGTGTCAAAAACTCTTTTGAGTGCTTGAAGAAAGTCAGTGGTGTTGTCAATCAGTGGGGATTCCTTTTCCCAGAGAGGGGAGGCCCAGGCCAAAGCCTCGTCTATTTGTAGGGAAATGACGTATGCTACCCTGGATCGATAGGTGCAGAACATGGAGGGCTGGAGTTTGAACTGGACCGAACACTGATTCAAAACTCCTCTACACGTAATGTGGTCCCCTCCATAATATAGAGGCGTCGGGATCCGTGGTTCCATGAGCATAGGGGATGACAGAGCTGGCGCTAGAGATGCTGCAGGCATTGGCAGTGCAGGGGTAGAACCAACCTGGAATGTATCCAGCTGGATGATAATGTCCTGAAGTCAGCTAGAAATGAGTGACAGCTGTTGGTTTTGCTGGGCGAGGCGTGTCTCATGATCTTTCCCCTTGGAGACATACGGCTCGTCCTACCTCAGCGGGGTCCATGTTTTGCCTAGCAAAATGTGACGGTGCTCGTCTCAAATCAGGAAGTGGACGTGTAGTGCTGAGTTAGGGATGTAAATAAACCAACAATAGTCCAGGGACAGAGTCCTGTAAGAGTATATGTGTCAGTAAGCAGGCAGGGTCAGGGCTGGCGGCAAAGTCCAGGAGACAGGCAGAGGTCTAGGCAGGCAAAAAGCAGTGAGGTTGGGGTCACGGTCTGGGGTCAGCAACAGGAGAATCAAAATAGGCAAAAGGGTAAAGCGTGACTACAGAGATCAACAAGAGCTGCAAGCGTATGAACTTTGCTCGGTGACTACCACTAGGAACTGCAGCCTTATATAGCAGGATGCCAGTACACAAAGTGGTCAGTTTGAGCAGAAAGGGCAGGCAGTCTGGAAAACCTGAACTGGTAGTAAAACCCGGCATGGATCGAGCAGAATCCTTACAGTTCCTACTCGGGCCATCCACCTCTACCACCCTGCTCTGCTCCCACCATCCTCCATCCTTTTCTCTCGACACCGCCTGACGTCCTCATCCACTGCTGTCCTCCTACTTTCCCGCTGCAGCCCACTATCCTGTGCTTACCGCCCTTTTCCCCCACCCCACAAAATGTGCTGCCCCAGGCGACCACCTAAGTTGTCTAGCGGTTGCACAAGCCCTGTGTGTCATACAAAGATAAATTTTAGGGATCATATAAATGTCTCAACCACATCAAAAACTATATTATGGTTATTAGTGATTAAAGTGATATGTTTGTATGAAGTAATATGGTATATAATGTAATAATGACTGTATTTAAAATGGCTGTACAATAATGTATATCCATACATAACTCAACAATATTAATTCATATTTAATTTTTATTAATGTACAATTAAAATAAATTAAGGATGTCCTTCCTTCTTATTTTTAAATTGTACATTACTATATATTAAGTATTAATTAATATTATTGTGCTACATATGAATATACATTATTATACATCCATACTTTATACAGTCATTATTACATTATATACCACATAATTAAGTGAAAAAAGTAATACGTATAAAAATGGTATACAGTAACAAGGTTTGCATTAGATTTTGGTCACACATGAAAATATCTGTTTAATAACGCTGCCTTAATAACGCACCTTAAAGTTTGACCAATGCGCATGCAGTGTATTGGAAAACAAGTCTCAGCATTACGATCATCCCCGTTCTTACAGGTAACGTAAGCATGTTGGTTTTACTAACGGACTTTATTTATGCATATGATTTAGCCTTGAGGATCCCAGTTAATTGAACAAATGATAATGTCCGTTACCTAATTAGGTAACTTAACGTTATTTGCCCTTATTTAGCTCACTTATGAATATCTATCCCCTAGTTTTAAAGGTGCCATGGCAGTAGGCACATTTTCTGAGGTAGACTATGAAGTTGTTCCCTCTCTTGATTAGTTTTCTCTTGCTAGATTTACAGTAATTCTACATGGGAAATATTTCAAAATTGAAAACAAGTTTTATTTGCAGCTTCAATAAATTGTGCGGGGGAGTACCGTAGCATCCAGTTACACTTTACATCTTTACATGAGGAAATACAAACAGGGTCATCTTTTTTTAAACATTTAATCCTCAACTCATCCCTTGGGTGAAATATACTAGTGACATGTTTTTACTCTGGCAAATATTGAAGAAAACCTTTTTTTTTTCATTATCTTTGTACAGATATATTGATTTTTGTATTTTTGTTTTGTGAGAAATTATTGTATTGGTTATTTCACGTTTAATTTACTAACAGAATTCTCATCTCAGGCTGTGAACTTCAATTCTAATATTCATATGAGATGTTATGATTCTATTATAATGGGCAGATAGGGTGCAGTATATCTATTAAGCATATTTACATTAAAAGTAGGACTGTTCGTTTTTAAATGTTTTATGGTTCTAAAAGGGGTTACATTTGCTGGTTTGGGTAATTTGTTTGGTGTAATTGTAACACCTTGTACTGACCAGGTGATCTTTGAAGCTTTAAGAGAAGACTGGGGTTTTCTTTCAGTTTTTGCCCCCTTCCAGGAGGGGTGTATATGAGGAGAATAACAATTAAGCTCTTTTTTTTTCTTGTGCTCTTTTTCACTCTTACTTGTTGCAGAAAGTAAATAGCCATCATAGCAGAGCCTGCACACCTGTTCCTGTAAATTACCAGCTCATCATGTGGACAAGCCCTAACAAAGTACAGCACAATGTTTCCAAAGGCAGAAGGATAAGCTTTCTGATTGCTAACTGACTATACTTCCTTCTGAACTGGGTTTTCTGATTCCATAACACTCGATTTGACCTGAACCTGGTTCTACATTACCTCTGCTTAAACTCTGTTGTTCCAGAGTCCTATTAGGTGACATGACATGACCTTAGTATTGGGTGATTCTATGAAGCCAGTCTAGGTGAAATGTTTTCGTGTTCTTATCAATTAATAAAAACTCATCTATATTAATAATATAAAGTAATAATGAACAGTGGTTCATGTGTGTTACTGGAGGAACCAGCACCAAGAAGTAGAAAAAGGTAAATTACACTATTGTTTTGAAGCAGTTTGATTACATTCATTTGATACATTAAGTTGAACCTAAGGAGCAGATTTACTAGAGGATGTTGTGGACTAAAGTCCACAAGGTGTCTTACAGCACTGGTATAGCTCCATAACACATGCCAATAAAGCCTAGCAAGCATTCTTACAGCGTTTTCTCCATTAAAACAACATGCTCTTCCCTCTTGCTGCCATTTTTCAGTCTAATAGAGACTTATGGGCTACCAGCCTCTAAGCTGCTCAAAACATCAAACTGTGAGGAACCCGTTCCTGGGTTTGGCGGGAGCTCACTCTTGCAGAGCTGGTGAGCTCTTAAACAAACCTCCCCTTGGAATTGCTAGCACTTTTACCCGTGCTTGCAATCACTGCAGCTCTGTCTCTCTGCTCTGGCATTGGAAGAATTCCCACACACCCGTCCTGGGATTGCTCTCTGACCTTCTTATACTGGCCTCTTCCTCTGACTCATTGCTGAGCATAATTCAAGTTTCACTTGGATGTAACAGTGTTTGCCACAACACTCCTGCCTTAGCCTTGTTCCTATGACCTCCTGCACTCACCCCTGGCAGAGATCTGTTCCTGTGCTGAAGTGCTGGATCCCCAGTGCTACTCTTGCCTTGTTCCTGAGACTTGCTGAACAGGTCTGCTTCCTGTGCTGAGGCGCTGGATCCCCAGTGCTATTCTACCTTGTTCCTGAGACCTGCTACTGAGGTCTGCTTCCTGTGCTGAAGCGCTTGGTCCCCAGTGCTACTCTACCTTGTTCCTAAGACCTGCTACTTAGGTCTGGTACCTGTGCTGAAGCACTGGATTCCCAGTGCCAGCCTTATCATGTTCCTGAGACCTCTGCATTCACCCCAGGCAGAGGTCTGCTTCCTGGTACCTGTGCTTAAGTGCTGGCTCCCCAGCGCCAGCTTTGCCTTGTTCCTGTGACCTGCATTCTCCCTTTTCAGAGACCATATCATGGGCCGCTCCCACTCCTCATGCAGATGCCATTCCCGCGCTTCAGTTACTATGCTTAACGGTGTGTACCTGACACCCTGTTGCCGAACTACAGCCAGGACATCGACTACTCTGACGTCTCCAACTCTGATCCAGGCTAGGAACTGCGCAATCCAGAACCGGCTTTGTGGTCTAAGTATGGTGTATTCACATCCCCACCTCAGCCCTGTGGTCCGGTCCCGGTTTGTGGCGAACACGACCGTTACACAAACATCTAAAAATGTTTTAAGAATATTTTAGGCAGGCACAACCGTGGGTAACGCAGGTCACACAAAGCTATGCTCAGCCAAAGAAGGAATGGCTGAGCAGGGTATAAATGTGGAGAGAGCCCAATGGGAAGAGGGGGAGGGACGGAGGAGCGAGCCCATGGGAGGCAGGGATAGTTGGAGAAGGTAACACAGCTGATTAGCTTGACGCGTGGCTTGTGGGCGTGCATGAGCATCAGGCGTGTGCACCGCGTGGGAGAGGTGTGCGCAGCCTGAGCTGGGGCCTGGAGTTCCTCCTGCGGGAGGATAGAAAGCTCAGAGAATGTGCGCGCGGCCGCGGGAACCAGGGAAGAAGGAGGAGGGTCAAGCTCGCGGCAGAGACTCTGTGGAGCCGGGGCCGGGGAGCGCTGGGTAAGTTGTGGCATCGGGGGAACCCTCTTTGGGAGAGGTGTTCCCCGCGGTCTTACAATCTGGAAGATTCCTTATTGATTCGGCTAATGGCTCCATTATTAGGACGACAATCTATGGGACAGCGGGCACCCCTGTCTCGTACTATTAAGTATTTTAAATGAGTTTGAGAGCTGTTCATTTACTTTGACCTTTGCCGATGGGTTACTATAGTGCCTTTACGTACTGTCTAAACATATCACCCGTTCCTATACGCTCCAGCATCTTGAACATAAAATTCCATTGCCCTCTATCGAATGCCTTTTCTGCATCTATAGACAGCATGATAGTTGGAGTGTTTTTTATTAACCTGATTCAATATACAGTATTTATAATTCGCCTATTGTTATCTTTGGCTTCTCTTTTTGGTATAAATCCAGTTTGATCCCTCTTTACCTGTTCCGGTAGATATTCATTAAGTCTATTTGCTAATATTTTGGCGAGGATTGTGACGTCTTCATTTTTGAGCGATATTGGACGGTAACTTGCACAGTTTAAGTTGTCCTTCCCTGGATTTGGGATAACTGTTATATGAGCTTCTGACATACTGGGACAGGTTTCCCGTATCTCTCAATGTGTTAAACATACCTTGAAGATATACTATAAGGCAATTAGCAACAGTCTTATAATATGTATGCGGTAGTCCATCAGGCCCTGGGTTTTTCCCATTGGGCAGGTCTTTTATTACTTTTTCTATCTCATCCCATGTTATAATCGTATTGAGTTTAGCTCTCGCCTCAGGTGTGATTGTTTTAGTTTGAATATCCTTCATAAATATTGAATATCCTTCATAAATATTTCTATAGCCTCCTCTATATGCTCCCTTTTTCCTATTCTGCATGGCTTCTATATTATAAAGCTTCTCATAAAATAGCCTGAACTCCTATTTAATAACTTTTGGGTCCTGTGACACAACTTCATCCTGTTTGTCGAATTTTAATATTAATATAATAAATATTAAATTGGCTCTGTTTCTGTTTTAACTGGTTGGCCAGCAACCTATCCATCTTGTTACCTCTCTCATAATACTTATGTTTAAGCCAAATCAGCGACTTTTCTATTTTTTGGGCTGCTAACAAATTACATTTTCCTCTGGCTGTTATAAGTTCTGCTAGTATCTCCTTATCAGCTGCCCTTTTATTTCAAGGTCTTGGATTAGTTTGCTTAATTCTGGAATGTCTTTTTCTCTTACTCTTTTCCTAATAGAGGCTTGTTGAATAAACACTCCCCTTATAACCCTTTTATGAGCCTCCCACAATATTGCTGGGGATATATTTCCTACATTATTTTCTGCAAAGTAGTTTTTACTTTGAGCTTCCTCAATTGCTAATACCACCATTAATGAAAAATTAGTCTCCACGTCCACTCACCTTTTTGCGTAAGACCCACCTCCAAGTCAATTTCTAAAATTACTGGTGCGTGATCTGACCACGTAATATTGCCAATATTAACTTTCCTTTTTACTCACGTTAGTTTGATCTATATAAAAAATTATCTATCCTGGAATAGCTACTATGTGGGTGTGAGTATTATGTATAATCCGTCTCTAACAGATTTAAGACTCTCCAGGCATCAACCAATGCCTGCTGGTCCAAAATTTTGTTTATAAACTTTGTCTGTTTTATGCTCATTTTTGGATATCCTTTGGAGGTGTCTAACACCGAATTTAGCGCCACGTTAAAGTCACCGCCCAGATACAGAGTTCCTTCTCTAAATACATTAATTATTGATAGTATTTTCTCTAAAAAATCTGCCTGTCCCGCATTGGGGGCATATATATTTGCTAGAGTGACCTTCTTCCCCTTTAATCATAATATATCTACCTTCTAAATCCTTCTTCGTGGTGATATCCTGCAACTCAAAATTTTTGCTAAGCAGAATTCCCAGCCCATTTTTCTAATCTCTTGATGAGCTATAGAAATGTTGTACAATATATTTATTGATCATTCTCTGTTCTTTATCTCTCTTAAAATGTGTCTCCTTCATAAACATTACATAGATTTTCATCTTTTTTTATCTCTTCAAGGGCTCGTCTCCTTTTCACCGGTGAGTTTAGTCCCTTGACATTCAGAGTGCCTATCCTATATGTCATGTTTTCTGTGGTGTTTGGGTTCGTGGTTGACAGATAGTGACCAACCTTAATTTATCTTTTATTCCAATCTCTACCTTCCTTAGTGTCACCTTTTCCTCGGACATCACATGCTAATTGAAACTTTGGGTACTTTCCCTCTGCATCGTTTGACTTGTTATAGGAGAAAAACAAACAAAAATACATAAAAACACACACCTATACAAATACAAATTTAATCAAAAATTTGGGGTCAGTTTCTTGATCAATAATTCATTTCTTGAGACCTCCCGCTTTACTCTCAAGAAATGGGTGCCTCTGTTACTCAAATCTCTAGTAAACAATGCCACATCACCTCACCAATTGTGGTGTGGAAATATAAGGGGGAGAGACGAATCTGTGCAGGCCGGATGGTCCAGCCATCCCCGTTCAAGCTCCACAGGGGTTGGGAGGGAGGAAAGTGAGGGAGGGAGGGGGAGAAGAGGTCAGGAAAATGGGTAGTTACATAACAACCTTCATACACACTACGCATATTTTATTAAGGTTTGTATTTCTTTTTAGTGCTGCAAAGCCTAAGTGCAAAGCAAACAGGTTTTTTTAGCGCACAATTGGCGCATGTTCGACTCAATTCAAATTGCGTTTATGTACTAAACTCACATTTTCCATCTGGGCCAGCTGAGTCAAAAAATATCTTTTAAATTTGTTTTTGTGCACAGAAATGGGCTGCACATTACATATGCAGCCCTTGTACCCCCAGGGTACTACCACTACGTGTGCTGCTGTCACCTGTGTGGCTAACAGGAGGCCTGAACCTCTGCCACTGGGTGCCTGGGGTATACTTATACACGGTGCAACGCCTCCACCGATGAGGGATCCCAACGTGGTGGGAGTGTTCCCTCACCGGAACCAACATACACAGTAAATACACACAGTTGGATAAGAACAGTATTTACTAAGCATTGAATATAACTTATTTACATATGTCTCATTGCATCATTCCACATGTTAATCATGGCAGCACCCCACATGTCAATCATTGCATTACCCTATATTCTTTCAGTAGCAATGTGCCTGGGCACTTAACCTCTGAGTGTCCACAAACAATAGTGTGAGTGTGAGGGATAGCGCTTCCCTGTGTTGGGGCCCGGTGGTGCACTTATAATACCTCCCTGGTCATATTCGTGACCAGGATAATAAACAACAATCAGTGGCTCCGCAACGTGGTCCTGCTGCACGGTGCGCTGCTCCTTGCATGGATGATTCCGCCGTCTGACTCCTCTGGGGAGGGATCCCCAGCCGAATGATCCTTTGGGAGCAGTCTCTACTATGGAGTCCAACCCTGCTCTCTTCTATCAAGCTGTACTGTCTTTCAGGCAATATCTCTCACTCTATTGCTATAATGGAAAGCGTCCCTTTCTTAAGGCCTTTCCCTATATCATACACAGAGATTCTCTACCCTGTCTCAGGGGACTAACTGGGCCCTGGAGGGTTACCTCTGGCCTAGTCCCTGGAGCACCGCTCCGTGGACACTACACTGGCGACACGTTTTATTGAAGCACGGCTAGCACCGCAAGCCGGAGGATGCCCCGGCGTGCTAGCCGCACTCCCTCGGCGTGCCTGCGCCCCCTGCACGCGCGTCCAGGGCTCCCCGAGGGAGCCCTGGTGTCCCGCGATGTGGGGGACGGCAGCAGGGGGTTCCGGGGGACCCGGCGGACCTGGCAGCGGGAGGGAGAAAGACCCAATCGGAGGGCGCTCCTCCGCTGCTTCGGCGCGCGCCCGGCACCCTCCGGCGCGCGCCAGGTTACTGCTGCGGCCGAGAACGGGCAAATGCTCGAATAAACTCGGCCGCAGCAGTACCTGCACGTTCAGGGTCCAGGTCTTGACTCCTCGTTTCCTGTCCCAGCATGCAGTACTCTTTCCTCCCTTCAGGAGCAACCCAGCCATCCCATTGGTGGTCGTGTATCACCTGGCTGCTTCTTCCTAAGCATCATGGGAGTTGTAGTCTCTCTGCTGCTGAATTAACGTTGGGTCTGCGTGCGCATAGGACACTGCGTATGCGCGACTCTAATGGCCGCCGCAGGGGTGCCTTGCGCATGCGCAACCTTTCCTGGCAGACCACCATTACTGACGTCCTGTCCCGCCTCTCTCCCTCTGGAGGTCCGACGGTGCGCTCACCCTGATCACCGGCAAGTCCCTGAATTGAGCACACCTCCGGCAGCCACTGCAACTGCCACGGAGGTAAGGGGGGGGGGTTAAACAGGAGAGCGGGGGACCGTAGGGGACCTGGCTACACATATAAATGCAAATGTTACAGTATATATCCCAAACAAATATTTCTGTATGTCACAAAATGTTTGTAAAGTGTGTAAGGATGTGGTAGGAACCTCATATGTGTGTTCAGTTGGTGTTTGACTCTGTTCAGTGAGAGGCCTGTGGAGTGTCTGCAACAGTGTTGCAGTGTGTCAGAGCAGAGTCAGACAGGCAGCGGCTGATGCAATAGCTGTGTGTCTGTGCAGATTAAAGCAGAGAGGTTCCGTGGAGAAACTACAACTCCCATGAGCTCCTGGTCAGTCGCCTGATGTAAAGAACCAATCAGAAGGCTAGGATGATGGGAGCAGGAAAGGGAAGCATGGGGGAGAGACCACGCTAGTCAGAGGAGATCTGGACGGAGCTGAAGGAGGTAGTGTGAGTGCAGGGGGTCCATGACCCGCCTGCATAAGCCAGCTATTCCCTCAGGCCCATAGGAGCATCCCCTGAGTCACAGTAGGCTGCTGTACTGCAGGGACGCCCTGTAGTGGAAGTGATTGCCACCCTACTATACATTAGTTAGGGACAAAGCACAGAGTTGCGGCTGGTTGCAGTTATCTGAGACCAGACGGCTGGACACCGCGACATCTGGAGGTCAAGGGTCGGAGGCATCGGATCCTTTGTGAAGAGGTACCGGTCACCGCCATGACCGGAAGGTATATTGTAACAACAAGTGCACCAACACCGGTCATCAGGCGCTGATCCCGCCTTAGGCTAAACTCTTTAGGGACACTAGCGAGTGGCTAGAGGACTGAGACTATACCACATAATACAATACAAGGACAATACTCTATAAGAGCGTGGCTGAGCCACTATTGTACAGGACAATATTCTCTAGAGGTGTGGCCGAGCAACTATAGTATAAGGACCATAGCAGTTATAAAGGTGTTAGGTATTGCTGCCAAGACTAGCATTATAGTATAAGAATATGTTATGTGTAATGTCATATAAAGTATAAGGTATGATTGCATAGTAAAACTTGGTTGCACGCACTGTGGTGGTATGTTTCTTGCCCAGGGGAATCTTGCATGACAGGGATCCTGGGTAAGTGGAGGCGCTGCGCTAGAATAGTTACCCCAGGCTCCCAGCTAGTGGAGGCTCAGATCTCCTCGAGCCGCAGGTTGTGTACCGTGACCAGTAGTCCCTTTGGGAGGTGTCAGAAAAAGGGCTACAAGTGCATTAAAATTAGTCACCAAGTTTAACATCAAAGTGCAAAAACTAAAAAGATCTTTAATGATATATCAACAAAAACATTTATTTGATACACATCCCCCTAAATATAGAGAGGGGCATAGATATGTAATAGCTTAAAGGACAGAAGGCTGAAATGCAAACTACAATTTTAAACAAACAACAGGTATCAACGTAACAAATATATTGTATTACTAGACAATAATTATTTCACTTTGCCATCAATTATATGAAAAACTGGGTACAATATGTTTATCAAGTACATGCTGAACTAGTAAAGTGCATCTCTCTTTATCGACAATATCTTTCATGCTGCATCACTGATGCATTCTGTTCGAATTATTAGAAGAGATCAATGCACACTTACTGCTTCAGAAAGGTGTGTTGTGGCAAAGTGTCATTAAAAATTTAGCTGACCACCAGCATCATATGACCATGAGGAGATGACCCTGGTAAGTACTCTCATAATCCATTCTGAATGTGTTACAGCTAATAATGTTAATCTAAGATGTATAGTATCTCTATAGTATTTCATGTCCACTAGCATCCCAAATGACCATCTATTAACCAATTCCTCTACTGTGGAGCCAATACAGGCTATAACATTACGAAAGTATAAAAATATAAAAATGATTGAGAACTGAATGTACTGTACAGTACTATAACATTTATGTAGCTATTTAACTGCTCCTATGTTACCGTGGTTTTCCAGTGACTTTCTTTGCAGTGCAAACATTTTTCCTGTTCTGAAGAAATTAAAAGGTGTCTATTATTTCACCATACAATACAGTATGTTATAATGGAACCAAAGAAAAGAGACAGACAAGATAAACCTTTATCAATTTGTCCTTCTTGGTTTGATATTGTAGGTCAGGCCTGCACAACTCGTAAAGCGAGAAGGGCCGAACTGCTCCAAGGAAAAAAAAATTGGGCCGCACGGGTAAAATCATCATCATCATCATCATCATCATCATCATCATCATCATCATCATCATCATCATCATCATCATCATCATCATCATCATCATCATCATCATCATCATCTCTCCTCCACCACATCTCATCATCATCATCCTCATATATCTCCCCCAGCACCCCTCATCATCATCCTCATATCTCCCCCAGAACCCCTCACTATCAACCTTTGCGATACTCCCCATCTATCTCTCATACCCACATCTCTCCCCCTCACCCACACACATAATACTCCCTCTCCACATCAAACACACAATACCCCCCTGCACACCACACACATCCCACCCCCCCAGCACCTCACATCCTTCTCCCCCGTGCACATTGCATCATTCTCCCCCCCTGCACCTCACATCATTCTCACCCCCTGCACCTCACATCACTCTCCCCCCCTGCACCTCACATCATTCTCCCCCCTTGCACCTCCAATCACCCCTGCGCACCTCCAACCACCCTCCCCTGCACCTCCAATGACCCCCCTTGCACCTCCAATCCCCCCCCTGCACCTCCAATCACCCCCCCCCGCACCTCCAATCACCCCCCTGCACCTCCAATCACCCCCCCTGCACCTCCAATCACCCCCCTGCACCTCCAATCACCCCCCCTGCACCTCCAATCACCCCCCCTGCAACTCCAATCACCCCCCTGCACCTCCAGTCACCCCCCCTGCACCTCCAACCACCCTCCCCTGCACCTCCAATCACCCCCCCATGCACCTCCAATCACCCCCCCCTGCACCTCCAATCACCCCCTGCACCTCCAATGACCCCCCTGCACCTCCAATGACACCCCTGCACCTCCAATCACTCCCACAGCACCTCCAATCACCCCCCCTACACCTCCAATCACCCCCCGCAACTCCAATCACCCCCCTGCACCTCCAATGACCCCCCCTGCACCTCCAATCACCCCCCCTGCACCTCCAATCACCCCCTGCACCTCCAATGACCCCCCTGCACCTCACATCACCCCTGCACCTCACATTACCCCTCCTGCACCTCACATCACCCCTCCTGCACCTCACCTCCCCTGCACCTCACCTCCCCTGCACCTCACCTCCAATGCACCTCACCTCCAATGCACCTCACCTCAATGCACCTCACCTCAATGCACCTCACCTCACCCCCCTGCACCTCACCTCAATGCACCTCACATCACCCCCCCGCACATATCCACATTGGGATCAGGGGGGGAGCGGCAGCAGAAGAGCTCAGCTGGCTGTGACTTCCCCCTCCGTCCCACGTTGCGAGCGGGGGGGAGGGGGAAGGAACAGGGAGGGGGAGCGGGCCCTGCGCATGCACGCAGGGACCGCGGGGAATCGTCGCCATTTTTTTTTTAAATCTCATCGCGGGCCGCACAGAGAGGCCAGGTGGGCTGCATGCAGCCCGCGGGCCATATGTTGTGCAGGCCTGCTGTAGGTCAAAGATGCCCACCACAGCATAACATGGCTATTTGCTAAAAACACTTCCAAGTACCCTGACACAGCCAAACTCTATTTGACATCTTTTTTATTCTTTCTTCAAAGGGGAGAGAAATGCACCCTAATATTTGGCAAAATCATATTGAAGTTTGGTGAGTCAAAAGTTTCTAAAAAGGGGGTGGGAGAGGTATGTATCATTACAATATCATTAATATCAAAAATATTAACAACATATGATGGGCAGTATTGAAATTCAAACTGAAAACTTCTAAACGGATTTTCAAATCTGAGCAAAATTTGTGCCAAATCCAGAAAAGCCGCATCCTTAGATTCATTTTTGTTGTGTAATCAGATGTTCGCCCTATTTATTAAAACAATGAATACAATTTTTTTTTAATAAACAGGGAGGACGTTTGAGGTTGTGAACAAAAAACACCTGCAACCTTTTGTAAAACATTTTCAAGCTCATACAATTTGCAAGAATTTTTCAAAGGCGTCCTGCTTACCTTTTCCAATATTTGTTTTTCAAATCCAAAACCTAAACCAATCGAGTCCCAGCAAGACCAAAACACAACAAATGACACAACAAATGTGGAAGAGCCTGCCCTTATAAATAACAACAATGTTTCTTTCCCTGTATGTATGTATGTAGCCAGGTGTCCCCTCCGGTTCCCCAGTCCCCCGGTTTCAATCCCTTACTTCCCCTGATGTAGGGAGTATTGCAGACGGGAGACGGGCTTGCCGGCGGCTCCCTTCGCAGGGTGCCGCCGTTGTTGCGCGCGCACTCTCGGAAGGTCGCGCATGCGCAGGACACAGTCGGCGGCCATTAGTGTCACGCAGGCGCAGGACACTATGCGCATGTGGCCCCAATGCAGTATAGGCCCTGCGTGGACTACAAATACCATAGTGCTTAAGGGCTGAGTACCACCTGACGCCAGGGAGCTAATGAAACGGCTGATACCTAAGGAAAGGAAAGAGGATTGCATGCTAGGACAGGAAGGGGCAGTCAGGAACCAGACAAAGAGGGAGCAGGTAGTGTCCAGGGAGCAGTGCACTCTTGGGCTAGGCCAGATGCCCCCAAGGTCCCAGTTAGATCCCCTGACTCCCAGTAGATATTGTGTGCAGTGGGTGCTGTAGGGAAAGGCCTCAGATAGGGACCCCTTTCTCCGTAGCAATAGTGAGATATGCTGCAGGACATCGCCTGAGAGAATTGCAGCCTGTTGCAGAGGAGCCTACCCAGACTCCTTGATAGAGACTATTTATAGGGTACACTCCAGTCGGGAGACCCCTCCAGAGGCATCCGCCTAAGGATCCACCCGGGAGAGAAGCAGCAGATTACAGCGCGGAACCACGCCGTTGATCTGCAGAGTTCCATTGTTTGTCCTGGTCTGGACTGAGACAAGGGAGGTTTTAAAAAGTGCACAACCGGCCCCAACACAAAGGGAAGCGCGCTATCCCACACTCCCTCTTTGGGGAGGGACTGGTGGACACTCAGGGGTTAAGTGCCCAAAAAATATTATCCAATAAAAGTACTTGTTTAATCAAATGTATTTCGGTAACTTTAACCCATTAAGATATCATCACAGACTCATCAATTATTAGGTATTAGAAAGTATTACATTTACTGCATGTAATTATATATATATACATTACCTCAATATATTACATATATATGAATAGTCTGGAAATGTTAATGGCAGTATACCTATAGTACCACACTTCTGTTTATAATGATGTCAACAATTATGCATTTATTTTTGTCAGGTATTCTTGTGAAATTCATAGGCTGAACTTTTCTAACAGTAGAGATGGACCTCATTATGCCAGTGATATGACTTGTTATTTCATTATACAGTATGCATTTCAATTTTAAGCTGTCTGAGTTTGGAACCTCTGTCTCTCCATGTTTCCTTTTCTAATTGATGCACTCATCCCCGTTGTGTCGCATTCGTCCCGGTATCATGTCTAATGTGCTGCGTACATTCAGTACTTGGTGCACAATAAATACAAATGTATTCTAAAATATATTACCACAAATAACAGATCTGTATCTTTTGTAGGAGGAGATTTAGAGGGGCGATAAGCATAGGAGAAGGACAGAAAAGGTAAAAACAGAATTCCCGGTGTAATAAATATAATTCTCCCACAATAGAAAAGGCCTATATAACTTTGGACACTGGCTATTGATTCTAGAATGGATCACTAGAGATTAAGCGTTGGTGATCAGATCGCTGCACTCATTGCATGCCTAGAAAAAGGTTACAGTATTTCTGAGAATGTTTTACATTCCTTTAGAAAACCATAAGGGCAAATAACAAAAAAAAAAAGAATCCTGTTTTTTTTGTTTCAAACATATTTCTCATTATTCTCATAAATTGACCTATTACTGAATTTGAAGGCATGATAAACACTTTATTTTGAAAATTTCCATTGCTTATTCTGCACATTAGAGTGGCTCAGTGAGTAAAGACACTGACTAGCACTGGGCTTGAAGCAGGGGAGCCTGGTTCAATTCCCAAGTCACTTTATCTCCCTGTGCTTCAGGTACCAAACACCATAGATTGTAAGCTCCACAAAATGTCTCTGTAAAGCGCTACATAAAACTAGCAGCGCTATACAAGAACATGCTATTATTATTATTATTATTATTAAGCACTGGCGTGGTGTTCTGTAGCAGGTACTGTTTCACAATAGGTACTGTGGGGCTTATGCAGAGAGGTACTGCTTAAATTCGCCGCAGGATTGGAATTTATTGTAGTGCTATGCAGGGTACTCCGGTAGCGCAGTGTTCATGAAATAGCTAAGTAGGCGAGTTTCACTTGGCGTGAAACTCGCCATTCAAAGCCGCGCGGTATTTGCCCACAATACAGCCAACTTTTGTTGGCGGGCAAAATTTAGTAGCTCCGATTGGCGCGTACATGCGCATCGGAGCTACTGGAATCGTGCGTGTTTCCGCATTGGCGAGATCACGCTTCTCGCCACACGTCTGGCGAATTTAAATTGGCCCGCCAAGTTCTCGCCACTACCTGCCTAAATGCGGACATTTTTGCCTCTAACCTGGCGATTTTTACCTTAACGTTCCTCTCTGCATAAGCCCCTGTATGTCTTAACTGGAGAATTTCTTTCAATAGATTTTTTTTTTTTTTTAAATGAACACAATCAAATTTGTTCTACATAGTTTTAAAAGATATATACGCATAAAGATAGATTGAAACACAAAGACATATGCTGCACGGGTGCACCATATGCACATAGAGTATATAGATAAGTAACATCCAATAATAACTGGTGGAATGCTGCTTAATGTACAGTACAGTAAAAAAAATCTGCACATTATGTTGTGGTTGAGCACAGACATTGAGATTATCAGTACCATCTGCACTCAGCAGGGAATGAGCAGACAGGGAATATTTCAACTAACCCCCCCCCCCCCCCCCATGAAAATCAAGTATTCTTTTTTTTCTTTCCTCTCCCCACCCCTCTCCCCCCCCCCATGTGTTGTAAGGGTATGTTTTTGAGGGCCAGTTTGGGGAGTACACGATTCTTCTGTTAGTTACACCCTCGCAGGGCTAGTATATATTGGTGTGCAGGGACCTCAATTTCTTATCCGTCCCTGTGTGTAGTTACTTGCGCTCAGGGTCAGTATATGCGGGGTTTCTCTGCTGCTTAATTAGCCACCTAGCCAACGCATATTTCCACTCCTCATAGTGGCAATATTGCAAATGTGCACTTGTGTGTCTATTTTCACTTTATGGGATTATTTCACCTCATACTGTGATTCAGCCAAATGCATGTTGCCTCCAAACTGTTAATACCTTTACAGTATCACATATTTGTATGAGGCAACATATGATATCCGTTTTTGGTTAAATGACACGCGTGTTTCTTTGAGTGCTATGAATCATAGGCTTTTGTTCTTTTATTGTGCTGACTTTTCATTTTCTACCTGCACAGTTAACATTGTGCAGGCTATATATATATATATATATATATATATAGCATACCTTTGCTATATCCAGACCCCAAACGGGGTATAGTCTGGTTCCATTATATTTTAATAGTTATTCAACAATAAAATTATTTTTAATAAACATTTATATACCTTACTACCAGGTCCAGACTACTTATTTTGTACTGCACTACATTTACTCAGTAGGTCCTATTCTCCCACAGACTTTGAGTGCATTATCAAGGGCCTTATCTGCATGTTAGTGTCTATGCTTCATACAGTGTTTCTCTCCTCGATTGCTATAAGTTAAAAAATTATAAAGATACCCAATGCTACAACTAATGTGACAAAATACATAGTTTAAATATTTCAATGTTCGTATTCTCATGAGTAAGGGTCATTTAGTTAAATCCTTTGGCTAAAGCGTTATAACAAAAAAAGAAAGGGGGGAACCGGGCGCTTCTATATAATAATGTGGAACAATGTGCATACACTTAATAATTATAAACACCTATCGATGGTGAAATATATGAAACAGTGTGCAAACAAGTAATAATAATAATAATATGAATACCTATTAATAGTGAAATAATAAATAATCTACATATAAGTGATATAATAAACCTTAACACAATAATACAATAATAATGAAGAAAAAGTTGCTCAACACCCTTAAATTGAACTGTTCGAAGGTCCAAAGTTGTAGAATTTCTTTCTCCTGGTAAAGGGGAGCGCTGGTTGCTCACATGGAATGGTATATGTGAAAAGAGAAAAAATATATATAATAGTATAGCCAATTTAAATAAAGGCCCTATCTATAATATAGCGATGGTCTCACTCACAGACTGGATCGAATATAAAGCGTGAATCAGAGATTCTTCTCTCTCTGATAGGAGCCCTTTAAGAATCCTCACACATGGAGTTCTGTATGTAGGTCAGTGTTTCTTAATCCCTCAGGTGATGATCCCCCGAAAATAAAAGGCAGAGAGAGCCCCAATGGTGTAATATTGCCACAATAGCAGATTGTATTAGAAGATATATGATATAGCACTCACATTTGCAAATAAATAGGGTACGGTGGAGAGAACCAACTGGGTGATGCCGCTCGTGTATCGGGTCACAGCGCCGCTCCACTTCCTCATGCGTCACTGCCGGTGACGTCTCATTCTCTGGCGGAAGTGTCCTCCGTGGTTTCTGCGGTGCCCTCAGTTCCCAGCTATGCACGTCTCACGTCTCGCTCTCCCTGGTCTTCCCAAAGACTCTACTGATCCGATTCAGCGCGTTTCACATTGGCTTCCTCAGGAATCGTAAAGCGTTATAAGCCTGCAGACACTTCACGGCATGACCAGTATGCAGGTCGTAATACAACCAGTGAAAATTCTCATTTACCTCTGCATTGGAGGGAGAATGGTCTCAATAGACCTGTCCTGAACAGGTACATGAAAAAAACTGTATGTGCTAAAGCTGCACCAAATCCATAGTGATCCTACGTGATGCAATCTTCCGGAAGCTTCCGACTCTTGGAGTTTGTGGTGCTATCTCTCTGTCATTGTCTCTCATCCAGCGCAATGTGAAGTATACTCATTTGGTTCCTCTGTTCTTGTTGGATTTCTTTTAAAATGATCTACTTTAAAGTAATCCTTTTATCTCTTTGAAGTAACAACTGTTTCATTTCATGTTCTACAAAACTCAGTTCCAAATAACATGGCAGCCATGGGTGCTAAGAGAGTAAAATGTCATTTCCAGGGGTTACTTTTCATACCGATGTAGCGCTATGGTCGGTCGCTTGGCTGCGAAAATGGGCTGGTCAAATGTGTGTAATGCCTTGATAGTCTGCAGCTCTCCGCTTAGCAGTCAGTAATGTCCCATCGGGATTAATACAGTGGGGCTCCCTGCGTGTGAATGGGACTTGCGCTGTGTGAATCCTACCGGGCTGCACCTATCTGTAAGAGACGCGCACTTAGGAGCCTATTCACTAAACTTTGATAAGTTTAGTGCATTGTTGAACGAGTTTGCATTTTCTTACCGCACTATAAGAAATGTGTGTCAAAACGGTATTCACTAAGAATTTTTTTTTTAGAGCGGTAAAAAAATGCAATGTTTTCTTCCTCCCCTCCTCCCCCAATACTTAACGCACTATTTGTGTTTGCTTAAACTGCAACCTGGAAGAGCTGCACGGAGAGAGATGCATCCTCCCTGCACAGCTATTACAAGCGATTGTACAAATTTCATTTTAATAACAGAGTATTGAAGCAGGTGGTTGTAACGAGTGCTCGCCACAAACAAGACAACCCCAAGAGGCCGAGGTGGGGTTTAGTAAACATCAACCAGGAGCCGAGAGGCCACGTCCGGTGTGCAGGTTCATTGTTGTGTAGCCGGGTCAGGGTTTAGAGAAGTAGGGTAGTAGGTATACTCGCCGTGGTTGAGTGTAGGAGACTGGAAGGTAGTAGAGGTCACATAGCCAAGATGGAGGGTAGTAGAAAGTAGAGCAGTAGATATTAAAGCTGAGGTCAAGGGTAGGAGACTGGAGGGTAGTTGGTAAAGATTCTTGGTCAAGGTTCAGGTAAAACTGCAAGGCAAAACAAGGCACAGCAAAGCAAGGCAGGACAATGTACAACAGAGTGCTTGCGATCAGCACAATGTCACAAGTAACAAACTGTTATGGTCAGCCAATTTGCAGAGGCAATTGCTAAGCCTATAAAGGATGAACAGCCAATAGCTAAATGGCTGTGTGGCAGAAGTTGATACTACAATCAGAGCCCTGATTCGTTGCTGGGCAGAGTCTGCACAGCAGGCACTGATGAGGCACCAGCTGGAGCAATGTCTGAATCAAACTCAGGGTGGAGCCTGCACCCGATGCTGACATCATGGGGCGGAGCCTGCACCCTCACAGTGTTCTCCTGAGCTGAACTGCATTCACAATGCAGGGAGATACCGGCACCCCATACTGGGGCTTGTAACTTGGAAAATAGAGGGTCTCCAGGGCTGAAATGAATGCAGTTCAACTGAGGAGACCGCAGCTTCAATACTCTGTTATTAAAATTAGCATTAAACCAGCTTCATTACCTTAGCGGCTAGTCGCTAAGGCAATGAAAGGCTTAAGCCACAGTACCTGGTTTCTTGAGGGTAGAGAGAGTGGGAGAAGGGGGTACTTGGCCAAGGCTGGGTGGTTAAGCCTACCGAGAAGGTTGCGAGAGGAGTTAACCCCCTTCATTACACTAGTTACTAACCGCTACAGTAATTTAGGGGTTAACCACTCTCCCCGGGGAAACTACCTCTGCCGCCCACCCGCTCTACCCATTGATTATCACAGTGGTAAATCATGCCCCCAATATGTGCATGGCTTGCCACAATGGCATTTAATGGGCAACCTAAAAAAAAACACATATCAATTAAATAAAAACCAACATTTTCCCCAAAAAATGCATTGCTTGTCACTGTGCTTATCTATACACATAAAGAGGCATAGATAAGCACAATGCCAGTCAATGGGCAACCTACTGTAACACGTCCTACTTTGGCACCAACTGTTCACCCTTAATGCAATGCTCAACAGCCTGATGCGCAGACGTCCATGGTAATCTGTTGATTAAAGAGACGTCTCTGGTAAGTTCTTTCCTTCTTTTCTTTATTTTCTTCTTTCTTCTTTATTTTCTTCTGTCTGCTCTTCTTTATAATCCAAAGGGGCCAGAAGATGTTGCCCCAATGGCTTTTTGGCTCAAATGAGATGGGGCAGGCCATATATAAGGCCTGTGATGTCACATTTGAGTGTCAAATGGCACATCCCATTTTTTTCAAAAATGGAGGGAAGCCTGCCAATCAGGTAGTATATGCTTCTTTCCTCTAAGATAACGTCACTTCAGCAAAAAGAATGGAAGCCATTACATGGTATACCCACCAATCGTATTGGTAGATATACCATGTAATCCCTTTGCTTTTTTGAAGTTATGTGCAGTTATCAAAAAGGGAGGGAGACATGCTGCCTGGTTGGCTATATTCCCTCCCATTTTGATGACATCAAAAGGAAAGGCATCACAGGGCCATGTATAAATTCTCCCGCGTCACGGCCCATGTGACCAGGATATTTAAACAATGCAGGGGATACTAGCACCCAATAACTGGGCCTGTAACTCAGGAAGCAAAGGGTCCCGAGGCTGAAATTAATGCGGTTCAGCTCCGGAGACCCCTGCTTCAACACTGTTATCAAAATAAAATAAAAACAGCTTAATTACTTTAGCGGCTAGCCACTAAGGCAATGAAGGTTAAGCAAGAGTACCTGGTTTATTGGGGATAGAGGGAGTGGGTGAAGGTGGTAGTTGCCCCAGGGTGGGTGGTTAGGCTTACCAAGAAGGTTGCAGGAGGGGTGTACCCCTTCATTACCTAAGAGGCCTAACCACCCACCCTGGGGCAACTACCCCCTTCGTCCACCCCCCTACCCCAAATAAACATTACAATACAATACAAACACCAATACAATACATTGAACAACCCCTCCCCCACCACCCCCGCCCAACACATACAGTACAGTAATTGACAATATCCCTATTATCTAGATCTGGTTAATAGCATATTTGCCCATTAAAAATAAAACATAACAAAAACATTGCACAGACAGTATATAGTAAATTAAAGTTGTACTTACCCCTGACAGGATGAAGGCCGTCCTCGTGCTTCTCATCTTCATCTGCGTCCTCTTCATCTTCAGTGGATGCCGACAGTAAAATAAAATAAAATATAACTACTGAACTGCAACCCCTTAATCACCTTAGCGGTTATTAACCACTATGGTAATTAAGAGGTTAACCCCCTCCCACTACCCACCTGGAAGGCCTAACCACCCTTCCTGGGGCAACTACCCTCACCACCCACCCCCTCTATCCATTGTCACAGTGGTAAACCATGCCCACAATATGGGCATGGTTTGCCACAATTAATGGGCAAGCTACAAATAAAAAACAAACACTGAATAAAATACATTACATTTCAATTAAAAAAAACATTTGCCAAAAAAGCATTGCTTGTTACAGTGCTTACCTATACAAAGAAATGGGCATAGATAAACACATTGGCAGTCAATGCTCATTATGGAAGAAAATACCCAATTAAATAAAAAACAATCAATGTGTTTCTTACCTTTGCTGGATTCACCCTCATCAGCCTTCTCCTTCAAAAACTCGACCCACGATGCAATGCTCCTCAACAGCCGATGTGCAGACGTCCATAATCATCTGTTGATTGAAGAGGAGTCTATGGTGAGTTCTTCAGTTATTCCTTTTTTCTTTTCTTCTTTGAGATGTGACTTGCCTTATACAGTATAAGGCCTATAACATCACATTTGATTGGCAAATGTTCTACCCCCGAATCCAATGGGTTTTTGTAACTTTTTTTAAGGATGTGATGTCATTTTAAAGGGAGGGAAAGGAGGGAAGCCAGCCAATCAGGAAGGACATGCTTCCCTCCCTTTAAGATGATGTCACCAGAAAAAAATGGGAGCCATCACAGCTGTTAATGCTGTCAGTGCCAACAACAAGCCCACTGTTGTCATTTTCAAAAGGCTTATCCTTCTTGTCAATGTCCAAAAAAGTAAAGTAGGTATGTATGGCCGGACATATTTGCCGATGCACATAGGTGCAAAATATTTGGGCTGCCTGTGCTTTTTGTAGTTAATGAACGATATGTGTAGGGACATTACTCGCATTTCTATCCTATTGCAAGGGATATTGGTGGTATTGTTGGAGTTTGTCCCTACAGTAGTATGGAGGCATGCTAGATGCAGGAGGTTCATCAGAGATGCAGACAGTAGATTAATAAAGGGGTCTCTACGTTTGTAAAGGAAACTGGACTGTTAGGCATGTGAGTTTGGAAAGGGCTTGTGAGGGGTTATATTAAGCAAAATGGATGAATCTGTCTGACATAGGCATAGACACCTTTAACCTGGGGCTCCAGGATGGTATTGAATGGTCATTGGAGGGGTGGGATAGTCGTCGCCAATTTAAGGTTTGAAATGGCCTCGTTTATGGCAGTCTAGAGGTAGACGTGGTAGGGGAGATTTGCCAGGCAGGCCACTAAGTCTTAGTTAAAGCTCAGAGGTATCTCAGCCTAATGGTTAGAGATTTGAGCTGCAGTAAGGATTTATTTTAGGCTGGGTCTGTTAACATGTAGGTTCCTTCCCCTCTCTGATTCGTTCAGCAGTTTCAGGTGATAATGTTCACAACGGCTAGGTCAGCAGGTGGCAATCATGTGGGAGCCACGTTATCCATGGGCTCGTGTTCGGTTTTGCCTAGCCTGGCAATTTATCCTAAACGCTGCAGCCATAATCATTCTACTCTTTCCTAAATCTGTCTCAGCGTCTCCCCTGCTGAAATCCCTCTCCTGGCTCCCTATCAAATCCCGCATCTCACACTCAATTCTCCTCCTCAAATTTAAAGCTTTACACTCTTCTGCCCCTATTTACATCTCAGCCCTAATTTCTCGCTTTGCACCATACTGTGCATAGCATTCTGCTCACGGAAGTCTTCTCTCTAACCCTTTGTATCTAAAGCCCTCTCCCACCATAAACCTTTCTCACTGACTGCCCCAAACCTCTGGAATGCCCTTCCCCTCAATATCAGACTAGCACCCTCTCTATCCACCTTTAAGACCCACCTTAAAACACCTGCTTAACGAAGAATATGAGTATATGGCTGATACTATATACCTCATACATAAATCTTGGCCCCTTGCAGACTCACTTGCCAGAACGCCCTCCTATGACTCTGTACGTTCTTCCTACCTACCAATTCGATTGTAAGCTCTTAAGAGCACAGACTTATTTTTCTAAATGTTACTTTTATGTCTGAAGCACTTATTTCCATGATCTGTTATTTGTATTATTTGCTATTTATATGACTGTCACGTGTATTACTACTGTGAAGCACTATGTACATTAATGACGCTATATAAATAAAGTGAAACAGATAGTGTTGCGCTCATAAGTGACCTGTGGTATATATATATATATGTGATGATAATAAAGGTATTCAATACAACCTGATATAGTGTGGTTTTATGCTGCTGGTCTGATGGGATTGGCTCAAACACCAGGCTATATGGAAACAAAGAAAAGACAGCGCAAAAAAACCATAGTGTAGTAAATTCAATTAATATTTATAAAGTGAAGGTGAGTATTGCACGTACATCAAAATAAAGGGTTAATAGCATGACATGTTTAGGGACATGTTACCACTCAGCAGGAACAGCCAGACTCCAATGCAGAAATCTTTACACGTTCACCCTCTTTGCTGCCAGCATCCAGGGAGACTCTGTGCTTCTCTGTGGTGGCAAGTCGTGTTGAAGGAGCTCCAGACAGTGGATCGGCAGAGACACGTTTGAGACGCGACAGGCTGTAAGACGCCGCCGGATGACGTCACACGCCAGCGTGGAGTAACAAGGAAGCAAGTTGAGACCATCTCTCCTGATCCACACGTGTGAGACGCGAGAGGCTGAGAGACACCGCCGGATGACGTCACACGCCAGCGTGGAGTAACACGGAAGTGAGCTCAGATCATCTCTGCCGATCCACTGTCTGGAGCTCCTTCAACACGACTTGCCACCACAGAGCAGCACAGAGTCTCCCTGGATGCTGGCAGCAAAGAGGGTGAACGTGTAAAGATTTCTGCATTGGTGTCTGGCTGTTCCTGCTGAGTGGTAACATGTCCCTAAACATGTCATGCTATTAACCCTTTATTTTGATGTACGTGCAATACTCACCTTCACTTTATAAATATTAATTGAATTTACTACACTATGGTTTTTTTGCGCTCGCTATATAAATAAAGACATACATGCCTGGCAACCCTCTCTGTTATTGTATTATGTTTGAATGGTGGTTCCCCCTTACCCCAAAATAATACAGGTCTTTGTCTTCTTTGGGTGTGGGGGAATTGGGTCTAGTTAAAGAGTAGGTTTGGAGTGATGTTGCAGGAGTAATTGAGTGTAAGAGGAAATACACCAAACTTTTGAGACAAACATTGCTACTGTCTAGAAAGACAAAAAAAACAAAGGACACCAGGGATAAGTGAATATGAAAATATATTAAAACTGACGCGTAGTTTCAGAAAATTACAATTAAAACATAATACGAAGCTCCAAAGAATAGATAGGTCCTGTAGTTCATTAATGGACTTCCTTGAGGACCAAGTGCATCGGGTCCCCGAACCAGCCGAAGAACACTAAGATACAGGAGCATCCGTACATACAAGTGTCCGTATAACATGATGACACACACTGACGTAAACCTCAACGCGTTTTGAGCCCAGCCGTGCTTCATCAGAGGTTCATTGCTGGTGTCTACGTTACAATACTTCAACAAGAAAAAGATGACAAAGGATACAAGGTGTCAAGGTCACCTAACCTAACAACTGTAGTAATTTAGTGCATAGATTCTGTCTCAGTATATAAATAGACTATTTTACTTATACTTTACTTTGCTATTATTATTTTATTTCTACTCATCCTCAACAATGTAACAGGATAATTTGAAGTACAGAACTATTATACAAGACAAGGTTAGCACACCAGACATAAAGGAAACACGGAACATGAAATCCATGCAATAAAAATCTTAGTATCTAATTGGTAACGTCCTACAGTATATACAGAGACAATAAGAGCACATGCCAGTGTGTTAATTTTCTCAATGCACAGCAAGGAGTGTAAAAAAATGCATCTGGTGACTGGGTGATGTCATGTTTTCCAAGCTATGGAATTAATACACCAGAATAGTAACATAACTTTATAACGAGGCTGGGACAACAGCACAATGATGCCAGTAACAATACAGTTAGTGTAACTATTTATACTCAGTAACTAAAACCTATGAAGGGCGCTCAAGTGGCAGCCATATCTGATTTATGAAGCCATTTGATAGCATAAACCTATCTCATAAAAAGTGGAAGTCAGACTGGTCATCACTTCACCATCCCAGTTCCATAAATTACATCACACAAAGAGGGGGTTATCTCTTGGGGGGAAATAATGATACCTATTACAATTTCATTTTGCATTCATTGCATATGAAATGCCTAGTGTAGAAAAACATGTTTTGAAGCTGTATTTTAAAAAGGTTATAACCGAGAGAGAAAAATGCAGTTTTCAATAAAAACTGAAGGAGATAAATCCTTGTAAATCTATAAATTTACAGTATGGCTTTATTCTAACTTAATGTTTCTTCGGTTTGGATATTACATTTACAGTCAATTCCATTTAATGAGCAAGATATCCTAATATGCAATGGTCCACTAATATTCTTCATGTATTTAATTTTGGAGATTGTTATAACATATTTCTTTTTAATTCTATGTCCATTTACATTTTGTGATATTTATCATACCAATCAGAAAATAGAAATGTGTACATTGTCTATATCCATGGTTGAAAGGAGCACTCGCAATTCTTGAGGACATTCAGTTGTTACTGCCACGGTTGCTCGCAGATCCAGACAGCTGGTTTGGCAAAGCACAAGATATGTAATTAAATATTAGCTTTTTGTATCAGTCCACTGGAGTGTTGATTCTCTGCTTTCTATTTCTCATGCTCTGTACCCTAATTAAATAAAGTTGTGGTATTCATATTGCTTCTGGGGAGAGGTATACAGTAGTCATTGAACAGAACTTTTTGATATATTTTGATGAACCAACAGGTTATTCATTGATGTAACAGTGTACACAAATAGCTTTTGATGCCATTTAGGTCTTCTTATTCTGTCCCTGAACAGGTCTTCAAACCCCATTATTTTGCAGTTTCAGTCCCAATATACAATGTACTCTCGCTAACTCTTCTAAGCTACCTCTTTTTATACACTTTTCATGGAACAATCCAGAAACCGCAAGATCATCACAATAATTTCTAAATGCTTCCAGCATAACCCATGGTTACTATGAAAATTGTACAATGCTGTAACCTCCAGCTTTCTTCACCAATCAGAAGGCACATACTGTAAGCCTCTATCCTACACCTCTTTTCTTAGAATCCCACATTTAACTCATTCACTCATTCACTCAAGCTTACCTAGCAGTAATGTAACTTCTTAAGTATCATACAGTTCTACTATGAAGGCCCTTTTGGCATAACCCTCAAATGCAGAACTGTAAAGCTCTAATTTCCTTGTTCAATACAGCAACATCCCTAACATGCTACATTTCAGCCTAAACCAGTTCAACCATTACATGCCCTTTTTGTTACACACCAGGAACACAGCAGGGCAGCCGAAACAGTAGATATTGTGTTACAAAAATGTTCCTGTTCTGACAAATTTATTAGGTTTGGGATGGCTGCCTCTCCATACTCTAACATTGTGGCACAACCATGTGCGGTGCAGGAGGACAACATTGGCTTGCACTTTCCATCATCGAGTTTAGCACCTTTGTGCTTCATATTGCTTTGCACTGAAATACAATATGCAAAGGATTTTGGGAAGCAAATGTGCCAAGCTCAGTCAGGATTGACAATTCACATTCTAAATCACTGACTGCTCCCTTACAGCTCCAGCTGTTGTCTTAAAATACAAAAGGTCCCAGTTTAGCTCAAGAAGAAGGTGGCCTTACTTAAGGGAAATGTTATATTAAGTCAAGGGTTCTCAACTCAAGTCCTCAAGACCCCCCCAACAAGTCAGGTTTTCAGGATATCCCTGCTTCAGGTGGCTCAATCAGTGGCTCCCTGCTTCAGAACAGGTGGCTGAATCAGTGGCCCAGAGCCACCTGTGCTTAAGCTGGGATATCCTTAAAATCTGTTCTGTTGGGGGTCTTGAGTACTGGTGTTGAGAACCTCTATATTAACAAACAGCAAGCTCTAACCCCAGAACCCACGACAAGGCATAACCGAATTTGCAGGTCCTAACACTACACTGTCTTTTGTTGTATACTTTTGGCCACGCTCAGTAGCACTCATTTTGACATAACACACACACACGCACACACACACACACACACACACACACACACACACACACACACACACACACACACACATATATATATATTATATATATATATATATATATATATATATATATATATATATATATATATATATATATATATAATATAATATAATGCAGTGGGTTTCACAGTTTAGTGTTAGGACCTGCAAATTTGGTTATGCTTTGACGAGGCTTTCCAGCTTATAACGCTTTGGCCAAAGGGTTTAACTAAATTACACTCATGAGAATATTATTATTGACGTATTTAACTATATACTATTTACCAGATATTTTGTCACATTGAATGTAGCATTGGGATTTTCTGTCTTTTGTTGTATAACCTCTGTATTAAGTCAATTGAATCTAAGTTGCAGGTTTAAGTTGCATTCATTTCCGTTTTATTCCAAAAATATGAAAAAGTGACATTGTTGGAATCTGTTTATGTAGAATGAAAGTCAGGCAGCCCAGTATCTACATTGTAATTCTTTATCAGAATAGTAACCCCCTTAATATAGAAATGAAATACGCCTTTGCTTGTTAGTGTAAGTTAATGCCTCTTTAGACTTGTGAGAATGGCTCATGTTTTCTTTAATTGAACAGGTTCAGTTTATCATGATGCCCACTCATCTGAATAATATTGTCAATTATTTATTTCACTCTTCATTTTGTATTGGAGTCTTTCTGGTGGAATCCTATAATACTAAGAGATTCAGGAAATAGGCAGAGCTATTGAAGGAGATACTTCAAGTCCGGTTGCTTCGCTATTTACAGTAGCTTCTTTACAAAGTATATAAATATCAATATTTCTGCACCAAAATACTCTCTACCTAATATTTATGTATGTAACCAAATTGTTATCACATCTTATTCATGTTAAGGCAGTAGTTAATTTTCTCAGCAAAAATGTTGACCAACCCTGGAAAGGGAAATACTGTACCACACAGTACAATGATTATGTGTTATAACTAGAAGATCCTTCCCCAGTGTAGATCCTATGTAATACAGTTTGGAGGAGGTTAGAAGACCTAACGACATTGCAGCTATACTTGTAAATAATGCTGGGAGCAAAAAAGCCAACAGTGACATTTATTAAGTTTCATTTTTTTTAAGTAAATATAGGCCTCCAATTAAGGGGGAAAGAAAAAAGTCATAGTGCGGGCTGTCCCAGCAATATCTGTAGAATCCCAGACTGAGTGGTTCTTCTGCTGGTCAACTCCTCCCCTTATCAGCAGCGTAGACCAAGACATACAAAAAATAAATAAGAGGGTAAAAAAGAAAAACACAGTCTATTCCAGTTCAATAACATTTATAAAAAGGGTGGGGAGGGTGGCCAAGACACCTAGCAGGCAGGATGTGTGTCTGTGCAGCTCAGTCCCAAGAGAGGGCAAAGCGGAGAAAATAAGGACCAAGAAACCTCTAAAAAAAATCAACCAAGTTGGGAGAAGATCTCCTTTTAGCGCTGCAGGTCCCTACATCAGCAGAATCTAAAATTATCCCAAGCTCACGAGCAAATGCCAGGTCCCCTGGGCCTCCTCTCTGACATTGCAGTGTTTCCAAGATGGCCACCGTGCAGGTCTGATTTGTCCAGACCCAGCACCAAACTCAGCGGCAGTTAATCCGGGACTCCAACCTGCGGAGGGGCCGCTGGATGTGCCTCCCGATACGGCGCTGCTGAGAGCTGGTAGCTGGCGGCTGGCGAGTGAGTTGCGGGGAGACTGATAGCAGGGAGGAGCGGCCATCTTGTAAAGGAGTTCCAGTACAGCATCGCTCTGAGCGCAGACCTGTTTTTCCCCCCGCACACAAAGCCAATAGATCGGAGCCTCCGCCAAGTGGATGGATACCCATGGTGACCTCCCTATCTGACGTACACGGGCATACACAGTGGGAGAAGCAGCAAGACCACACAGGAGGTTCCTAATTCCCAAGATGGCCACCGTGTGTCCATGAGCAGCCACTAGAGAGCATCGCGAGCGCCATCACTGCAGCTAAAAGAGAATAATCTTGGGCTGACTGTTCTGCCAATCCCACATTTCCAACCTCACATAAATCATTATAAATTAATACAATTGAAGGTTGTATCCTAGTGACTACCACCCAAAAACGGAATAAGTGCTCCTAAAATAAAGAGTCCTCTGTACAGGGGCACATAAGCAGCGCGTGCTATGATGGTGGATTGAGACTCATGCTCCGCAGTGCCCCAGACTTCAACCTAAGCTTACGACAGCAATCCTGCTCTGACTACCCTCAATACATAAATCATAACGAATACAAGACATACCTAGCATGGCTTCAAAAGCTATTAAAACCATCAAAAAGAAGAAGAACCAGAGTGAGTTACGAGAATACTTTTTTTTTTAAATGACCAGCTAACCCCAAAAAAGGCAGAGACAGTAAGAAGTCCTCTCCAAAGAGCATTCAGACCCTGAACCTCTCCACTAAGAATGAGATACTTATCCTCTTTAATAAAATAGAATCCCTAATGCAAGTGGCAATGAAGGATCTTAAGGAGGAGATATCTTCCCTCTGGGAATGCACTAGCTCTCTAGAATAGATGCTACAATTACTCGGCAATCCCTCATGGACACAGAGCTCAAAGAGGCAAAGTCCCAACTCCTGGGCATCAAAGACAGACAGGAGGATGCGGAGAAGAGGGACCACTGTAACAATCTCTGGATTCGGGGGATCCCGGAATCTGAGATGGATATCGAGGGGTTCATGGGTAGATGGTTAACAGCAGCTATTACAGATTTTACCAAAGAGTCCCATGCCCTCGACAGATGTCACAGGGCCCTATGAATGAGACCCCAGCCAGGAGATGGGCCAAGGGATGTGGTGCTGAGATGCCACTATTTTAAAACAAAGGAGACCTTCAGCATGGCACCAAGAGGCTCCAGGGACCTCAGGTTCCAAAATATACCCCAACAGGTCTACGCGGATCTTGCGTCCTCCACCCTTGCTAAAAGAAGAAATCTCCATGAGGTAACAGCAAAATTAAGGGATCACAACATTAAATACAGGTGGACGTTTCCTTTTGGGCTCATGGTGGTTAAAAAACGGAAGACCCAGACACTCAGGAACCTGGACGATGGCGAAGCCTTCCTTAGCCACCTGGGCCTGGGTTCCCCTAACTCAAGTCCTGCATCAAGAGAGTAGAGCCCACCAGCTCTGTAGCCTTCTTCTGGCGAGAAGATCTTCTCGACGGAACCAATCTCCCCAGTGAAACAGTCGACCTCCAACATGGATAAACCCCGAGTTAATTTGCATGCCCAGGTCCTGGATGGGGGCCAATCCCCACACCCAGGAGCACTCCGAGACTTTTGGCAGCGGACCCATCTAGATGAATCACGTTGTTAACTTTGCGTTTTGTTCTTGGGCTGGTCTCACCCCTCCTGTTCACCCTGTCCACCTCACGCACTCTATGCGCAATGTTCATCTCCTGCCTCCTGGTTCCTGGAAGAACAGGGCCTCTGTAACCGCCGCACCTACCCCAGTAAATCTTGCGCCTTCCAGTTTGCGCACCACTGTAATAGTGCACCCATTTTTCACCCATCACATATTGGGATCTACCCAATAGGTAGGAGTTAGACAAGTTTAAAGTGTTTTCCCCTTTTCCAACGCACTGACGCTTGTTTAACAAGATAACATGATCAACAGTATCAAAAGCCTTTGCAAAATCTAGGAATATTGCACAAGTGAGTTGTCCCCGTTCCATTCCACACTGGATCTCATTGCAAACCTTTAAGAGGTTAGTTACTGTGGAGTGTTTTGGGCGAAAGCCAGATTGGAATTGGCTAAGGATATTTGTCTTGGTACAGTGATCGATTAATTGGAAGTGGACACATTTTTTTAATATTTATGTGGTGCTGATTAGTGAATATGGTGATTAACCAAAGAGATTAAAATCTAATTTTTCCACAAAAAGAAGAAATCAATTAAATGAATTGTTTAACTCATTCAGTTCCCTCAGCTACTATGTCATGTCTTCTGGCACAAATGCTCTTTGTCTTGGGGAGATCGCATCCTGCGCTCCTCTTATCGAGCTAAGGATGCGATCTGCAATAATGGTGGATGCAAGGGGGATGACTCCCTCCCCTTCTGTTACGTCAGCAGTGACAGAGTGATCACGTGACCGCTTCGGAGAGCGGTCACATGATCATGAGTGCTGGTGGGGCTTCGGCGCCCTGGCCCTGAGGCTCCTTCTGAAACTCAAAGGGTTAAGGTCACACAATGTTTGTTCTCATTTTCAAGTATAAAACAAAAATGAGTTTGATAAGCCTAAGTGCCACCTTCCTATTATCATTGAAAATCTGAAGTACTGTGCGAGGCAAGTTGTCGTTTAGATGTTTTAAATTAGGATGATTACAGTTTAATTGAGGGGGTAAGTAAGGTGACATGATATGACTATTCCACAGGCGGAGACTTCAATTGCTATTCCAACAAATCAAAAGAACATAACTGTCATATTTGTCCCATTAGATGGTTACGCTCTTCTGCCAAAATAGATACGTGTCCACTTTCTATTAATGTCTCCTGTAACCTTGCTGCTGAATGCTACACGATATGCGCCCGTTTCTTTGTGCAGGGGTGATATTCAACCCTTTGTTTGGGGTGGTGCAGGTCAAACATTTCTGAATGCAGTTTCCCTCAAAATACAAACATACAAGGAAATGGGGAGAACACACAGCGCAGTTAAACAAAAAAGCTCACAAAGGGGATAATATATCTGTGTTTCTTTAGTGTAAAGCTCGCGCATTAAGAAATGTTTATAAATGACCTGCAATGCATATATCATTCAAAATAAATAAACAAGTTGAATACTAAAGAAGGAAGGCCCTGCAAATTCTTTATCAGAATGTGCAAGCTCAAAATGGAGCCTGTCTAATACCAGATTTAGTAAATACAGTAGCAGTAATCCGGTTATACAGAGCCCATCCCTGCACCGGGAAGTATCTTCTCCATGCTACCATTGTACTCACAAAGCAATCTGTATGCAAAAGGTGAGACGATCATTATACCCGGCCACAAGCACGACACTTCTTATAATTGTGTGGTAAATGTTAAGCACTGGTCTTTGAAATACAAGTTGTTATTTAGACTATAATTACAGTATGTCTGAACAGATGTTATTAGTCAATTACACCTTTTTAATACAGACAAGTTTATTTTTCTTTTATATCAGCATTGATTAATAACAGTAGACTTTCTATTTAGATACATTTATAAATTACATTTTGAAAATCTAGTTTATATTAATGTATAGATATATTTATAATGTACAAGGTTTTTTTTTTTAACTATAGTGCTGTTATTAATTTCCTTTTATTATTATTATTATTATTATTCCTTTTAAACCTCTGCTGCATTTCACACACATACAACACACACACATACTGTACACAAACATACACACACACATGCAACACACACATACAACACACACATACACAAATACACAAATACACACAACACCTTTTTTTCTATTTGAATGTTTTATATCAATCTTAATATTTGTTTTTTATGTATGTTTATTTTATTTACATTTATTAAGCTGTTTTTTTTTTTAAAAAAAACCTGGGTATCTAATGTAAAATTATATTCTACAGACCCTCAGTGTTCATGTTAAAAGTCTTACAAAATCTAGAACATGTTTAATATAGGAAGATACTTCATCCTTCTGTCATGTTTATGACATCTGTTCAATAAATTCTTCACTAGATGGGAATGGAAAAATCTGCCAAGTCATTTTTCACATATTTTGTCCTCAAAATCTAGAGCTCTTATGTGCATCAAACTAAATCTGATTTTCACCAAAACTGGCACGAATACTAAATATACCCATTGATATGATAACGTTTTACTATTACTATCTACTAACTTAGAGGCCACCTGATTATCATATAGGGAAACAAACATGTTTTACTAACCATTAGAGGTTAATGATAACCATTAGGAAGTTTTGATCATTGATATTCTTGCCTCATTTTTATGGGAATAAACAGAGTTTTAACCCTTTTTATACCACAAAAGCCTGCTATACTTTGTACAAAACTGTAATGCAAGTTTCTCAGGGTTCATTACTATTCTGTTTTAACACAAATACATTTCTGAAGGCTGTAACAGTCTCATTCACAAGGACTTTGGAAGGTTGTTTTATGTTTCAAAAAGGGAAAGAATGGATTGCTTGAAAGCAAACACATGGGACCTATGTATTAAGTGTCACAAATGACATTTGTGGAGCACAATTGACGCACGGAAATCTCACATCGCCTGTGCATTAACTTTATTTTTCTCTATGTCCGCCTTGAGCATCAAATGGATTTTAGTAAAGTGTTTTGCGGTAGAGAAATGTAATGCGCTTCCTGCACAGATGTGAATGGCACTAAAAAATTGCATCTGTGCACCAAGAAAAAGTAGAGCGTACATCAAAATCCTCCGTCAACTTGAGAATGGTGAAAAGCCTAAAATGTCTGTTTACATTGCTGTACGTAAAAACTGTATAATACTGCTGGCACGAGCTTATAGGGGTCCATGTTAAAATGGGTAAGAAGCAAAAGGTGTCTTCATTTGCATGTTAGTTCCCATAATCCCTTGCTGCAGTGGAAGCATTGTATGCTAGGAGATAATAGTGAAAAGCAGAGCTATAGACCTGTCTGAGACACAAGTGATATTTGTATTTGTTGCACTCTGTACGGTGGAGGGTTTTTGTCCCTTTTGTTACCCAGCATGTGTCATTGCTAGCTCAGAATTAAGTTGTTATGTATCAACTAAAAATGTATTTGATGCAGCACAGATGTTTCATTATATATATACTGTAGGTTAACAAAATGTATTATTTTCACAATATGGGCTCTTATAAATAATGTTACATGTATAATTCTGTTTTCATTTAAATTGTATCAATCACCAATTTAACATGTGTCACAAGGAATTTCCGAGAACAAACTATACGTCACATGTATGAAGCCACGTAACGACCGTCATACATACGACGCACTTTTGATGAAGGCTTGTACCACTTTTCAGCACTAAAATGTTAACTCGTGATCAAAATTAAAATATGGCCTCAGTACATAGGTCCAATCATTTTATGAAGTATGATGAAAACATAAGGGTTTTGTTATGACGTCTGTAACAATAAAGAACCTGTTCCCACATAGCAGGCCACTGAAAAGAACCTCCTGTATAATTATTAAATAATAACACTCACTTATTCAGTACTCGGCTTTAAAATCTTGTATAAGAAAGGCTCACAGTGAGAGAGGTACTTATGTTGTTTCCTTGGATACTGGATGATGCCAATCAGGTTGGTGTTTTTATCTGAAAGTGGTGCCCCTGCAGAGAAACAAGTCTTGGTGAGTAGTTGTTTATACATAGTAAGTAAATAGGAACTTTGTTTATTTTACAAAGGGTTCCTGACCCAGATTATTTTCCACACCCCCCTCTGAGCAGTGGTAATGAGAACAAGAAGGCACTCTGGGCAATTTGTTTAAAACTATGACACAATTAACTAAGTAGAGGCTAAATCTGTTTCGCTTGATTATTTACTGTTAATGTGGTTAGGTGGGCATTAACAATTCATTTTATCTGTCATAAGCATATTCTTGCTAAGCACCCTCTTCTGTCTCTTTCTTCAGAGAAAGGTCCTCCACTTCATCAGGGAATCTTGTTTATGAAAGCAGCACATTAATTAGAAAGGCTCTTAATTCAATGATGATGAAGAAACACAGTGTTGCAGGTTTTAAAACATACAGGCATCCCAGGCACACAGTATAACCCGAGTTTTCAAAGGGACCTTTTTTTTCAGTTCCTAAAGGATTGCTAGTGTTGCTATATACACAAAGTTTCAACACTCGATCTCTCAACACGATCTAGTTTCTAATTTTGGAACTATGATTAATAACTCCTTTCTGAGATCTTTTACACTCTTCTAATTTCACTGTGAATGAGAAAGAACAAAAGGGTCACATAAAAACGCAAGAACCTCAACTATTAAAACCTGATGGTTTGAGTTTGATTTCTACAATATTAAAAGGCTTCCAGCCATAATTATCAATACAAAAAAACGTGTTTTGTTCAATTATTATGCTTGGGAAAGCAATCAAGGAAGCAGTGTGAAGGGAGGAAGTGTATTTGACATATAAAAGCCTTTTCTTTTTGTAAAGAAAAAAAAGCTAGAAAACAAGAAAGAGTTTGGTGTAAAAGCGAAATGATTTCATACTTGAGGCATTGGTTTGCAGGACCATAATCTTGTGTTCTTATGCCAACGCTGACATAGGTCTGGTTGTCAGTGATACCTTTAACAGCTAAATTTATACTAGACTGACAGGAGCAGGTGCTTGTGGGCCTGCCAGACACTTGTGCACGGGAATCTCGCTTCTTACAGGTCAACAGCTAAAGGGGAAAAAGCCACTGTCTTCATGATAGAGGGAGAGTGAGGCAAGCACAACCCGGACAAGGGGGTTTCTCTTCAAAGCCAGCTGGTCTGGCTTTATTGTACAGGAATTTTTTTACCTGTCAGAGTTTGATCAACGAAACCCTCAGCAGGTGCTGTAGGGTGCAACTTCCTGGAGAAGCAGGGCACTGGTAAGTTATTGTACTAGATAAAATGACTGTATAAAACCTTGTTAGAATTTTGGTGGTCGTAGTGCTAATGACTGAGTTTCAGACACAAAGTCAGGCTTTGTTATGAATATCCTAGGTTGATTATTTAGTGAAGTGTTCAAAGCCTTTTTGGTACTTTTAAAGTACATTTCATTTGCAGGATATTGAAAAAAGATATAGGTAACTTGCACAGTGTTTAAGGTTTTCCTCATTTGATTGGTATGATTTTCACGGTAATACACATTGAAAATATAGACTTGGGCATTTCTAGGTCATCATTATTTGAAAACTCTAGCTGCGTAAAACATATGTTGGCTAACCATAAAACCATTGTGTTCAAGTATATATTTCTCTATGGTAAAGGATGGTTAATGTTGAAAATCTGGCGTTTTACGGCATAAAGTGAGGTTAAACTGAAAGGAACTTTCTTAACAAATGAGTATTTGACATCCAAGCTTATTTTCCCCTCTGAACAGTTTTTGGAAGTTTGGATTTTTCAGAACAATAGAATTGTAATTGTTGTTAAAAAAAATATATATATATAATATACCACATGCAAAAATGTTTGTTTGTTTTCTATTCCAAGAATTCATTCTTTTAACTTCGCTGCTTGAGATTAAAAAAAAAATCTGAATTGAATAAAAAACATTTATTGAAAAGAATTTACTGAACTAATAAATAAAACAAACAATGCAAGAAGCATTAATCATGAAAAAGAATCCAATAACCCTCCTTGAAAATACATTTTGAAGCTGAGACTAAGTTCGCGTCCTATTAGGGTCTGAAGTTTTACAGCAGATAGGAAAATGGATAGATTAAGTACCAGGAGGTTCTATGTTTCGTCAATCACTTGCGTTGAGCAAGTTGATTAGTATAAAAACAAATTAAGAATGCTATGGTCCGATAAAATGTTGACCATTTAAACCAGTGTCACAAATTTGTGTTTGTTGTATAGGTGGTCTATGTTAAATATACAGGAATTCAAGGAGGTTACGTGTGGGCACTTTACGGGTTATTTACCAAAGTCTCCTGGCTGAAAATCTGGGGTAAAAGTGGAGCAAAAAACGTCCCCATATTTATCAAAGAAAAAAATCCTGTTGTATTATATAGGATATTTTCTTTAACGAATCTGGTACACAGATTTTGCTCTAGTTTTGCCCCATTTATTCATATCCTTTATGAGTATCTGGGTCATAAATCTCAGGGTTCTATGTACTAATATAATAGTTGATTTTTTGGGGTGTGTCAACATTTTTGTGCTTAAAGGTATGAGATACCTTGAGAAAATGTGAATCTTATGTGACTTTATACATGTGACGCATAGTTTGTTGTTTGAAATACACTTGGAATATGCTAAACATGACAAACACCTGAATGATACAGTTTAAATGAAAACAGGATGTGTATTTTTTTAATTCTACTTTTAGTAAATATAAATCATTAGTGTAATGCTATTTATAATAGCCATACTATGAAAGAAATAAATTTTGTTACCCTATATAATAAAACATTCATGCTGCGCCGATCAAATGTTTGGATGATACATACTGTAGCAACGTAACAATATAAACATTTAAGGTTTACACCAGGTTCAACTAGGTGGATGTTGTTGGCACATTTTCTTTAGTTTACTGATACAACATTTTTTTAGTACATGCTATTTACATCTGTGCGCCAAGCGCATTTCACTTCTGTGCGCCAAGCACATTCCACTTCTGTGCATCAAAATATTTGACTAAAACCATTTTTTATGCTTGTCGTTGAAATAAACAGAATTTTGACCATTTTTTTTGCAGCCAGGAGACTTTAATACATAGCCCCTTTTGTATCAAGCTCCAGGAAAGTACGTAGCTATGGTACATACTGTAGAAAAATATAAACCCCTATGTATCAAGGCAAATGTGGTATACTCCTAGGGGAAAAAAAGGCACTGTAGGTATAAAATGAAAAATAGCTTGACAACATTGAAAATTCCTCTGCAAGCATCAATTGTATAGAAAACGGGCATTTGAGCACGTGATACATAGGGAATATTTCCTAGAGTCTTCTGGCTGAAAAATTGGGGCAAAATCAGGGCAAAAAATAGCACCAAATTTATCAAAGGAAAGTTTCATGCCTAAATTATGAAGATAATGTTGAAAAACCCCAATTGCGCTCGGTGGAATTCTGTTCCTTTGATAAATATGCTGATGATCTTTGTCCCAGTTTTGCCGCCGGGAGACTTTAGTGCATTCAGTTACACCATGTTTCTAAAGGTAAGAATCCACATTTTTTCTAGCAAACAATTCTTCCAACAAGCAAACATTTACACACTTTTTACGTACTTCATATTACTATTGATTAAATATTTAGAAATGAAATTGGTTTGTTTCTGGAGATAAACCTACTTTGCTTTCGGGGTTTGATTGGAACATTTCCATATTTGATTACGTTTGTTTTCTTTTTTGTTTAAGTAATTAAGAGTTGCTCTTCATGCATTCTACATTTAGTTTATCAATCTGCATTTAATATTCATTTCTCCTATTAAGAAAAGTAGATATTTTGTTTGTATTGACAGAAAAAACCCTGAAAATATTGTCTTACATACATGTATTATATGGACATATAATGATGAGTTTTATCACACATGAAGTATTTTACCATTTTCTTTCATCAATTAATTCTGGGATCATTTAACATGACATTTCTAAATATTCAGCTCTTTTAGAAACCCTACAGTATGAAAGAGTGTACATTTAATCTACTGTAACAATTCCTACATGTACTAACCCATGTGTGGCCAACTCCAGTCCTCAACGGCCACCAATAGGTCAGGGTTTCCGGATATCCCTGCTTCAGCACAGGTGGTCCAGTCTTCGACTGAGCCACTGATTGAGCACCTGTGCAGGAATATCCTGAAAACCTGACCCGTTGGTGTCCCTTGAGGACTGGAGTTGCCCCCCTGTTCTACACGATATAAGTATAATATTCTTACACCGTCTTACCCTGAAACCTTCTGTGAATTTCACATATAATATTTAATTTGGGGCATTTGTTTGTACTGCTCACACCCATTATGTGTAAATGTAATTATCTCTTCAATTGCCAAAGAGGCCACAAATACACTGTTTTGTAGCCAAGGGTATTAAATAAATATTCCTATATATTTTTTTTTTTAAATCAATTGTATTAAATGTGATGGCCAAAGTAATAATTTAATCATTATTTATGTATTAGTGTTAGGAAATCTCTATTAAAACTATACTAAAGATAATGAATATACTGTAAGGTGGGGGTCCTCACATCCAGTCCTCAAGACCCCCCAACAGATCAGGTTTTTTGGATATCCCTGATTCAGCACAAGGGGCAGAATCAGTGGCTCAGTCAAAGACTGATTGAGCCCCGTGTGCTCAAGCTGGGATATCCTTAAAACCTGGCCTGTCAGGGGGTCTTCAGGATTGGAGATGACAACCTTTGCTGTAAGCTGATATTTATTATCTATATTTATTGCATACCAAGTATAAAGTGTAGGGAACACTTTACCCCAAAATAAAAAAAAACTAGAGACTTGTGCAACCTCGATAAAGATTACTAGCAAAAACCTTCACACAGATCATGCCAAGTTTTGAAGCTTGTATTCTCTAGAAGAGAATAGAAATTAGGTTGAAAATAAATCGATCATAGAATGTCCAATGGGGGGATGATTGGGGCCCAAATAGCTACACAATAGGAAGAAATGGAAGGGATTAAGAAAACAAACATTGTTTATGTATCACTTTAGTGCCCTACTGACTTCTAGGAATTGCACAAAAACCAGCACGCATAAGGTCCTTGTGACACTGCAATTCCAATAGCGGCACAACCATTTGTCGTATGGTGGTACCACATTTCTGGCACCATAGGGGACATAAGGTGATGGGTCAAGGCCACGGGATTACTACATTAATGAGAAAATACCCCTACTTGCTAAAATGTCAGTGGCTTCTTGGTGTCGCAGACATTTCATTACTGAAAGGGTTAAAGTGTAATGGCTACCAATCTGGGGCAGTATTGGTGCATTAAGGGAGCTTTAAATTTATCAAAGTGCAAAATGCCATTCGGCTGAGATGCCCAAATGTAAATAAATTAGGGTTGCCAGGTGTCCAGTATTGAACCGGACTGTCCTATATTTGGACACTCTGTCCAGTAAAAAATTAGAGGTAATACTGGACATGTATGTGTCTGGTATTAACTCTCCAGACATAGTGATATGACCTGCTTGGGGGGCCGTGGGATTCCAGAGTAGGGAGAGAGCAGGGCTATTGCTAGGGGCTGGGCAGCTTCATCCATCCTGTGTGGTTGCTGGGTAATGCAGCTAATCAGGAGGAGGGGTCAGAATCCTAGGGGTGACCCATAGAGAGGAGGAAACAGCATGGAGCGGAGAGAGGGGTGTGTGGGTGTGTGTGACTCAAGCCTGTCGCACCTTTCACCATTGTGTCCGGTATTTTTGGAGAAGCCTTCTGGCAACCCTAAAATAAATTGAAAAGAGAAGTTTGCTTTGACGCCCCTTCATTTATTGCTTGTATTTGTGTCAAATCTATGGAAGAGTTTTTCCACATAAAGTAAAATGTTAATCTGAGAAGTGAGATTTTTGCTAATATTTTTGATGCAATAAATCATCTCAGTGTATTATGTGTAGTGGTGTTCCCCTGGCCCCCCCTTTTGTACCTCCGCTGCGGGTGCTGTAGGGACAAGCAGCAGGACCGCTGGCACTTCAGGAAGGTGGGGGTCGAGCAGGGAGCGTTCTGGTGCTTCTGAGGCTCTGCGGCGGCCCGACAAGCACAGGGCGCTGCCATGTTGGATCGTTGCGCATGCGCAGTATAGATGTGCTGTGGGGAGCTCCTGGAAGGTCGCACAAGCGCAGGGAAAGCACGCGAACGGCTGGCCAATAGGTAGGAGGCTCTGAGCCGGGACTACAATTCCCATGAGCCTCAGTAGGGTCAGAGGGGGCTCGGGAGCCAATAGAATGTGAGGATTGCTGAGAGGCAGGAAAGGCAAGCTGGCTGCAGAGACCACGCTAGCCAGTGTGCCCTGGGGAAGCAAGGGGAGAGGAGGTGTGTGTTGCAGGGGGTCAGTGACCCACTGCATAGGCCAGAGATTCCCCTTAGGCCCCCGTGCAGGCCCTGAGTCACCACCAGCTTGTGGTACTGCAGGGAACGGCCACAAACAGGGACAGCATACCTTTTACTGAGATTAGCAGACAGGGACACAGTGTCTTCTTGCGCTGCTGAGCGATCGGTGGTTTGGGATCAAGCTGCTGGACTCAAGTAAAGACTCGTGGAAGACTACGCTGGATCGGCAGATCCTTTGCGAAGTGCAGTTACCGGCTGCTGGAGCGGCCGGAAGGTATTATAATAAGTGCACCAACACCGGTACCTGCAGGCGCTGATCCCTCCTTGGGGGAAGGTTCTTTGGGGACACTGAGGGTTGAGTGACCAAGGGACTGGTCCAGTACATTGGACACGGTGTGAGGTACACGCGGTGGTGGGAACAGGACATTACTCCATGGTGGAGTGTGGCAAAGCCACAGGTATCAGATTATTGAGTTGCCATATATGCATTCATGATGGTTATATATATATGTGTATGTTCATGTTCTGCATTTACTTAATAGTAAAAGGTTACAACGTTGTGGAATATTACTGTTATTCTTGTCCAGGGGAATCTTACTAATTGGGGATCCTGGGCAAGTGGAGGCGCTGCCAAGTACATATTGTTGCCCCAGGCTCCCAGCTAGCGGAGGCCCAGATCTCGCTGAGCCAGCAGGTATACACAGCATTAGTAGTCTTTCTATGTCAGCAGGAAAGAGGGTTACTGAGAGCTCAGACCTGGTGCTGCTGAGAGCTCAGACCTGGTGTGTCCTAATCAGTATCTAAATTGTGCTGTTCAATTCCGCTATGTTTGTACCATCCCAGACAGAGGTACTCAAGTAGGCCTTACAATGCCTTACCTCTTAAATTTGCTATTGTGGTGGGGCATGTGCCTGCCCCTACATCCTTGGGCACAGTAGGGGACCATGTAAGAAACTTCTCTTCCCTGGCGACGGCCCGAGTTATGGACCATAAGTATGATGTTGATCACACGTGGCGCAAAGTCCTACTGGCCACTGAGCACGAAATATGCCCAGAAGCTGTACCTCCCATTCTAACCCTACCTGAGGCCCCGGGAGTCCATTGTTCGCTGGTCCACGTGGACGTATCCGCCCCACCGGCTATATCCACGCCCCAACCGGGCCGCACCGGCCCGTCTTCTGAGTTAACTTATACTACGTTTTTTCCACCGGAGAGCATCCTAGCCCCTACGTGACCGGCAGCCACTGGACGGAGTGTCCTTTACACCATCCACTATCTGGCCTTCCCAGAGCAGAAGTGGCCTGTCCAGACTTAGCTCAACTAGTCATCGCACTGGAAGTATCACGTCCAATGAAGTGATGGTACCTGTGCTGGTGGAGGCCCTACACCAATCTTCACAGTCGCAGCAATATAGGAAACTCAAAGCTTTCTCCGGAGACAAACCGACGCCATTAGGAGAAGTCGGGTTTGAAGAGTGGAAGGATCATGCTGAACAAGTACTGCCAGAATGGACCTGCACTGATGTGGTGAGGAGGCAGCGAATCATTGAGTGCCTTCGGCCGCCCGCGTCCCATATAGTGCATTGCTACAGAGATGACCATCCGGCTGATGCTCACGGGATAATACATGCACTCACCAAAGCCTACGGAACCCCGGTGGTCTCGTTCTCCTTGATTGCCAAATTCCACGCACTTGCCCAGAAGGAGGGAGAAATGGTGTCTGACTTTCTTTGGCGACTTCACTTGGATCTCTGGACTCTGGTAAAGAGGAAAGTCGTGCACAAGGTCGATTCCGATGGACTTCGAACCACACAGTTCCTGAGGGGACTCCTATCCTTACACCCTGTAGCTGTAAGAGTCAGTGGGGGCCTCATGCCGGGTCAAGCCTTGTCTTTTGACGAACTTATGGTTAGAGTACAGGCTCATGAGACTGTGCTGTTAGGTCGGGATCCGAGCCCGGCTAAGAAAGTGGGGATCACCTCCAAAGAAATCAAGAAAGGAGAGGCTAGGGCGAAGCCAGCCCCAGAAGCGAGTCGAGGGAAGGAGGACCCTGATGGGTGTGAGATCGATGCTGAAGACTCTACATCAGGAAGAACATCTCCTGCTCTTAGGAAGCAGTCTGCTAGGAGTAATGTCCAGTGTTTCCGCTGCGGCAAGATGGACCACATCACCCCATTCTGTTCAGTCAAGAAGAAGGTGACCACCAGGACTGCGAAATCCATGCTGTGCACCACTTTGACAGCTGAACCCGCTCCTGTGTCAGAAGAGACCGCGGACCCAGAGTCCACTGAAGTGCCGGTACCGCCCCTGATGGGTGGCCGCATTGGACCCACGGCCATTATAAAGGTCATCATTGAATTCATTTACATGTCAGCATTACTGGACACTGGTTCGCAGGTGACCATTGTATACCGATCATTCTATGATCAACACCTTCACTGGTTGCCCCTGCGGTCCGCAGACACTATGAGGTTGCGAGGGTTGAGCCATGAAGATTACCCTATTGATGGAGTGGTACAGGTTCGTCTGGATATTCCACAGCTGAATACCGGCAAGCATCATCCCATGGAAGTGGAAGCGTTGGTGTGCCCGGAACCACAAGAACACCCCAGTGCTCCTCTAATCATGGGAACCAATACCGACATAGTACAGGCAGTGATCCGTATGTACTTACAGGAGGTGGGCGAATTACTGTTAGTGGCGCTAGCAGTATATCCCGTGTTGCAGGAAGAATGTTGTAGGATAGCTGCCCAAGAAGAGCATGGAGTCCTGTACAATATTGATTACAGATTGACTGAGATTCCCCCAGGGGGAGGGAAGATGATGACTGCTACCTGTTGCTATCCAGAAAGAAGCAAGACAGATCGACTGTCATCGCTGGAAAGTACTACGGAAGACGACCAACAGCGCGGATACAAGCTGTTAGCTTCGGTGCGGGAATGGCCATCTAAAATACCAAATAGAGCGAAGATTCTTAACAACCTTCTCAAAATCTACCCCGAGGACATTGGTCGTAAAGCCAATTCCGCTCAAGCACCCTTCAGGAACAAGTGGACTCCTGCATGCGAACAGGCGTCTCTGGGGTTGAAGACGAATTTAACACAGGCTGCAGTGTTGCCGTATGCAGATTATGAGCGACCATATATTCTACATGTGGATGCCAGTTTTAACGGTTTAGGAGTGGTGCTGCACCAGAAATACGATACTGGACTTCGACCGGTGGCTTATGTCAGTCGGAGTCTAACGCCCAGTGAACAGAACTATCCTGTACACAAGTTGAAGTTTCTAGTTCTCAAATGGGCTATTGTGGACAAGCTGCATGACTACTTATATGGTGTCACCTTTGAGGTCAGGACTAATAACAATCCTTTGACATACTGCTGCGGCCAAGTTTATTCGAGCATTTGCCCGTTCTTGGCCGCAGCAGTAGCCTGGCGCGCGCCCGTCACACTCGAAGCAGCGGAAGAGCGCCCTCCGATCGGGGCGCTCTCCCTACCGCTACCGGGTCCGCCGGGTCCCCCGGAACCCCCTGCCGCCGTCCCGCAGATCGCGGGACACCAGGGCTCCCTCGGGGAGCCCTGGACGTGCGTGCAGGGGGCGCAGGCTCCCGAAGACGCGTGACCGCGCGTCTATGACGCGTGACCGCGCGTCTATGACGCGCGGCACGCCGAGGGGCAGCCACAAGCAAGCCGGGAAATATCCCGGCTTGCGGTACCGGCCACACTTTAATAAAGTGTGTCGGTAGTGTACATCAACACGTCTGCTAAGTTGGATGCTACAGGCCACCGCTTGCTAGCTGCGCTCTCAAATTATCAATTCACCCTTAAATACAAGCCTGGGCCTATGAACATTGGCACTGATGCCCTATCTCGATGACAGGACTAAATCCTACTCCGGATGAGGGTGTTTGGGAAGAGATTCCGGGACCCGGCGTATGGGCCTTGTGCTCCGTAGCAGCGGTGGTGCAAGACCGAGTAGCCTTGTCTGAATTGAGGATATTGGATTCCTTAGGTTGTCAATCAAAGGCTATTCCAGGGGCGTACCGTCATTTAGAAGGAATGAACATCACGCCAGATAAGATTATTGCCTGGAAAGATTTGGTACAACATCAAATTCATGACCCAGTGGTAGGAATAGTTAGTCAAGCCCTACAACAAGATAACCCTTCATTGCTTAAACGGGCCCCTAAAGAAATGGTAGCCCTGTTAATTAAAGAAATGGACAAGTTCGAGCTGGATAACTGTCTATTGTATAGGGTAGTCCCGTATCACAACCATCCAGATAGACGTCAGTTATTTCTACCCAAAATCCTGCAACCCATGGTCCTCCGAGCATTACATGATGATCACGGTCATCTCAGCATTGACAAAACATTCGGGCTACTTCGTGATCGATTCTTTTGGCCCAAAATGAGTCTGTGGAGCTACACTGTAGACGGTGTAACCGCTGTATAGAACGGAAAGTGCTACCCACCCGGGCTGCGCCCATGGCCCATTTGAAATCTCAGGACCTATGGACCTGGTGTGTATGGACTTTCTTTGCATCGAACCTGACACCCGAGGTATCGGAAATGTACTGGTGATCACAGATCACTACACCAGATATGCCCAAGCCTTTCCTACTAAAGACCAACGGGCTGTGACTGTAGCTAAAGTCTTATGGGAGAAGTACATCCTTCATTACGGGCTACCAAATCGATTGCATTCGGTTCAAGGCCGGGACTTTGAAAGTAATCTTATACGAGAATTGCTTAAGTTGCTGAGTATCACCAAGTCTCGGACGACACCTTATCACCCAGAAGGGGATGCTATGCCAGAACGGTTCAACCAAACGCTGCTCGACATGCTTGGTACTCTGAAGGGCTCACACAAGACTGAATGGAGTAAGCATGTAGAGACGTTTGGTGCATGCTTATAATTGTACTCGCCATGAATCCACTGGATATACGCCTTATTTTCTGATGCTTCGACGAGAAGCTCGGTTACCAGTGGATGTACGTCTGTGGATATATACCTATGGGATATCCAACAGGACACATTTCAAGTATGTGCAAAGGCTACAAGACAGTTTGCAGCAGGCATATAAATTGGCAGAGAAAGCTTCAGCTCAATTAAATGCGAGTAATAAGAGACGCTACGATCATAAAGTGCGGCATAAGGAAATTCGTCATGGGGATGCTGTCCTTCTTCGCAATTTGGGCGTTCCCGGAAAGCATAAACTGGCCGACCGTTGGAGAGATGGTGTATATGAAGTGGAGTCGCTGATGCCTGGCCTCCCGGTATATCGTATCAAAGACGCAGAAGGTCGGGTAAAGGTATGGCAAAGAAATCACCTACTCCCTATACCTCAAGTAGGAGACGAAGATTTGGAAATACCAACTGCTTCTCTAGATGGGGAGCCAAATGTTACTGAGGTTGGTCCAGAGACTATAGATAATACCACCTCTGAGGACTCTATGGAGGGAACCTCTCACAGGGGCCTTCCGACCGCTGGGGCATCTCCCGAAGGAGCTACGGGTAAAGGGCCCCATGGTCAAACACCAGATAAGATGACTCCAGTTAACCAGCCTTTAGACCCACAGAGCCCATGCTTTGTGCCTCAAAGAGACTTGTGTTGAAACATTGAGCCCCTCAAGGGAAGAGACTGAGTTGCAAACCGAGATTAGTTACTCTCCAGAGGGAGTAACTGAAGAACAGATGCGCAGAAGCCAAAGAGTTGGTCAACCTCCCATGAGAATGACATGATCAATTCGGGGCACTCCATTATGAGGCTCAGCAGTGGGCTCGCAGTAGAGTGAGATCTGTGATTGGAATGTTCAATGAAATGTATAATCTCATGTAGAGTATACAGTGATAAGTTATATTTCCATATATGCATTTTTATTGTGTAACTGTGTGACATTGGTTTACGTTCGCAAGCGGGGACGTTGGATTCCACCAGGGGGAGAGTGTAGTGGTGTTCCCCTGGCCCCCCCTTTTGTACCTCTGCTGCGGGTGCTGTAGGGACAAGCGGCAGGACCGCTGGCACTTCAGGAAGGTGGGGGTCGAGCAGGGAGCGTTCCGGTGCTTCAGAGGCTCCACGGCGGCCCGACAAGCACAGGGCGCCACCATGTTGGATCGTTGTGCATGCGCAGTATAGATGTGCTGCGGGGAGCTCCTGGAAGGTCACGCATATGCAGGGTAAGCGCGCGAACGGCTGGCCAATAGGTAGGAGGCTCTGAGCCGGGACTACAATTCCCATGAGCCTCAGTAGGGTCAGAGGGGGCTCGGGAGCCAATAGAATGTGAGGATTGCTGAGAGGCAGGAAAGTGAAGCTGGCTGCAGAGACCACGCTAGCCAGTGTGCCCTGGAGAAGCAAGGGGAGAGGAGGTGTGTGTTGCAGGGGGTCAGTGATCAACTGCATAGGCCAGAGATTCCCCTTAGGCCCCAGTGCAGGCCATGAGTCACCACCCGCTTGTGGTACTGAAGGGAACCCTTTACTGAGATTAGCAGACAGGGACACAGTGTCTTCTTGCGCTGCTGAGCGATCGGTGGTTTGGGATCAATCTGCTGGACTCAAGTAAAGACTCGTGGGAGACTACGCTGGATCGGCGGATCCTTTGCAAAGTACAGTTACCGGCTGCTGGAGCGGCTGGAAGGTATTATAATAAGTGCACCAACACAAATACCTGCAGGCGCTGATCCCGCCTTGGGGGAGGGTTATTTGGGGACACTGAGGGTTGAATGACCAAGGGACTAGTCCAGTATATTGGACACGGTGTGGGGTACACGCGGTGGTGGGAACGGGACATTACTCCATGGTGGAGTGTGGCAAAGCCACAGTTATCAGATTATTGAGTTGCCATATATGCATGCATGGTGGTTATATATATATATATATATATATATGTGTGTATGTTCATGTTCTGCATTCACTTAATAGTAAAATGTTACAACGTTGTGGAATATTACTGTTATTCTTGTCCAGGGGAATCTTACTAATTGGGGATCCTGGGCAAGTGGAGGCGCTGCCAAGTACATATTGTTGCCCCAGGCTCCCTGCTAGCGGAGGCCCAGATCTTGCTGAGCCTGCAGGTATACACAGCATTAGTAGTTTTTCTATGTCAGCAGAAAAGAGTGCTACATATGTGTATCATGTAACTCCCCCCTAAGATATTTGTTTTGTATTATTAGATTGTGATATTGCCCATCGAGGCACTACTATTTAATTTAATGGGAGTTTCAGTGTGATAGTCCCTCAATCTGCTCATTTGCAGCTCAATGAATAATCCACTTAGGGCCAGATCCACAGAGGTTCCTTATTAAATTAACGAGGTGCTGACCAATGTTAAAGCTTTGTGAAGCATTAACGTGTATCTTCAAAGCTCACTAACGTCAGGTCAACTCACATTTTTGGCCAGAAAGGGTATTGCGTAAAGTATATGCAAAAGAGGTGTTCCGCCCAACAACACATCCATTAAACTTAATGTTAGTTAGGTGTTAGTCTCTCTCTTGGTAAGACATGCTAATCACCATCAATATTATTTGAAGTTAACTCAAGGCAGTGCTAACTTAACATGATGTGCAGGCAGGCCCATCCCTAAGCGGTAAGCAAGTAAGGCACCGCCTATGGGCGGCAATGTTACTCGGGGTGGCAGCGGGAGACCCGCTGGATCAGAGCAGCAGCAAGGCGGTGGCAGAGCAGGCGGCGGCGAGAAAAAAGGATGGCGGCGAGAAAAGAGGACCACCAGAGCGTGAGCAGAGCAGGGCAGCAGAGAAGTCGGACGTCACGGCGGCAGCGAAGCAGGACGGCAGAGGAGGATGGCCGGGAGGAGCGCACCCCAGCAGTCCGACCCAGAAGTTTCCACTGACTTCCGGTGTCTGCTGCTCCTACAGCCTGCTCCTCCCTGGCCAACAGTCTCCTTGCTGTGACGGCAGCCCTGCTTCTCTCCTGCCATCCAACTCTGCCATCCTCCACTCACCGCTCTGGTGGTTCTCCATCCTATTTTCCCGCCGCCATCCTCTGCCACCGTCAGCTCTAGTGGCCACTGGGTTGGGGCTGCAGGAGAAGCCTGTGAGGGCCGCATGCAGCCCCTGCGGCACCTATTTCCCAACAATGACTTGATATCTTAACACAAAGTTTGCCTTGATACATCTCCAGTATTACCTTTAACTGCTTTTTTCTTTGATAAATGTGATGCTGTTTTTTTTTTAACAATTTTGGCTGCTGAGTGATAAATACTATAGCTCCTGTGGAGTTTCAAATGCCCAAAGAGGATATATTACAGACAGCAAAAGATTATATAAATTTAGGATTCCTATTAATTTAGAGGAAGATTGGGGGGGGGTCTCTTGTTTTAAGGGTAATGTAACATGATTTAATAAATAATGGAATAAACAAAAATAGGCTGAAAGAAGCTAATCAACGATAATGGGTCATGGGAATGGCACAAAGGTAAGTCTATGTACTTATTATATATCTATACATACAATGCTTATATGGTTATTGTTATTATAATTTATTTATAACGCGCCAGCATAGTCTGTAGCGCAGTACAATAGGGTTGGAGGACGAAAACCATAAAATATCAAACATTAACATACATTAGTACTGTAGGTAAGAAAGGTCTTATCCAAAGGAACTTACAATCTATAAAGAAAGGTAAGTGGAAACATAAAGTACACAGGGATGTAAGAATGTTAGTGTGTTACTTGAAGGAGTTGGCAATGGGGAAGAAGTAAGTGGAGTTATGGAGAGATAGAACTGTGAGAGCAGGTAATGTGTGAAGATGGAAATGCTTCAATATACATCTGAAATATTTTACCGAAGAGCAATACCAGAAAAACTGTAATGTCCAGTGAATATCAGCAAATTCCTAACAACCTTTGGCTGCCACCTTTTCTGTGACTCGGGTGTTATTTCTAAGAGCGTCTGAGGTGAAGGGAAAACAGTTGCAGCAAACAGACACCCACAGCAGAGATGAAAGGGGAGGTTGTGTGGTGGGGCTACTACAAGCTCTGAACAGATAGTGTAAGGGGAAAAAAGTCCCATAAATATATAATATGACAATATGTCCAGAAAAAACAAAAGCTTGACTGTGAGGGTAGGTATAACGCTGGAACAGTAAAGACTGAAAATAGGTTCAAGCAGGGTAGACATCCACCAGGTATATCTGAGTGAGAGCTGGTAGGGATATGACAAAAGAGGAAATAATATTGTTGTACCTCTATGTCCCAGTCCAGTATATGCCTCTCCGTCCTAGGTGGCTACGAATCCCTTAGCTATGTAGGGCACTGTGGAGACAAAGTGCCTTCCAATTGAAGGTTTGGACCCGTTGGAGGTCCAGAGTGTTGGAGCTGTGTGGAGCAAATCCTCACCTCCGATCCGTCCGGGAACGCTCCGTCAGGTACTGCAGTCAGATGGTCCCACGTGGAGACGTCAGCGTCGGCGTCTTCCCATCAGCCCTCAGAGGAGAGCCGTATAGCGCGTCATCACCGCAACTGTGCATCTGTCCAATCAGAGAAGCAAGCACGGAGAAGAATCGATTGGCATAGGACAGCTGATTCCAGAAAAAAGCACCTTCAACTCGCCAGGTAAGTGAAAAAATAAAAAATCTTTATTACACTACATTAAAAACAAAAAACAAACAAAACAGAACAGAAAAAAACCTCCCACGCGTTTCGGGCTATCAGCCCTTTCTCAATGAGTATGGTTAGAGCTAAGCATTGGACACATTAATATAGCCCTCCTGTTTACTCAAATCCACCTGACAGAATCAAGCAATTACACTTAATGGCATTTTCACCTGATGCATCAAATTGAGTGAGTCACATAGATATAAAGAGTGTATAATCTCATTTACTATAGTAAATTATGGTCATTAAGGTATATCCTTAGACCCATAACAAAATTGTTCAGTACACAATTTGAACAGTTTAGTAATAGAAATATTTATCTATAGGACCTAATAATTCTATATTCTAAAATCTAATCTAGATGTTAGATAATGCATCAATAAGAGTCACAATGGAAAGGTCCTATGTATTATGAGATAAGAACCTATAGTCTCACACAGCAGATGCACAGGTGATTAACATATTACCAAGGAAACATCCTTTTTAGGTCTATATGATTTTATCTGTTTCTGTTAGGATGTTTCCTTGGTAATATGTTAATCACCTGTGCACCTGCTGTGTCAGACTATAGGTGCTTATCTCATAATACATAGGACCTTTCCATTCTGACTTTTATTGATGCATTATCTCAGGGGGGCGCAAACTTTTTTCCCTCCGCCCCCGTGACGGCTGTCCCCTCACTCCCGCGCCCCCCCCCCCCAACCCCAACTTACCCGCGCTCCGGCGTAATGACGTCACATTGCCATAGCAACGTGACGTCACATGACCTCGCAGCGTCATTTTGACGCCGCGTTGCCATGGCGCCGCAGGGAGGAAGCCGCCGGAGCCACGGTAAGTTAGGTTTACAGAGGCCCTGCAGCTCCCCCGGCACTTAATTTAAGTGCCTTCGGGAAGCGCGCGGGGCCTTTGTAAACCCCGCGCCCCCCGTCGGCAGTGTCGCGCCCCCCCTGGGGGTCGCGCCCCACAGTTTGCGCACCGCTGCATTATCAAACATCTATATTTTGTATAATCTTTAATTAGATTTTAGAATATAGAATTATTAGGTCCTATAGATAAATATTTCTATTACTAAACTGTTCAAATTGTGTACTGAACAATTTTGTTATGGGTCTAAGGATATACCTTAATGACCATAATTTACTATAGTAAATGAGATTATACACTCTTTATATCTATGTGACTCACTCAATTTGATGCATCAGGTGAAAATGCCATTAAGTGTAATTGCTTGATTCTGTCAGGTGGATTTGAGTAAACAGGAGGGGCTATATTAATGTGTCCAATGCTTAGCTCTAACCATACTCATTGAGAAAGGGCTGATAGCCCGAAACGCGTGGGAGGTTTTTTTTCTGTTCTGTTTTGTTTGCTTTTTGTTTTTAATGTAGTGTAATAAAGATTTTTTTACTTTTTCACTTACCTGGCGAGTTGAAAGTGCTTTTTTCTGGAACCAGCTGTCCTATGCCAATCGATTCTTCTCCATGCAAGGGGAGGTGCTGACGATATCCAGGTCTTTGAAGTTATGTCTGTCTTTTCCTCATGATGTTAACCCTGTCCCTGATGACTTAGTGGACAGGAGCAGTGAAGGTAAGGCATATTTGCAGAGATTCTCCCAGGGGGCCGTCTTTGCTGCGACTTGGGTGTTGTTTCTAAGAGTGGCTGAGGTGTTATGAAGTTATGTTATATATTATTGGTGTGGCCTTTGTGAAAAGCAATTAACAAGTTTAAAATTATTTCAACAAATTCTTAATTGAAGGGCCTCTGCTAAAATAATGGCATTTCCTAATTCATTAGTCTATTTAATTAAAAAACGGAAATGCAATTACAAATTGCATTAAGTATGTTATTTTGCAGTGTAACACTAAGCTTGGACAACTGTACATTAAAAGTCCATGTAAGAAATAAACATTCCTAACTCAATATAATGCATTTGAAACTGCAAAGTAAATCACCAATTCACCCAGGGCGATGAATGGTATTGCATCGCTGCACAGCAGCAGAAGGAGAGCCAACATCTGCCTTAATAGAGAGATGGCCTTTGGAAGGTGAATTATATCACTAGTGCCATTGGACCTGTAAGGTCCAATTGCCATTGCAGCAACATAAATCAAATTACCTGTTGTATGAAAAGAGAGTGCATAATGTTTGGGTCCCTAAATGAGAAGATTCAATAAATTGAAATTAAATCACATATCTGTAGCATGCTCTTATCTAGAAATGTGGGAATATTTTAAAAATTTGCTTCACGAAATTGCTTGTTGTGTTTTCCTAAACTTTGCGTTTTTGCTAATTTTTTTGTGAAAGTTCACATTGTTTGGAAATTCGCCAATAAAGTCCTACTAGGTGCAACAATTTTCGTCTTTTTGCAGAATCTTGCGAAAATTGCAATGCTGTATGAGTGCTTGTTTGGGCGCCTCGTAATGGTACAAACAACATACAATATGAAATTATACCACTAACAAGTTGGCAACTTGTAAGTGCTGATGGTCATGGTGATATGCCGTGGGTAGGATGGTGCTCGTGGCTTACTCAGCCGCAGCAGCTTAGTTTGTAAGACTCAGGCTCCCATCTAATTCCATTTATCTGCTGCTGTGGCCCACTAATTCAACAACCTCTTGGCACAGCTGTTGAACAGCCTTATTGGGTTTTTTCAGCAAGGCTCAGCGCATTAAGATGCTCCCTAAAGTCCTTGCTCTCTGCAAAGCTAAAGGCCGGAATGTCGACTGGAAGCATTTTGGCCAATATGCAATTCAGCAAAAGAGCCCTACTGGGTCCACATATTTGTCTTTTGTCACAGGACCTCTTTCCTACAGGCCTCTAAAACCTAAAATTAGTATCAGCTCATGCTGGAGCAACCACCACTGTCTTATCATCATCTGCACCATCACTTGTAATGGTTAGTCTACAAATACCATTACATCAATCATCTGTGCTGTACATCATCAGGATGACCCTCACCACCAAAACCCTCTGATTCACCTGATCAACTACCAATAATTTAGTAATTTCTTCAACTATACTACTGCTTGTGCCTTCTTCAGAGCAGAAATGTATTTGCCATGGAGAGTCTTATGATGATGAGGTAATGTGTCCTTATAAGTGCAGAGGTATCCAGATGAGTTCCCGCTTTCCCCCAGCCTCCCAATGGCACGGCACAAACAACAGGTAACTGCACTTTCATCCTCACCTTCTACAGTATGAAAAAAAAATCTCAAATCTCTTGATTTTTGAGTAGGTAAAGAAACAGGGTGTGACTAGATCTGCCCAAATCTGTTTCCCGGATTTTCTCGCATTTACCCCACAAAATCCGTTTTGCAAGTATAAAACCCGCGGACAGATTTGGTCGGTTTTATATGCGTGGATTAATCAAAATATGCCATTGGATACAATCTGTTGACGAATTTATAGAATCTAATCCGTGTTCAGCAATCCGTTGGCGGATTCTTAAGAATCAGCCAACAGATTGCTGAATCCACAGATTGGATTCTGCAAATCCGTCCACGGGCTGAGGAATCCATGGAGTACATTGGTAATAATAATAAAAAATCTGTAAAACACGAATCGTCCTTTTGATATTGATCCGCGAAAATCTGCAGACCAAAGGAACTGGCCAATCCGCTGTGGATCCATATCCACCCAAAAAATGTGCCCATCTTTAGGTGAGACATAGAGGGTGGTACTGGACTTTATGTTGGATAGATGTTGTTGCTGATGGCCTACGTGGCAATCTAGAAGCTGTCCTGCTCATCCCTCCAGCAATGCTATCTCTATGCCACCACGACAACATATTCATTATCATCACACTTCTTCTCCTCTTCCTCCTCAACAGTTTTATATTGTGCAATACTGTGTATTGCTGCTGAGGCTGATAAGATTTTATTGCCTACCCTCTTTGCCATTGACAGGGCCATGCACTGATGATGATGATGATGATGACAAATGGTGTGGCATTGGCTGCTGTTGTCTCACAGTATGTGCTATTTCTGATGCTGATAATGATGATGTTTTATGTGGGCGTGGGTGTTTTTTTTTTACTTAGAAATATAGAATATATATGCATGCCAATTCTGATTTTAAGTGTACTGCTAATAATAGGAGCACAAGTGCTACTAGTTGTGGTGGTCATGGCAGCCAATAGCTCAGAGCGATTGACTGTCATAATAATCATTACATTTTTTCTGCTGCTACCACCAACACCTCTAACAGCTGAAGTAACATCAAGGATCATATAATCACCTCCTACACTACCATCAGAGTCGCTCTTCACCATGCTCTTCATTAACATCAGCACCAGCATCATCATCTACTGCCTCCATGTCTGCCTCTACCTCAACATTCCATTCTCCCTCCTCCTAACCAGAGTCCTGCAGTGTAAGTGCTAGAGTAGGTTCAGCTGGTGACCTTGCACAAGCATAGCCAGATTCAGAAAAATACTACTCTCCATGCAGTTCGACTCCTCTCCGACTCTGTGATTTGCCAATACAACTAGACACAGAAACTTTGGATTCGATGCTGTTAATTTTTAAACAAAAAGTTGTACATTAAAAATAAACAAAAATGAGTGAAACAAAAAAGTTCAAGCTCTCTTCAGAACTCTGGATAAATCGATGTTTAACCTTAAGTGCTCTGGTGGCTACCCCACTTACCGGTTAAACATACACCAGCAAATCAGAACACAGGTTTCCTTATCTTCCCAACAATTTACAAGGCAGCTTTACCTTTATCAGGCTGTGAGAGGTATGGAGAATTAAGGCAGGTATGTCCTATTAGCAATTCTGCACCTTACTGTATGTGTTGCTTGATGGGAACTATAGTTTCTAGAGTAAACCAAAAAAGGTAAAAGGCTGGTAGGATTCTGGATTCTAAGTACCTTCCCTCTATCACGTTTCCCCAGAAACTGTCACACATCCTCCTCCCCTGCTCAGACCTACTGGGGTAGGCCATCCGCCATCTGCATTAACTAGTTTTGTTTCTGCTCTATGTTTTATGGAGAAGTAAAAATATTGCCAGCTGCGGAACTAGCGAGTTACTCCTGCATTTTTTTCTCTATTTTTGCTCATCCATTTAGTGATCGTTATATGTGATTAGCTTAAATTGCCTTCCTAAGGCCAGTGCCCATTTAATATCTAGAGACTCTTCCTCTACAATGGAATCGTTTTTTTCTAAAGCGTTCAGTTTCCTGCTCAAATACAAAACGGAATATTCCTTGCACTGAACCTGTTGGGACAGTAAGGCTCCAGATCATAGTATGCCTTCTGAGGTTCCCCACTTAGGAACGGTGTCAACAGATAAGCCCACTGTTCCATTGGCCAGCCCTTTCGTTCCACGGTCCAAATATCATGAGGTATGCCTCCACATCATCACTGTTAACTTTTGGAGGAGGTTTACTATGATTGCCTTTTTCGTCTGGGAGTCTGAAATGGGATCTGAGTAAGCTTTGCAAACAGAGCATGTATCTCCTGCTGCTGCTCATCTGCTTATCTGGTTTGCCTCTGCCAGCACAAATAGCCTGTTGTTGTGTAGGTGTGGCTTGTAGTAAAGCCTCAAGTATATCCTCCATTTTTTTTCATTCAAACCCATAGACTAATTAGTGCTGTGCCCGCATTCTCCACCACCTGTGAAACGTCCACCGGTTTGAGGGTTCTTAGCACAGTGTTCTAGGGTAAGGAATCACAGAAAGTTTGAATTCAATGCTCAAGTTTATTTTTAAACAAACAGTTGTGCATTCCAAATAAAAAAAAATAAGGGAAACAAAAAAAAAGTTATAGTTCTCCTTAGAACTTTAGCTAAACCCTAAATGCTGCAGGCAGCTACCCCACTCATCAGTTAAACATACACCAGAAAATCAGACCACAGGTTTCTTTATCTTCCCAACACTTTAACAGGCAGTTTCATCTTTTGACCAGGCTATGAGAGATAGTGGCAATTAATGTCAGGTGTGTCCTAGCAGCAATCCTGCACCTAATGTGTTGCTTGCTAGGAACTATAGTTTCTAGAAGACACCGAAAAAGGGAGAAGGGTGTGTAGATTCTGGGTCTTAAGTTCCTTCCCTTTTTCACTTTTCCATGGAAACTGTCACACTGCATTAACACTCCCATCCCAACTCCACAAACCTAATGGTGTGTGTGTCCTATTTACAGTCCCTGCAGTAAAAGACCTTAGAGGAAAATCTAAGAGAAATTTGAGTAATTAAGAACAATTGTAACGAACTTGCAGTGTACATTGACTTTTAATGCTTGGAGACTTCTTTGTCTTTCATTTTTGCAAAGCTTTTTGCAAGAAAATAATGGTACATTTTGCACAATGGTACTTTTTATCACGCATTAAGTAACCCATCTTCATCCTATTAAATAAGAACTGGGTTCCTGCTAGCTTAACAAAATAAAGATGTGGGTCAGGTTGTAAGATGTTCCAAACTGGAGCAAGAAACAGCACCAGATTCATTGAAGAAATGGTATCCAATTGAAATTGGTAAGAAATTAGATTTTCTCCTGTGATAAACCTAGTGCAGAGTTTTTGCAGTTGGGAGACCTTGAGACATCACCTCAATTATGCAGTATATGCTGTTCTGAGATCCTTAATACTCAGCGCATGAATGGAACATTGTACATAACTGTTTTGGCATTTCATTGGGATGACAGATTCAACAGATCCCTTGCAGCTGTTTGAGCTGAGTGTTCTGTGTATGAGTGCGGAGCATGTGGCACCTGTTGTGGTGACATAAAACCAAGTCTGAGGATAGTGGTGTAATGTCTGTCACAGAAAAACAATGCAAGGGAGTGTGCACACAGGTGACACTTAATATTCAAAAGCATTCAAGCGCACAGAGACCTGGAATTTGACTTCAGATAAGGTTATTTTGGTCCAGTTAATCTATTTGTTTTCTCTTTTTACAGCAAACACGTAAAAAAAACTTGATCCGTTGGTTGTCAGAGGTGCCAGCAATTTATTGCATGCCCTTCTGGCATAGAAAGGGTTAAACTCTGTGTTTGTAGCTGTCTTTCTTTGTGCCGACCTTATAACATGTTGTAATGAATAACTAGGGAAATAACTCATATTGCCATCACTGTTTTCTCAGAATACAGAAAACACAAATTGTTAGTAATATTTAGGGGGATTTTTTTCTTCTATATCTATCCTGAACCCATTGATTCATCAGATTGGGGGTCTCCGAGGTTCCTGGAATGCCGGCCCAAGACATTGTTGTCATTTTATTCTGACTCTCACCAGCACAAAAAAAAATACAAGTTAAATATTTAAACAAATACCAATATCAGGCGAGATTGCTCTTTAAATATGAAATCTTTGGTTCAAAAGAGTTTAGTTACAACTGTGCAGAATACATAGAAAAAATGTCCAAGCGCATCAATAATTGTGTGTGTTATAAATTGTTACTATTTGGTCATATAGACCTATAATAAAAATATATACCATGTAAAACAAAAACGAATACTGTTTGACATATAGTGGACTGAAACAGAAAAGAATCCCTATGGTGTGGCACTAGGAGAGACACCCTAATTAAAACAAAATCTTTATTGAGTAACTTTAAAATTAAACTGTTTGGAGACCACAGACACAGGACATAAACATAACAACAATTAAAAAGACCGAAGGGGTGTGGGGCTAGAGTGCTGGTAACAGGATAATATATATACTGTATAGCCATGCATAATAATGGTATATTACTTTCCTCTCTGTTGGCAGTAAGTCCTGGTAAGTACAGGTATGCCAGCAGTAGTTATGGAGGTTTTCCCTCACACCATGGTGAGGTGCCCTATGTATGGAGGGGAGTGGCTGTATGCTCTGAGTCCCTGGATAGTGACATCAGGGATGCGCCTGCCTCCTGAAGTATATAAGGCACAACACAGTTAGTTAGTGGTTGGTTCCAGCAGCTGTGGGAAGTTGTTGGGAAGTTGTATTTTCTTGCATAAGGGATTGTAGGAACACTTTGTGACCCTAGTGCAGTAACTAGCGGTCCAGGTTGACCAATCGGCCTGTCTAAGCCATTCTGTGTCCAGGGACCTGGCACAGAGAGGATCTCCCTAGGAGAAGAGGGAATCCCACTTCAATTTGGGAGGGCGTACCTGGCAAAGGGACAGTGCGGAGAGATGTGCGTCTAGAGCCGGCAGCTGCATGGGGCAGTCTGCTACATCCCAAACTACAATAAAGATGGCCTTGTTAACGAAACCCCCACTGTGTGAGTGTGAGATTACTCAGCAGTGGCAGTCACCACCAAGAAGGAGTTCCTCACCAGGACCATCTCCCTGCGGAAACACAGATCCTGATGAGGTGGAGGCGCTGCACATGATGTAAGTTGAACTCGCACCCACTACCTCAGCTACCTGTCCTGATGACATCCCCTAATACCATCAAGCGGGAGACTCAGGAGTCCTGTTGCCTACAGGTGCACCACCAAACACGAACACGTAATGGGGGTTGGTTGTTAGAGTGCCCAGGCCAATGTGAGATTGGGGGGGGGGGAAACCAGTTACATATATATATCTGTTACTAGACTAAATGTGACACATAAGTAGTGTGGGTAAAGCCTATATAGGAGCCTGAACAGACAAAGTATAGTCTGAATGTAGACCTATAACAGATCTGTATAGCCGAAGGTGGGTGAGGATAAGCACTGTTTGACATATATTTGTAAGTTTTCAACCGTATGAGTGATATAAATGAATTAACACCACAGTGCAGAAAATATTGAAAAAACTTCTCTGTAAGTAGAGGGTCTGCAGCTACACTGGAAAAGCTGAGGTCAGGGTAACGCCAGCTAAATGATAAAAAAAGAAGAAAGCGCAAAACCGTCACAGTGTAGTATATAACAAATAGTGGGTTTTATACCTACACGCTTACTTGATTTTCTATTCTGTACGTGTACACTATTTTTTATATACTACACTATGAGGGTTTTGCGCTTTCTTTTTATATCCACATCTGTGCAGAAGCGAGGACTTAGTGCATGAAAGTAATTTACATTGCAATCAAAGCAATGTAACCCATGCAGTTTGCTTGAATTGTGCATTGATAATTATTCCAATAAAATGATGCATCTGTAGGGGTTTGTTAGCACTTGAGCCCTTTGTTTAACTCTTTTGTATGTGACTGCACTATTTTACCTGTTGTCCTGTGAGCTCCCATTAAAAAAATATCTATTTCCTCCTCGAGGTGTTATTCTACAACAGACAAAATAAAAGCTAATTATGACTATTTAACAGGCATTCATATTGAAGTATGTGACCTGAATGATAGAGCGAAAAAGCAAGCAATTTCAAATAGGAAATATGATTTTGGTTGCCTCAAAGGAGTCTGGGGAAAAAGCCATAAGGCATCCAACAAGATCGGTATATTAAAACCTCATCACTGCCAAGGCAGTTTCCACCTGCGTGGCCAAGGGAATGTTAAGGTTTTTGCAATAAAAGTTTCAAACAATGATTTGTGTGTCTACTGTACACTGTATCCAAGTAACACTTCCACTGTTAAACATTTACTTGGTGTTGGTCCCACGGGCATATTAAGTCATATGACTGCTGCAATCTCAATAATATGCAAAACAAATATTTGTGTTTTTTTTTATTATTATTCGCAAAACAGTATTATAATATTGCTATTCAATTGTTGGCTGAATGGGTCATATTACACACCATACTGTATAAACCATTATTTCTTTTCTACTATAAGTAAAGATAACATTCAATACATTTTCTTGATGTAAAGTTAATGTATCTACATGAGAAAAGGTGGTTGGTAGCATTCCACAGATTTGTATTCACCACTTTTTTTTCTTGTAATAAAGCAACTAAACAATAATGTACCCCGACTCAATTTCTATATAATCACTATATATTTTATATATAAGATTTATAGATATTATATAATCTTGGGATGGGTCACTTTGAACTTACATAAAAGGTAAATATGTAGATTGCCCCTTTTTCTGACAGATACGTTGTGTTAGATTATTCTGCAGAAGGGTAGGAGTGCACTTTGACTCCCCTGCCCCAGAGTTTTATTCTTATAAATATAGGGATATCCTAAATGAGAGAGGGCACTACCAATGTCAATCAAAGGTAACCCCATATTTTTAGGAACAAAAAGTGAAGATAAACCGTGTTATCTAATAGCGCTTAAATCTACTTCGTTACAAAGTGAAATCTATATGAGGGTACAAAGAAATATAAAATACCCAAAATAAATAGTGCTTAAATACGTGCCTAATTTAAATCAACTCAAATAGTGATTTTGTGCATATAATTAAATAAAATACAGACTTAATCCGATGCTACTCAAGCTTTGATGAGGATTGCTTTCTCAATCCACGAATTTCTTAGGTGTCCAGAGAGATCAGGGACCGCAAAGTCATGTAAATAAAAGAACATATACAAATAGTGCAATATGTCTTGAGCCTTGTTTTTGTAATGAATTTTCAATATCCCAATGACATTTATACTAACAGATTTATCTGTTTTATGGTGTACATAAAGGTTTCTTTATACTTCAATCTTTATGGGGTTGTTTAGAAATGTGTTCCTGGAGTTGGTCTTCCGGAACACATCTGTTTGAATTTTTCCATTAATTTCAATAAACAATTGAAGATCCAGAAAATTAATGTGATGTAAATGAAAATTAGCAGTGAATTTGAGGTTATATAAATTGTGATTAAGATAGTGAATGAATGTAATGTTCTAAGATTACCCTTCCAAATAATAATGAGATCATCGATGAATCTCTTGAAAAAAATAATATTGCTACGAAAAGTGTTGTTGGTGGAAAAAATAAATTGTGACTCCCATCACCCCATAAAAAGACTAGCATAAGAGGGTGCAAAACTTGTGCCCATAGCTGTGCCAACTTCTTGTACAGAAAATTTGTGTTCAAATGTGAAGAAATTGTGAGTTAGGAGGAAAGTAATAGCTTCCAAAATGGCGGACAGCTGCCAAACCGTGATCATGCTGAATATAATATGAATATAAGGAAACCACATCCAATGTGACCCACAAGTATTGACTGTCACAAGCGACTTCTATAAGCTTTCTCATAAGATCACCTGAATCCAAAATAAAGGACGGTAACCTTTTTACAAATGGCTGCAAGAATTTGTTGATGTATCTCGACAGCCCATCTCCCAAAGATCCAATACTGGAGACTATTGGCCGACCAGGAGGGTCGACCAATGTCATGGATCTTTGGGAGATGGTGAAAGATGGGGATTATGGGATGTGGGTTGATAATGAAATCAACCTCATTTTTAGATAAAACTTCTGTAGTAACTCCCAATACTACAAGTTTAGTTAGGGCTTTCATATATTCCAAAGTGGGGTTTGATGGTAGTACAGAGTAAGAGGATGGATCCTCCAAGCCTCTCTGATGTAGCTCACCCAACTCTGCACCACCACCGCTCCCCCTTATCTGCACTTTTGATCACCAATAAGGAGTTATTTTGCAAGGTTTTTAGAGCTAATCTTTCATCCTTGCTCAAATTGCCGGTATCATAATGGGAAAAAGAAAACCCTTGTGCTAAAAGGCGGAGGTCCCTACTCACCAAATTTTCCAACATAGTGCGAAATTGGCCCTTCACATACACTAAGTAGGTTAAAAAATAGAGCTTTTTCTAAGACCTGAATCCCATTGAAAAAAAGTGGGAATGGAGGATCCCTGGGAAGGAACAGACTGTTCAAGCCAGAGATCCTCCATATCTTGAATCGCACAAAAATCCTTAAGTGTACACAATACTTCAGATACAGCTGAGTCAGTGTGCAATGGGGGGGCGCCATCCCTACTGGAGGCTAGTGGTTGGTTTTTACTCCTTGATAAAGAACCTTGCGTTCGAAACGTGTAGGAGGCTTTCCTTATGTTCTGATACTCCATTAAAGATTTTTTTTGTATTATTGGATCCTCTCCCTGCTCCTGTTTTGGCTGTGCTCTACTTCTTTTGCATTTTCCCTCTCCAACTGGTGCATGCAAGAAACTAAGCCTTACTTCCGGGTGCACCAAGCTTCCGGCATGCACCTGTTGGAGATAGAGACATTACGTGGGACAAGACAGCAACTGAGGAGAACTGGGCCCAGCTGTCAGGCCTCTGGTTGCTGTTGCTGGGCCCCAGCTCTCCTCAGCTGTGGTCTCCTCTTTCCACACCATGCCTCTCTCTCCAACCTGGGTGTACCTGGAACACAGACTCAGCCTCAGGCACGTATTTGTGGGGGTGGTAAGTATATTTGTGGAGAGGGGAATAGTATTGGAGATAATTGTATTTGGGAGTGGTGTTGTGGTGTTTGTATCTGGGTGTATTGGGGGGTAGTTTTGTATTGGGAGGTGTTATTGTGTGAATTGGTTGGAGGGGGTTGTATGGTATTGGGGGGAATTGTGTGTGGCCAGGGGACAATTGTTTCTACAGTATATATATATATATATATATATATATATATACATACAGTGGTTGACAAATCACCAAAAATCTACTCGCCACACAAAAAAATCTACTCGCCACCTAGTACCAAACGTGTGCTGCTTGGGCCAATATTTACTCGCCCGGGGGTTAAATCCACTCGCCCGGGGCGAGCAAATGTATAGGTTTGTCGAACACTGTATATATATATAGCAAATGGAAATACAACTATATGCTCATTTGCATGTCTTAGGCAGGTCTGCAACCCCGTCTTTCACCATTATCACCCAGCACACAGCACTTCCACTGCAGCAAGGGATTCTGGGAAATGACATGCAAATGAGCACACAGTGCCACTTTTTGCTTCAAAAACCATTTTTAACATGGTTCCTTATAGGCTTAAGCTTGCTGCATGGTCACAGCTTTGAGCACAGCCAGGGTTAAGATGCATAGCCAGAACACCCACCCACAGACAGCCGTTTCGACCTTAATGGGTCTCATCAGTGTGGGGTTGGTTAACTGGCTATGCAAAGAAGCAATAAGGATGGGGTTTACCATACTGAGTTAAGTTATGGTGAGTAAAAAAAGTGACAAAACCCCTCCACAGCAAAGCATATAGCAAATGGAAATACAACTGTATGCTCATTTGCATGTCTTAGGCAGGTCTGCAACCCCGCCTTTCACCATTATCACCCAGCACACAGCACTTACACTGCAGCAAGGGATTCTGGGAAATGTATATATATATATATATATACATACACACACACACACACACACACAGTCATGTGATAAAGAAAGTACACCCTCTTTGAATTCCATGCTTTTATATATCAGGACATAATAACAATCATCTGTTCCTTAGCAGGTCTAAAAATTAGGTAAATACAACCTCAGATGAACAACAACACATGACATATTACACTGTTTATTGATTTATTTACCAACAATAAAGCCAAAATGGAGAAGCCATGTGTGAAAAACTAAGTGGATTTTGATGAATCCGAGCGGAAAGGAACTGCCCTAATCTGTTTGGGGATTTTACACCATTAAATGGATTTTGGGGGTAACATCAGCAAAAATCCGGTGAAATGGATTTGAGAGGATTTGCCATCTCTAATTTTTAAGATTTAGTTGGTAGTAAACCTTGTAGGCCACGTGCCTGTTAAAAAAAAAAAATCACTGATCTGCTAAATCAGTTAACGTAATGATAACCGAACTTAACGTTATGTTAAAACTAACCATGTATCTTCAAAGGACAATAATGTTGTAATATTGAGCCATGTTTTCTCCACAAAAGAGTATAGCGTTAACTATAACTACCAGTAGTGATAATGACATGCAAATGATATGCAAACAAGATTTTATCATAACATCACATATCCACTAAAGTCTGTGGCGGTTAACATGGGGACAAAGCAATATGTTAGTGTAACGGGTATTCCCCCACCCAATCGCAAATTATAGTGTGGGTGCGGAGAACATACAGTGTTACCTGCATGTGGTGCTTTACCTGTTGGCTCACAGGAGGGCTGAGCTTCCGCCACGGGGAACCTGGGGCAACTATATGATACTATGAGTAACCGCGTACTCGGTGCAGCGCCTCCACCTGCCATGGCTCCCACCATAGGGGGAGTAGTTCCTCGCAGGACACATACAAATAACTCGCACACCTATTTGTATTGTAACTAAGAACGTTTACTTGGGAACATAAGAAACAGCATACAACACAAATAGAATCACCCTGAATAACGGGTGTCCCTCCCTAGAGGAGACACTAACCACTGCGTCTCTCACAACGCTAACGCTATCTTGCGCCACGGCAGACGCCAACACTTTATGCGCCACGGCGGTCGCCAACACTTTATGCGCCACGGCAGACGCTAACACTTTATGCGCCATGACGGACTCTAACACTTTATGCGCCACGGCGGACGCTAACACTTTCACTGAATGATCCCACCCCGTGTCCGATAACCCCACCCAATGTCTCGCACTACCAAGTCAGATACAGGTCTGTGTGTGTGACTGCGCAGCCACTATGTCTGGTGATAGGCCTTGTTGGTGCACTTGATGTTATGGGTTACCTGCCGAGCACTCCAGTGCTCGGACCTGCAACGGGCTTCACAAAGGGTCAAGGCGAGCTCCTGCACAATATCCGTGATCCACCGTAGGATGATCCATCAGGGGCGATCCCACCCTGAAAATAGTCCAGCTCTCTCCCAGCAAGACACGCAATGTTCTTTGTTCCCTACTATCAAATAGCTAATGGGGCAAAGTCCCTAACCTAGGGCCTGTCCCTACAACACTCCACTAGGGTGACTCAGGGCTATCTGGGGCCTAGGGGGATTGCTGGCCTAGTGCAGGGAGTCACTGACTCCTGCACCCTACCTCCTTCCCCTAGCTGCTCCGGTCACCACCTGCCAACGTGCTGACAACCCGCGAAAAGTTTCTCTTTGCTCCTGCAGGGAGTCACTGTGCCCTATTGGGTCCCTGGCATCACGTGGGGCGCGCAGAGGCTCATGGGACTCGTAGTCCCTGCCTAGAGACTTCCCTGGTAGGCTAGGGTTTCACGGGCCCCTATCTGCGCATGCGCGAGCTGTCTGGAGTTCTCCCGGCGCCTGCTCTAACTGCGCATGCGCGATCTATCTCTCAATGGCGGCGCCCTGCTCCGCTAGCCGCCGGGACCCTAACGACGTGACCGCGGCCTTAGCAACACCCGATCGCGTCCCCGGCAAACGGCCGCATACCGAGGGAGACGCGCTGCTCCCTGCTCCGGCCCCCACCTTCCGAATTGGCCGTCGGGTCTGCCGCTTGATCCCGGCAGCACCCACCATCGATCCTGGCCATAGCCAGGTAAGAAGAAGAACGCAGGCAAGAGGGGTGACCTAGCTACATTAGTTAGGTATTTTACAATGTCTGGGTGTGTTCAACACCACCATTAGGCATAATTTAACTAACACAGCGTTAGTTATCTGCATTATTTACCTTCTTCTTTCTTTCTCAACTTGAGATAAAGACCTATCTCAGGGTCTGGATTGGACTTCTTGTCACATTATTGGAACATAACGCAATGTTATGCTACAATAATATGACGTTAAACCATTGTTAATGAGATAGAGTACAACCATATTAGCTTTGAGGACACCATGTTAACTCAGAGAACATAACGCCCGTACTTGGAACATCACATTATAAGCCCTGACTTAACAGGGCTTTGTGGACGTGGCCTATGAGATGCCACTTGTTCAAATGACTCAGTGTCTTCCTCTGGGCATCCTGCACAGCACAACTCAGCTGCAAAAACAATTCACTACTCCATCTGTCCTTGTCTTTAGGCAAAGCTAATAACCTACAGGTACCAGCTGTGCAGAATTGGTACAGATAACATTATCACATTAGCTTATTTTATGCATATCTGAAAGATAACTACTGAAATATGTTAAAGAAAGATGATTGGATAATGCAATGTATTACATTTTTCTGCCAGTTTACTGTTGTCATAAATGTTTTCAATTAATTGTGTTGAGTGGTATACGTTGAAATGTGAACTTTAATTGCTCATAAAAAGTCAGCGTGGCATGAATTACACTAGCATAAACATCAACTACAAAAGTTACATTTCCCTTAGTTGGGAGCGAGTAGTCTAGTACTTATATTTATCTGTTTTCGTATTTTTGCTTTCAGTCATATTTTTGGTATACGTTTGAACATTTGAAAAAACTTTACTTAGAATTTCTCTATTGCTATCAATTGAAAGTATCAGTAAAAATATAATCATTTTTGTTTGGGAACTTCACCTTAGAAGATAACTGCCCAAACGGTCTTCCAATCAAAACAACTTTAGGGCCATATTCAATGAAGTCCAAAAGTCATTTTTTTGGGGGGGTGGGGGCAAAGTGTATGTTCATATTTTTGCAGTGTGTAACCAACTAAGGTGAAATGCATAAAAGGTTTGTTTTACATTAATACAATACTTTAAATGCCAAGGTCTCCTGACTACAAAACAACAGTAAAAAGCTGAACCAAGTTTATTAAAAAAAAATGGACATTTATTTCGATAAATGTTGGACTACTTTGTCTCTCCGAGTTTGCACTATTTCAGGCTGAGAGACTTTATTACTATTGATGAGTGAAACTTTCTGTCTCAGTAATGAAGTTGACAAATTTGGGAAATTCAAGGCTGAGAAAAAAGGTGCAAATATATGAATCGTCACAAAAAATTGCTAGTATAGTGTAATATAGATAAGTGTGAACTTAGCAAGTTCGGTTCGATATATATATATATATATATATATATATATACACTGGCGACACACTTTATTCGAGCTCGGCTAGTCCCACGAATTCGGGTATACCCGGGTGTATTGAGGTTTGTGACGGTTTTCTGCCCGAGTGCATTGAGTTATTTTCCAAGCAGGGATTGAAGCATTTTATTCCCGCTGGCTGCAATACTGCACAGTATATATATATATACTGCATTACAATTCATGAATTTATGCCATCTGGTAGACACGCGAAGCATTGCAGCCTATTAAATCCTAATCATTATCATTTAACAGATCAGCCGCCCATCAGCCAGGCATGAACCCAGGCTGGGAAGGCAAACGCAACGGGGCTTGTCAGAGGTGAGGAGTGGCGCATTCCAGGTATCTGCCAGGTATATACCGGGTATTTGCTCGAATAAAGTGTGTCGGTGCAGTATATATATATATACAGTTAGGTCCGGAAATAATTGACACTGACACCATTTTCATAATTTTGGCTCTGTACACCACCACAATGGATTTGAAATGAAACAACCGAGATGCAATAGAAGTGCACACTTTCAGCTTTAATTCAAGGGGTTGAACAAAAATATCGTATGAAACATTTAGGAATTGCCACCATTTTCATACGCAGTCCCCTTATTTCAGGGGCTCAAATGTAATTGGACAAATTAACACAATCATAAATACATTTTTCATTTTTAATACTTTGTCGAGAATTCTTTGCAGGCATTGACTGCTTGAAGTCTGGAACGCGTGGACATCACCAAACGTTGAGTTTCCTCCTTTGTGATGCTTTTCCAGACCTTTACTGCAGCTGTCTTCAGTTATTGTTTGTTTGTGGATCTTTCTGCCTTAAGTTTTGTCTTCAGCATGTGAAATGCATGCTCGATCGGGTTGAGATCAGGTTATTGACTTGGCCATTGCAGAATATTCCACTTCTTTGCCTTAAAAAACTCCTGGGTTGCTTTCGCAGTATGTTTTGGGTCATTGTCCATCTGTAAAGTGAAGTGCCGTCCAATCAACTTCGCTGAATTTGGCTGAATCTGAGCAGACAATATATCCCTATACACTTCAGAATTCATCCGGCTGCTTCTGTCTTCTGTCACATCATCAATAAGCACTAGTGACCCAGTGCCATTGGAAGCCATGCATGCCCATGTCATCACACTGCCTCCACTGTGTTTTACAGATGATGTGGTAAGCTTCGGAACATGAGCCGTTCCAAGCCTTCTCCATACTTTTTTCTTCCCATCATTCTGGTACAGGTTGATCTTAGTTTCATCTGTCTAAAGAATGTTGTTCCAAAACTGGGCTGGCTTTTTTAGATATTGTTTGGCAAAGTCTAATCTGGCCTTCTATTCTTGAGGTTTATGAATGGTTTGCACCTTGTGGTGAACCCTCTGTATTTGCTCTCGTGAAGTCTTCTCTTTATGGTAAACTTGGATAATGATAAGCCTACCTCCTGGAGAGTGTTCTTCACTGGGCTGGATGTTGTGAAGGGGTTTTTCTTTAAAATGGAAAGGATCCTACAATCATCCACCACTGTTGTCTTCCATGGACGTCCAGGCCTTTTTGTGTTGCAGAGCCCACAGTGCGTTCTTTTTTTCTCAGAATGTACCAAACTGTTGATTTGGCCACTCCTAATGTTCCTGCTATCTCTCTGATGGATTTTCTTTTTTTTGCAGCCTAAGGATGCCCTGTTTCACTTGCATTGAGAGCTCATTTGACCGCAAGTTGTGGGTTCACAGCTACAGCTTCCAAATGCGAATGACACACCTGGAATCAACTCCAGACCTTTTACCTGATAATTGATGCTGAAATAACGAAGGAATAGCCCACACCTGTCCATGAAAAAACTTTTGAGTCAATAGTCCAATTACTTTTGGTCCCTTGAAAAAGAGGGGGCTACATATTAAAGAGATGTAATTCCTAAACCCTTCCTCCAATTTGGATGTGAATACCCTCAAATTAAAGCTGAGAGACTGCACTTTAAGCCCATATTCATTATTTAACTGTAACTTGAATTTATTTTGGTACAGTGTCCAATTATTTCCGGACCTAACTGTATATATATATATTTTTTTTAAAGTTAAAAGATACGCAAAAAAAGTTAGATAGAACTTTTCAGCACAAAATATTAAAGTCCCGTATGACTTATAAAACTCCAAAAACACGTACATGTATACACACAACATGTAGAAAGACACCTGTAAACACACTTCAGATACCTGGAAAATAACATAATTTGAATATGCTCTGCTCCTCTACAGTCAATATTCCTGGATGGGCAAATGTCTTGCAAATCTGGCCAATTTAGTGATAAAAGGGCAAATTATGCCCAGTTCATACCACTGGCAATGGTGAACAGAAATGGAGAGGGAGACATTTTCTAGCAAGGGCCTACTTGGGGACCACCTACTGGGTGTATGCTCTTTCGTATGTGCTTTTGTGAAAATGTGACTACATCTGTTTTTGGATATTTTATTTACGTTAATATAAGGTACAAATCCGACCTAATCTGGGGCCCGATACCCTGTCGAAAACCGGAGTCACCCATGTCCCTTGAATACCCATCCTCAACATTGATTACAATTCTTGATCCTCTCTTGCTTATAGAATAATTGTCTCAAAATAGTTTTTCAATCAAAACTTTTCTTCTTCATCTTCTATCTTCATATCAGATGTCCGTACCTACCAGTCCTCTCTCCACGTCAAGTAAAGTGTCATGCGAGAGCGCGGCCCTTACATTGGGCCAGTCACCGTTGCATAAAACCAGTTTGACGGTGATGTGGAGGGTCAACCAATCAGACAGGTTACTCTGCCATGTGGTAACTACTCTTGTTCAAAGAAACATCCCACCAATGTCTAACGATATTGAGGGGGTATGCAAAGGGTGTAGTTAGTCTAGTGTTTGGTATATGTCAACTATTTTGTTGCTCTTAGTGGCCAGCTAGTGGTCTGCACAGTGTTTGGAAGGTGGGAGAGAAAGAGAGAGAGAATATTCCAATGAGTTAAATTAGCATATCTCCAAGCCAGTATCTCTCTCAACTCTCCTGAAAAACTCATATTTCAGGGACTGTGTGTATCGAATGTTTACAATGAATTTACAAATAGTTACCCCGAGCAGAATTGCATACATTCACACACATTGTTAAAGGCTTTTTTTTTAAACGTTAGGTGAATCAACTTTTTATTTTTTATCAGTCGCTGAATATTCACATTTGCAAATAAATGCCGTATTTGTGGTGAGTTTCGAATGTTGGTAAATAATTTGCCCATCTCTGGTAATAAACCAATAATTAGTAATTTGCATATGCCTCATTGAGACTATCACAGAAATATTGCCCCAGTAAAAAGCCTGTGCTTTACAGCTCGTGATATGGCTTAAGTATTCAGGTCGATTTAACAAATTGTCATTTAATACTGATTATGCCATTATTTCATGTGAATCTAGAGAATAGAGAACAAGGTGTTCTCAAATATCATTACAATTGTATCACCCCTATATCCGCCCCCTAAGGGAGATTTGCTGGTATATAGGGTATTGTCATGCAATGGTGCTCACCTGTTGGTTCTCAGGAGGCTGAGTCTCCGCGATGGTAGGGAGCTTTGGGGTACAGCATTGCCTTTGTGGGTGCAGCGCCTCACCTGTAGGGCTCCAGACATAGACAGAGGTTCATCCCCACAGGAACCTCCATAGCATAGAGTAAAAATGTTGGAGTGCCAGTAGTAGTACAACAGGTTTATTGGCACAACAGCAATTACAGCATCGTCCCTCTCTGCATGGCTCCCAGCCAAGGGTTATCATCCCTTCCCTGGGCAGGATAGGACTAGGCATCCCAGGGGCTTGAGGCATCCCATAGGCCAGGACTGCGCTCTAAGCACAATTGGGAATATAGCGCACAGCCAGGAGAGTGGGTCAAAAATAGTATATCAAAAATAGCGTTATTGGTCCATTAAAAATGGAGGTGTAACAGCCCTCCTACATGTTTCGTGCACAATGCACTTTATCAGCCCCAACTATTGCATTCTTTCTCCATCTGCCCAAGGACTGATACTCAGACAGAGGTATATTATGAACAAGGTCTTTATTGGGGACATCCACTGCAGATCTTCTTACAGCGATGTAAGGTCTCAGAGGCTCCATACCTCTGGATGGTCCTTTGCCCCTGGTAGTATAGGGCATCTGTGGCTGAATCATATGTTCTTCCAACCCAAAGGTTGAAAGTGAGCACGCTTATCCCACTATGGAAGATTCTGGTATCTATACTGCTTCCTCTCTCCTCCAGGGCAGGAACAGGACTGACTCTAAATTTGGCATTCCCCTAATTAGGACAGAAGGGGCAGGCTCATGGTCTATACATATCCCTGATAGGCTTACACAGGCCATGAGTCACCACCTTACTCCTGTCCATCATAGAGGAACATGGGTTGGGTCACAAGCCCATAAGATTAACCCCTTACAGCCTGCAGCTTGCAGGACTTACATAACAGGGCAGGGAAAGATAGGCAGAATGACATACCCTGTTACATATGTATAAGTAAGCTATCCCTGAGGTATTTTTGTTCACCACACCACTATGAGGATTTTAAGACTTTCTATTTATATACTTAATTTCATTGTGTATTAATATTTTTGGATGTAATTAAAGTTTTATTATTTTGGGGTTTTTATATTGCTGATCCAATTAGATCTATAAAGATCGCCTGTCAGAATACCAGTATGAAGGACTATGAGAGTCCTCTCATTTTTTCTGTTATGTATTGAGTTCAGCATTTGGGGAACTTTTGATCCTCAAGATCATCTCTAGATAAATCTCATATGTGTCCCCTTATGCACTTTACAAAGTAATTTATGGGGGATGAGGCACACATGCTAGGCCATGTGTGATAGGATTAACCCTAACATTGTCTGCTACCAACAAAACTTATAATACTAGTGCAGAGAAATATATAGCCAGGGGCTACATGGCTACACAATTTTGTTCAGATTTTCGACTTGTTCCGTGTCAGAGGGGCCCGTAAATCTTTGTTATGCAATAGACCTGGAATAGACCAATGACAACGTGGATACAATTCAATCATGCCACACTACAATTATGTCCAAAGCATTTTATCTATTTTTTGGTGAGTAACCAATGTTTGATTTGTACTTTTTTTTTCAACTCGAATTGATCTGTCTCTAAGAATTTTTCACATCAACTTGCCCCCAGCGAAGACATCTTTATTATCACACCTATACATAACTATGTTTCTGTCGTCAGTGACATTTTTACAACTAATGAGGTTGTAAAAGTAATAAAACTTGACATCTTGGAAACCGGTATCTTTTTATCTGATGTTTAAATATGTAATTATTTTCTCACAGATACATTACTTTAAGAGTTCTTCTTTCACATGTTTTAGTTTAAAGAACTGAAAATGCCTGACCATGAAGCTTTACATTCATTGTTGTTGATTCTTTAAATGACAAGTGAATTGTTTGTCTATATTATAGGGTGTTGGTGGTCTGTGCCCCTGTATGTAGCTATGAATGTAAGACCAATCAGATAATGCCTACAAAATACATGTAAATGTTTTTAAGCAGAGTCCATATTCTTTATTACAATTGTAAAATGTTTTGTTTGTGTAGGAGTTACTATAGATTTGCACTTATTTATGTTACTGAAATTGGCAATCCAAGCGGGTGATTTGTTTTGTAATTGTTTTTATTTATTTTAACATGAAATTGAAGCAGGGGGTCTCCGGAGTTTAACCCCATTCATTTTAGCACCGGGGGCCTCCTGATTACGGAGGGATTTACCTCCACATGGTGTCCAATAGTGGCTCGGCTGACAGTGATAATGTAATGGCCACTTTTCAAAGGTCCTGCACCCTGAGGACCAATAGGAAGCTGTGACATCATCCGTTGTGGCTTCCTTTGGCCCAGATGATGCGAGAGCTTTAAGAAGCAGAAACATACCAAAAACCACATCAGAGGTTAAATGATGAAAATAGGGTTCAGCTTCAGAGACACCCTGCTTCAATACTGTGTTTACAAAAAAAAACGCTAACAAAATCGCCTGCTTGGATTGCTCCTTTAAACTCAGATTTGTCACAACCATTCAAATTTGAAAGTGTCGAAGTGTTATGAACTTCAATTCAGAACTACTTTTAAAATATATTTTTTCCAGTATGGTAACACTATATTCTTAAATGAAAAAAAAAGAATCAGTGTGTAATGTTCCTTACAGGTACCAAGGGAACTGTTATCTTGCTAGGAATGCATGCTGGGTGTTTTGCTGTTAAAATTATTCCATATACTGTACAGTACTTATTCAGAAATGTGTTAACACTGTATATGAAAGTACTTTACTGTACTTGGTTCATAAAGAGAATGGTTATGTGGAGAAATGAAATTAGTTGGGGATGAAGTTAGTTGACACACTGATTATAACAGCATACGTATAGCAATTGTTTCACCTCCACACATCATTTTTCTGTATGTATATATATATATATATATATATATATATTTTTTTTTTTTTTAAACATGTTTCTTTTACATTTATCCTAATGCTGGCAATTGGAATACATAATCACAGATCATCTGTATGGTAAACATAAAAAGTCCTTAAACATTAACAAAATGTAAAATATATACAAATGTACAGTATTTGTGTTTAGCTGTTTTTGCAGCAAAAGAAATGTTTATACTTCCTGTTCTGTCCCAAGCGCACTGTGGCAAGTGAGTAGAGACAGGCAGCTTAACTCAATCCCATATACCAAGAAAGGGGAATGCTTCTTTTTTGCTGAAGTGTTTATTGGGCAGAACTTAAATAAAAAGGGTAAAAGGTACTGAGGGAAACACCGTGGGATGGGAAAAGGAAAGGAGGCTAGGATGGCAAATAAGAAAGCACTAGGTATAGGTAGGTAAATACTCCTGACAAAGCCGAGAACAGTTCCTGGTAGCTGGGCGAAACGCGTAGAGTAAACCAGCAGACCTATTTTGGTCTTGGAGGCGACCCGTAGCTGAACCAAACCTGCAGCCGTGACGTCAGAGGATCAGACGGGCGCACAGAGGGAGGCTCCGATCGAGGATACAGTGCCGTGGCATTCAGCCTGATGACCCAGGGAGGCGGTGAGCTGCTCGGGACATCTCCTACTCACAATTTGTGACCAATGCTTTTATTATATTAGCACATTGTAAGTGCGCATTTTTACCCATTCATTTTTTATAAAGTTTATATTATTGATCGCACTATGTAGTTTTCTCTCTCTTTATACATGCTGTATATGCTGACGGAGTATCGATTGGTGGTCCGGTGCCTTTATACCTTCAAGGGTGGCAACCCTATTTGCCAACTGCTTATATATACACTTTAGTCCTGTGAGTAGAACAGCTATATGAGCCAAGACACTGCCACATTTATTCACTTATTGTAATACGTCTGCACTTAAATTTGTGTATCTTGTTTTGTTTTCTCAACCCACTATATGCTCCCCCTGGATGTTCTGAGATAGGTAGGTAAATAACATTCACTTTACCAAGGGATATGTAAGGTGTGACTACTTACAATGGCTGCAGGGTTCAAAAAGGAAGTGTGTAAGTGTGCAAGCCGGAACAAGGCAGGGTCTGCACCAAATAGCAGGGAAGGAGGGGCAGCCCATCTCACAGAGGAGTAAAGGGGAGTTGCCAAGGCAACAAGCTCAAAAGCCAATGAGGGAGTTACACTGTAACAACATTAACACTAAAGAGTGACAGCAGTCACAGAACAGGAAAAAAACATACAGGGGACAGAACACTTACTGTAGACCTAACAACTGCTTGTAAAAACAAAACCTTTTGAATTTAGTGAAGAAGACAAAAGCTGTAAAATTAGCATTCCTTATGTACTGTATAAATATGAATTATGTCCAAAAAAAAAATGAATTAATGAAGTGCAAAATAAAAGAAGTGAAGTAGAAAAAGGGAAATACTTCCTAATATTGATGATTATATATTTAATACATAGTAGCCAGCATCCAGTGACATTGGAGTTACTGTATTTATTAGACTGGGATAGCGCATAACAGGACATTATTGCATGGAAACTCCCATTGAGTTAACTGGGAGTTTCCATGCAATGCTGCTCCAATTGGCACTACAGATGTATCCAGACTTATTTTCCCCAGAACCACAGTAAAAACAGCAAAATGTGTCAGCTCCGCAGAAAGTTAAAGCTGTGGCTGCCTGCATGGGGGTCTGTACTCCCCAATCAGATCCCCACAGAAGAATTCCCCACTACTGGGGGTTGCTTCAACCAGGATTCTGCAGCTTCCCCCGGCAATCGGGAAAATGTAATCTAGCTACATCTATATCTCTGTTTAATGGATAACCACCATTGTATGTGATTTGTGTGGACTTCCCTTTTATGGGAGGTGGCAAGTCCTGAGTCAGCCACCAGAATAAATTAATTGGGTTAACATGTTCATATAATAATAGTGTACTCAATCCTGTATTGTTGAAGGGGCCAGAAAAATGTACCGAGGGCCAACTCAGAATTGTTTTTTAAATGATTTTGTTTGAATGAGAAGAAAAGTTAATGGAGGAGTCGTTTGCAACACATATGATAATAACATGTATTATTTCAGCAAATTAACCTTTCCTGGTACTTCTGAAATGAATTGAATCATGTGCCTAAGAATCATGTGTCACATAAAACAATAAGTAGCCTGAAGAGACGATCCAGCTTTGCCTGGTTTGTTCTATGTCAAGTTATATGCAAGATAGGTGCAGAAGTGAAAAAGTATACAAAGACAAAAAATGGGAACATCCTTTAAAGGTTGCACTCCAAATTAAATGTAAAGCTTAACTTTAAATAAAAATGAATTAACCTTGTAATAAAACCAACTTTAAAACCCTAGAACTTCTATGCCAATAATGTATGTAATTCATATGACTGAACTAGTGCTTATCCTACCCATAGTCTCAGTTTTTAACATTATTAGTTCCCTTTTTTTCTTAAAAGACAAAAGTTGTAATGCAACCCTTATTTATTCATCAAAGATGGAAAAGGGGAGGTAAGTATAGAAAAAGCCCCCTCCAAAAAATTGGTAATATCAGCATTCCCCCTTGATCAACATTGTTAAATCAGAAGAAAAAATTGTTATCTTGACATGTCCCTTAAATATTGTCTCCTACAGTGTGTTTAGAAGTTGTAAGAAGTTGTTACATTCCAAAATATTGGTCCTGCCATTACTATTTTCAAAGAAGACTCAATATCTAAACCCTCTAATGTACATTTCCAAAGTAATGTGCTTCCTGTATATCAAAGCACAGTGATTGTGACAAAGATGATAACTTGTAGATTAGATCTCTAGCCACCAGCTACTCGCTGCTAAGGCCGAGATACACAATGCTCCGTTATTGACTTAGCGAGGCGTTAACATAGGGATTTAACCTGATGCTAGTTGTCATACCTAATAAGGCCTCGGTCCCGCTGCGCTCGGTGGCGCGGGCGGCCACACGCGAGTTCCCCACCAGCAGGGGAATCCTGCGGAGCCGGTCCCGGTCCCCCCTGGCTGCACAGCTTACTACACGCTGTGGCGCATCAGCCGCTATGGGATACAAGAGAATGGTGATCTCTAGCGTTGATGCGTCACGTGGTGTGGCTGTGAGCCAATGGGGAGGGGAGGCTTCGGGAGGAGGAGAGGCTTCGGGGAGTGGGGAGGAGTGTGGAGTGAAAGCAGTGTGAGTGCCTGTCTGTGTGTGTGTCTGAGTGCGTGCGTGCCTGTCTGTGTGTGTGTATGTGTGTGCCTGAGTGCGTGAGTGCCTGCCTCTGTCTGTGTGTGTGTGTGTGTGTGTGTTGCTTTACTTACCCGAGCCGTGGAGGGAGGGGGGGGAGAGTAGCGGGTCCCTCCGCTCAAGCCACGTCCCCCCTCCCGCTCAAGCCTCCCACTCCCGCCCACCTCCCGCTCCCGCTCCCTACAGACCGCATATCGCGGTCTGTGTATGTCAGCGCCCCGCCTGTCTGCAGTGCGGGCGCGCTGACTCTGGGAGCGGGGCCTTAGCCTAAAGATGGCAAGAGAGACTGTCACAGAGCCTCTTGTTTGTTACAGTCCCAAGTAATTTGCTTTATATACAACTCTCCAAACACATCTTTATGCTGTACAACATACAGAAACACCAAAAACACAAAAAGGACCACACCAAAGAAACTAAGGAAATACGCTAATTTAAATAATTTTATTCTATTTTGCATATCCATATTAGCATATTTCCCATGTATCTCAGGTATATTCCTTGTTGTGTATAGGTATCTCTCCACGTCTCTCTTCCTTTCTTGAGCGCAACTCATGTTATTTGAAGCTAACACAAGGTAGTGTAGACATGGCATTAAGCCTCTGTTAGTGAGCTATACAGTACAACGGCCGTTATTTTTGCAAAAAATTAGGTTCTTGGATAGGCCTTCACCTCAGGGAAAATAACGACTAGTAATGATTTTTTTTCCAATCTCGGCCAAAGTGGCAATATATCCCTAGAGTGAGGTATAGTAAAAAACCATAATAATCAATATATCTAATTACTATAATAAGTGAAGAATAGTATAATCATTTAAAACAATGATAATTGCAATGGCAGTGACTGTAGAGAGGACCTTAAGTTATGGACTATATTTCTAGTCTCATGTCACTTTCCTCTGGATGGGGATATGTCGCTTTCAAATGAATGTAATCCCTATTAAAAAATAAAAATGCAGAACCTAAACTCATGCCACTCCCCGAAGGATGTGTCTAAAGGTTCAGAGAAAGAATATGGACTAAAAGCAAATTTGATCATACACGGGAAGTAAAATTGAGAAGGAGACATATGGACATCGGTGTCCCCGACTGCTGCTCAACTAAGGCTAAGTCCCCGCTCCCTCTGTCAGCACGCCCGCACTGCAGACTTCCTGTCCGCTATAGTGATGTGCACTCACATCACTCAGCCCGATGCGCGTTTCTCACTACTCTGGGGTACCCACAGAAGAAGCACAGTTTTGGGAGAGGAGCACTTTTTCGATACTGAACTGCTGTATATTCATATTTGACAAATAAATAAGGGAATCACTATAACTATTGTTTAATCTTTATGAGAAATAATAATGTTAAAAACTGATACTATGGGTAGGATTAGCATTAGCTCAATCACATCAATTATATACATTTCTGGCATCAAAGTGCTAGGTTTTCAAGTTTTTGTTTTTTTACCAAGGTTCTTTTAATTAATTGTATTAAAAGTTCCATTGGGAAAAACGTGCTATAAGAAATAAAGTTGTTGTTATTATTATTATTATTATTATTATTATTATTATTAGTTAAGCTTTACGTTTCATCTGGGTTTTGAGTGCAGCATTTAAGTGACTTTTCCGTTTTGTTTTTGCAAATGTATAGAATGCAGATTTTTTTTTCTCTTCTTAGATTTGACACAAAAGCAAACGGATGTTCTGTATGGAGTTAATGTATTCTAACTGATACCTGCCACATAGATATCTCACCTTGCTAAAAATATTTAGCTTTTGCATGAACAGATGTGTCCTGTTTTGGTTTTTTTTCCCCCTCATTCCTGCTACTTTAGTGCAGCAAAAATTGTTCTTCTCTTGTATTGTTTATTTATACAAATCAGGAAAAAGTAGCAAATGTTTAGCAGCAGTTTTATGTAAATGTTAGATATATAGAATGTGTGAATGTATAAAATGTTTTGTGTACCCCACGCTAAAACAGAATTGATTCCATGTAGGTGGCCAGTAATTCGGATACATTGCTAGGTTATCAGAAAAGAAAGTCAGAAACATTAGTGCTTTCCAATCCTGCTATTGGAATGAATCTCTGTTATATGTTATAAGACGGGAGAGATATGCCTGAAATGTCCAAAGGCTTACATTTAATATCTTGTGTATTGTATTGTATGTCTTTATTTATAAAGCGCAATTAATGTACATAGCGCTTCACAGCAGTAATACATGTGGTAATCGAATAAATAACAGATAATATAAATAACAGATCATGGGAATAAGTGCTTTAGACATAAACATAACATTAAGGAAGAGGAGTCCCTGCCCCGAGGAGCTTACAGTCTAATTGGTAGGTAGGGAGAACGTACAGAGACAGTAGGAGGGAGTTCTGGTAAGTGCGTCTGCAGGGGGCCAAGCTTTATGTATCATGTGTCCAGAATGTTCACAGTGCTATTCGTATGCTTCTTTAAGCAAGTGTGTCTTAAGTTGGGTCTTAAAGGTGAATAGAGAGGGTGCTAGTCGGGTACTGAGGGGAAGGGCATTCCAGAGGTGTGGGGCAGTCAGTGAAAAAGGTTTAAGGCGGGAGAGGGCTTTAGATAAAAAGGGAGTAGAAAGAAGACATCCTTGAGCAGAACGCAAGAGTCGGGATGGTGCATAGTGAGAAATTAGAGCTGAGATGTAAGGAGGGGCAGAAGAGTGTAAAGCTTTAAGTGAGGAGAAGAATGGAGTGTGAGATGCGGGATTTGATTGGAAGCCAGGAGAGGGATTTCAGGAGGGGAGATGCTGAGACAGATCTAGGAAAGAGTAGAGTGATTCTGGCAGCAGCGTTTAGGATAGATTGTAGGGGAGACGGGTGAGAGGCAGGAAGGCCGGACAGCAGGAGGTTACAGTAATCAAGACGGGAGAGAATGAGGGCCTGAGTCAGAGTTTTAGCAGTCGAGCAACAGAGGAAAGGGCGTATCTTTGTTATATTGCGGAGGAAAAAGCGACAAGTTTTAGAAATGTTTTGAATGTGAGGGGCGAATGTGAGAGAGGAGTCGAGTGTGACCCCTTGGCAGCGTGCTTGGGCTACTGGGTGTATGATCGTAGTTCCAACAGTAATGTGGAAGGAGGTAGTAGGGCCAGGTTTGGGAGGAAGTATGAGGAGCTCTGTTTTAGCCATGTTGAGTTTAAGGCGACAGAGGGCCATCCAAGATGATATAGCAGAGAGACATTCAGAAACTTTGGTCTGTATAGCAGGTGTAAGGTCGGGTGTTGAAAAGTATATTTGTGTGTCGTCAGCATAGAGGTGATATTTAAACCCAAAAGATGTTATTAGGTCACCTAGAGAGAGTGTGTACAGAGAAAAGAGAAGAGGTCCCAGGACAGAGCCCTGGGGTACCCCCACAGAGAGATCAATAGAGGAGGAGGAGGTGTTAGCAGAAGAGACACTGAAAGTACAATGGGAGAGGTAGGATGAGATCCAGGATAGAGCTTTGTTATGAATACCAAGAGTATGGAGAATGTGAAGGAGAAGAGGGTGATCCACAGTATCAAATGCTGCAGAGACAAAAGAAAGACGGTGCAAAACAGCGCTAAAAATAACAATACCCCTATTGGGACACACGTGAAATACAATTGAAATAACAATGGTGGCAGCCAGACAGATACTGACAGTACAGTCAGTGGGATGGCATAAGGAAAAAAGAGAATGCCGGCGCCAAATGTGACAATTAAAATATATATATATATAAAAAGTCCAAACCAAATAAGTGGTAGTCCAATTGATGTCCTTAGATGGTCAGTGGGTGAACAAACGGACTGTGGAATCTCTCCAAGGGATGGTGGGATATGTGAAAATAAAAGAAAATGAATTATGGTGCAGTATATCAGTCAATGCAGATATAAAACCATGAAACATATAACATTAACAACACAATACAAACATGACACACTAGACAAACTAACATTAACACAAGCCAGACTATAAAATAATGAAAAGCTATTTATTAACAACTATTGCAGGGTTCCGTGGTATGCTGACATCAATCCGGGGGTGGGGGGTAAAACCGTTGCCCTACTCACACGATTTAGAAAGTTTTCAAGCTGTGAGGCTGGAGACACAGTCCTTGGTTGTCGCAAGATGGCGACCGGAGTCTTCTCACTGGCGTCCCACGTGACGGGGATGCAGTGTAGAGCCGCACGGGCCGCAGGAGCTGTACCACCAAACGGACGTGACGTCACGCTCCTTCCTCCTTCTGCCGAAGTCCTGTCCTCTTGTTAGTCTCGTCCCCCACAACACAAGGACTGTGTCTCCAGCCTCACTGCTTGAAAACTTTCTAAATCGTGTGAGTAGGGCAACGGTTTTACCTCCCACCCCCGGATTGATGTCTGCATACCACGGAACCCTGCAATAGTTGTTAATAAATAGCTTTTCATTATTATTGACCGATATACTGCACCATAATTCATTTTCTTTTATTTTCACATATCCCACCATCCCTTGGAGAGATTCCACAGTCCGTTTGTTCACCCACTGACCATCTAAGGACATCAATTGGACTACCACTTATTTGGTTTGGACTTTTTATATATATATATATTTTTATTGTCACATTTGGCGCCGGCATTTTCTTTTTTCCAAATGCTGCAGAGAGGTCAAGTAATATGAGCAGAGTGTAATGACCTCTGTCTTTGGCAGCATGGAGGTCATCAGTTATTTTAGTGAGGGCTGTTTCCGTGGAGTGAGCAGTGCGGAAGCCAGATTGTAGAGGGTCTAGGAGAGAATAGGTGTTGAGAAAATGGAGCAAGCGAGAGAATACAAGACGTTCAAGGAGTTTAGAGGCAAAAGGCAGGAGGGAGACAGGTCGATAGTTAGAAATACAGGTAGGGTCAAGCTTGCTGTTTTTGAGTAATGGTATGACTGTTGCATGTTTGAAGGAGGATGGAAAGGTTCCAGACCAGAGGGAGGAGTTAAAAATGTGTGTGAGCGTAGGGATTATAGTAGGAGCAAGAGGTTTTAGGAGATGGGAGGGAATGGGGTCAAAAGAGCAAGTGGTAGAGGGAGAAGAGGCGATCAACAGCGACACATCCTCCTCTGAGACAGTGGAAAAGGAGTCAAGGAAGGCAGGAGGAGAGTTTGGAAGAGGTGTAGGATGGGAAAAAGAGACAGAGGGGATGTTCTGACGTATGGATTCCACCTTTTCCTTAAAATAGTCAGCAAAGTCCTGAGCAGAGATGGAGGAAGGAGAGGCAGCTGAGGGTGGTTTGAGTAGAGTATCAAAGACAGAGAACAGTCGGCGTGGGTTAGACTTGTGCATGTTGATTAGTGCAGAAAAGTAGGCTTGTTTAGCTTGCGAGAGGGCAGAGTTGAAACAGGAAAGCATAAATTTGTACTTGTGCGCATGAACAGATACAGTAACAGTGAGGCTGGTACCTTGTGGAAACTGCTTTACTAACACATTCTGTGTGTGTGTTTACAGTATGTTTTGGAAGAGTGGTTTTTACCAGCAATAAGTGGCTCGAACAGTAATTGGGGTCTAAACATTCAATCCCAAACTTATTTTGATGATTCATTTCATTGCTCTCCTTTCCTCCGTATTACAGGGATGTAATACATTTCTTGAAAATGAGCTGTGCATTTCAGTGTATATTTCATCTAATATTTGACATTAACATGAATAATAATTTATTCTCCTGGTTAATTGGATACTTCAATGGATGCTCCAGATACAGCGTCTAGTATAGTAGCAGTTTGTCTAATAATAATAATAAGAAGTAACTTACACAAGAGGTCTCTTCACATGGGAGGTAGTATTATTGTGTGTCACCGTTGTATTGTGCTCTAATTATAGCAGAACCTCCTCCATACCCAGCACATCACCTTCTCCTCTCCCTCCCTGTATACTCCATACCCAGTACATCACCTTCTCCTCTCCCTCCCTGTACACTCCATACCCAACACATCACCTTCTCCTCTCCCTCCTTGTACACTCCATACCCAGCACATCACCTTTTCCTCTCCCTCCCTGTACACTCCATACCCAGCACATCACCTTCTCCTCTCCCTCCCTGTACACTCCATACCCAGCACATCACCTTCTAATCTCCCTTCCTGTACACTCCATACCCAGCACATCACCTTCTAATCTCCCTTCCTGTACACTCCATACCCAGTACGTCACCTTCTCCTCTCCTCCCTGTACACTCCATACCCAGCACATCACCTTCTCCTCTCCCTCCCTGTACACTCCATACCCAGCACATCACCTTCTCCTCTCCCTCCCTGTACACTCCATACCCCCTCTTCTGGGATCCTTAAGGGAAATGTGTTACCGCAATAGACTTCAAAATGGAGTATGCAAGGCTTTACACCCAGGCCAGCATCAGACAAACACAATACACAGCCACAGCTTATACAAGTGTTATTCACCCACTGATGACATAACAGCGCTCTATATATTTCTGTGTATAGAGATATACACTGTTAAAGAGTATTTATGTATATCTTTATTTATATAGCGCCATCCAGGTACAGAGCGCTTTACAATAGACGCAACATAATATTACAACACAATGGGAATAAGCGCTTCAGACATAAAAACAAATAGAAAAAGGAGCCCCTGCCCCGAAGAGCTTACAAAATAAGTGTGCAGACTCCCATAGCCTTGAAGAGATTAATGCTATATAATTAATAGTTATTCACCACGTTTACTGTTGAAATGCTGTGAGAAATGAAAACGCAAGAAATCCAGTGTCATATGACTCTTTGTCTTAAAAGCTTTAGCAACTTATAACAGAATCGCAGATCATAGGGAAACGATGAAATGATTTAGGGCTGAGATATGTTCACATTTTCCTCAGTGGAAAGGAGACTAGTGAGAGGCATGTTATCAAATCTAACTTAGCCTATGATATGACCAGTTCATAATTTATCCGAAGGGTGAGTTTCACTGTTCCCACCCTCGTATAACATTTCCCATGCCTGTCTTCCGGGCAAATTCTATACATGAGGACACTGCTATGCCCCTTCCTGACCCTTTCCCAGGCATTTCTCTTGACTTCCTGATTCTTTCCCAGACATTTTTTCTGACACTGTTTTCTGTATAAATTTTGCATTTAATCCCTGTAATCTTATTTCTTTTCTCAGGAGTACTCTCTTTTTTTTCCATTGCCATCCTCCAACTCTGCCCTTGTCAGCAGCAAATGTACTGTATCATAATAGTGTTTGCAACCCATGGTACTGTAAAAAAATAAAAAATATATATATACAGTAGTAATATAGTATGAGCTGCAATATAACCTGTGTGCATTTAACGGCAATATTATGCTTCTTCAAGGTAAATAGTTTTGGGAATAATAACGTCACAGAGACCTATAACTATAGGGATGAGAGATATTTAAAAGGACAGGGGAAGTGTGAAGAAAGAACAAAATATACTTAGGTTTCTCTTACCTATGGGTAACAATGAAATATTACCAACCAATGCTGTTTTTTTCTCAAGAGAATGATACCTACTGTATACATAATACTTTATATCAGGGGTGCGCAAACTATTCGCGCTGCGCCCCCCCAATGCCTGATCCCCTGGTACTCGCGCCCCCCCCCACCATGCTTCCCAGCGTGTGGAGGTCATGTGACGTCATGCCAAGACCCTGCGGTGTCATTTGATCAAGGTAAGTGGAGTGTTTCAGGGGCCTCACGCGATCCCCGGCATTAAACTAAATGCCTTGGGGGAGAGCGCGGGGCCTCTGCAACCACCCACGCCCCCCAGAAGAATCTCCTGCCCCCCAGTTTGCGCACCGCTGCTTCACATAATACAATACATATGCTCCCTCCTATCTCTACTCCAAGCATTCTGGCTCAGTAATAATGACAACAAGTACAAAAACTTTCCTATGCTGCTAGTGGAGACCAGTTTGCTTCCCAAAATATGCTCCAATTTGACGAGCTGTTAGTGTTAGTGCTAAAGATATTTGTTCATTCGGAGATTCAAAAACAAGTATTTCTCAATTTACTTAAGTGAATATCAGAAAATTGAAATTTGCTAATGTTTGGCAGCATATTCAACAATCGTCATCAACCTTTTTGCAAGAAAATTGGTGCAAAAGTGCTCTCTATTAAGATCTGCATAGTTGGTGATTTCTGCTGAAGTTGGCCAATTTTGGGAACTTAGACACATTTTTGTCGCATACTGTATCTAGCTGCCACAACAAAATGATTGAAAGAAAGTCCTATAATGTAAACTACTGTGTGTACAAACAGTGAAAGCATCATATTATCATTTGCGAACTCCATCTAACTGCAAAAATAATATTCCATCGTTCTCACATTGTAATATTGCCTTTATATTTTTTTGTCACCATTTTCTTTTTTTTTTTAAAGGTGCCAAAAACAAGAAACTGTGAAGTAACTTCAATGCAAAAGAAGTCAAGTTCAAGACAGATGATTTTGGGAACTGAGGTGTGAGCGGTAGGTTTCAATATTTTTTTTTTGTTGGTATTTTATAATATTACTACAGTATATTGTATTTTATCAGGCAATATTGTACTTATACTAAGGCCCATATTCACCAAAGGGTTCTATGCTTTAGCACAGGGGTGCGCAAACATATGTTGCTGAGCCCCCTGCCTCCACTCTTCTGGTGCTCACGCCCCCCCTTTACCTTCCTGTCACCGTCAATTTCATTTAAATGCCTTGGGGAAGAATGCGGGGCCTCTGCAACCGCCGCGCCAACCCCAAAAAATCCTGCGCCCCTACTTTAGCACACCCTACCTCCCATTAAAATGAATGGAAGACAAGCTTGGCACCATTAAGTGACTGTGGACCTTAGTGTAAGTATAAAATTGCTGTGGGTCTAAACTTTGGCTCAAGAGAATGTAGTTAGTTATCTTGAGTTACAAACTTGCATCACAAATGGAATTGCAATAAGTTATTACAGGGGTAATTAATATTAACTTTATTTCATATAGCACTTTTCTCCCAATGGGACTCAAAGCACATAGTCACTATACTATAATTGTGAAGTGCTTTGAGTCCCATTGGGAGAAAAGTGCTATATGAAATAACGTTAATACTATAGTGCACAGTACACTTGAGATATCATTTTTACAGACACAGTCCCTGCACAGATAAGCTTGCAATCTATGTTTTTGGTACCTGAGGCATAGGAAGATAAAGTGACTTACTCAAGATCAAAAGCTAACACCAGGAATTGAACTAGAGTCTTCCGATTCGTTACATTACTTCGTCAGTGTCTTTACTCTCTGAGCCACTTTTCCCCGTTTTAGCAGTGCACCTGGTACTGGTACAGTATGTGGTTTATTTTTTCAAGAGGCAAAGCCATTTTAAATTAACATTAGGAAATAATAGCCGAAGGAAAAAGGGAAGACGGTGAGTGAGTTCAAAGTGAAGTGCTTCAGGGTTTGGCTAAAATGGATATTTCATGTTCTGTACGTCACAATTCTTGCAGCAGTATTAGTCCCTGAGAAAGAGAGATTTGTTGTAGGTTGTGATACCTTTCAGGGGAGCAATTTTTTTTCCATACTGTGTAGATGAAATTGTGCAGAGCTTCAACATCTCACAGCTCTCTTCTTCAAGGTTTCCAAAGCTCTGTACATTATAATTTTCGTCCATGAAGAAGTCAATATTTGATAGGAAACAGGGTTCCCAGGTACCGTGCTCAGATACTGTATATGGTATCACTGTAAACATAGGTGTATAAACATATCCAATGAATATCAAAGCAGCAAGGAAAAAACACTCTCTTCATTCATATGTAATCCGTGTCCATATAGATACCTCCTTCCATATGTGGGTGGGACCTGCATATATAGGTAAAGTCAGTAATAAATATCTGACCACCTCATGAACAGTAAATGTGCCCCCCTGGATAAAGACACTGGTACAATGGAACACCCAGACCGCAGTAAACGGAATGGGGTAGTCACGGTTTGGAGAGCAGGTAATTCCTTAAGCGTGCATCACGCTGGTAGTAGAACAGAAGGAAAATCCTCAAGGGAGCGTAGCGGAGCACAGCGAACAAAAGAAGGGGGCTAGACACCGGTGAATATAAAAATCCTTTAATCCATGAGAAACATCATGGCATGGGATAGGTAAAAAAAACTCTAACGCGTTTCGGGCCGTCGAAGAGAATATTTTCACAAACTGCGTCCGCGACTGCTGATATAGGAGTCCCCCGCCTCCAGCTGATCTGTGTCACATGATTGATTCAGTGGCGCGAAATCGCCGAGTTACAATCCAATTGGCTCTATCAAAGAGCCAATAGGATGAATGAACTGACTACTACACGCTCAGGTCGGGGGGCGGCACATATCAGCTGCGCAATAACAGTGTGTCAATGAGACACACAATAACACATAAAGACAAATAGTAACGAACATTAAAAACAATTTAAAAACAAACAGTCTAATAGAATGAAGTGGTGAGGAAAAAGATAGCAATGGATAATACTGCTCATATAACATCTATGGTATCAAATAATAATAGTATGATATATGAAACATATATTAGTATAAATATAAACATAATATATAGCATCTTATCTCATTGCTTATGTTACTCAAGCTGTCTATAGATAAACACCAACTGTGAAATCTCTAACCTAATATCTTTAGAAATGTATTGATATACAACCAATATATAATGATATCGTATATGTATAATAAAGATATTATTGTCCAAACTGGCGGCATGTACATTCTATTATTATAGATAATATACTTTAATTTAAGCAAGAGCACAGAGGGAATCTAATGAGCATCAGAACCACACAGAATCCATAATTATTATAATAGTTTCATTTCAAGAAATGTTTTAATTCCCAATCAATGTTCATACCCTTGGGAGCCAAAGTCCCAAGGGTATAAATCCAATGCATTTCACGACGATTG